>NC_079161.1:67716826-68052242 GCF_947563725.1 Argiope bruennichi
ACCCTTACTTATTATTTACCCTTAATTCATTCAATCCCCTTCTTTATTATTACCCTTACTTATTATTTACCCTCAATTCATTCAATCCCCTTCTTTATTATTACCCTTACTTATTATTTACCCTTAATTCATTCAATCCCCTTCTTTATTATTACCTTTACTTATTATTTACCCTTAAATCATTCAATCAGCTACCCTTTTATTCCTTAACCTTATTTCATTTGGTTATTTACCCTTAATTACCCTTAGTCATTCAATCAAAAGAAATGGCATTTCCGCAAATATGAAAACTATGGATAGTTTTCAAATTTCGTCTTAAGAAAAAAAAAGTTTAAATGTTTTCATTAATGACTTTCTGGAAGATAAGTTTGCAAGAAAATACATAATTTCAGATAATTAAACTTATTTAATGAAAAAAAAACACATTAGGTGCGAATTCTGGAGGAAAAAACAAAGAAAAAAACCCATCATTATTTAAACTAAGCGATTCATTTTTTTTATATATATATAAAACAAAAATAAGTTATAAACATTAAAAGTAAATACATTGGAGCACTTTTTCATGCTATTTCGATAAACTTTCACTATCAGCTGAAACAACAGAAAAATTGTTAGCGAAGTAGCAAATATAAGTGGCACAAGAGAAGCAAGATTTTTTATTTCCTCGTCCACTTTCTGATTCACCGATTTCTGTCTTTAAAATGTAAAATACATGCTAAAATATTATCTAGAACTGTACCCTCCCCCCCATGTTAACAATCGGGAGAATCTATATGTCTCTTACCCACTTATCGTTACGCCACTGAACGTAATACAAGTATAAAGCAAAGATTTAGTTTCACAGACAATTAAACTTCCTTAGGCTTTGCCAAAAGTAAAAGAACAACGTTTATCAGAGCGTTAATTTGATGGTTAATTTAAAGATTCAGAAACATCCGAAATGGGAAAGATTCGCATATGTTACTTTATTTAATTTGACTTGTTTCTTGTTTGAAAAAATTGAATTTAGTTTAATATTTGGGAACTTAGTTAAAATTAATCGAACTGATTTTAATTATATTACGATTTTATACAAGTGACGCCGTTATTTTTTTAATTATGTATAAATACGCATTGAAACGTGGAAATAATAATAAAAAAGAATTGAAATTTTAATTGTATACTAAAAATTAGATACTATATTTAAATCAAAAATACAGATGTGAAAACAAAATTATATAATCACGTGACCTTGAAAGCAATATTATAAGAGAAAATAATCCACAATGCATATAATTTAATAAAAATTGTAATATATTGATTAAATATCAAAATATCTTACGAATGTGATTAAATATTAATTTACGTACATCATCTATATCTGTTTCAAACTTTTACGCTTTTGTTTTGACCCCCAATTTCTTTTTTTAAATATAAAAATTAATTTATCCTTTCTACAATACGGCTAGAAGGATACTTTAAAAACTGTTTTATTTATTAGTTTGATATTTAATCATAATTAATTTCGGAAAACCAGATGAATGTGTGTTTAACTTTATAATTAATCCAAAAAAATTAATGATTAATCGGAAACAAAAATTAAAATTAAACGAATATTCAAACAAAATGAAATATAAATAGTATATAAATTAATTACATATGCTTCAGTACAATTTAATTCATTTAAACGAAACAATACTTCAGTAAGTTTGAAAGAACTAATAACACCCGGAATTTATTTATAATGATCTCTTTTCCTCTGTATTTTGCCCCTACAAGGGCTTCACCACTTTAAGCCCCTCCAACTTCGACAATCCCCCCCCCCAACTCGCACGCCACTTTAAGACTATCCATTCATTCATTCATCCTTCAAAACAGACACCACTGACCCACTAAAATTCCTGAAACCCCCAAGATCTACCGGTTGATAAGAGAAATCGCCTTACCGGGTCAGATGTCATCCCACGCGGGACTTCCAGTGGGTCTTTGTCCCAGACGCTGTCCGAAGAGGGACAAGAGAAGGAAGCAAAAAAGAAAAACGCCGGGAGAGTGAAAGAGATCGCCGATTGGTGTCCCAAACGGGAGCGAGTGAGGAGCCAACGCCGACGGAGTGAGAAGATGACTTCGGGAACGGTCCATTCATCTCGGCGAGGGGTGATGGCATCTCATTCAATAGTAGTGGAGGAAATAAGGCGAGGAAAGATTGCGTCAGTGCGCAAACACGGAATGATGAATTTTTCTTTTTCAAAATGTTTAATTCATCTTTTCTAGTAGCTTTAATTAGTTTTCTGAAGAAATGTAATGCAAGGGAAGTAGATTTTTTAATTTTTTTTTCAAAGCATTTTTTTTTGAGAAGGTAATAAAAGTAAATTGCGTTGTTTTTTGTAATTTTTGAATGTAAAGTTAATTATATTGGGAATATTTTTTTTTTATATTTCTATAAACCGTATATATGTAACTTCTAAGTGGGAAAGTTTTTAATTTTTATCAAAAACCTTTCTTTTTCTATAAATCCATTTTTGATTTATTATTTTGCCTCATGTCATTTCAATTAAGGTAGCAGACTACGTTCGAAGCAATATTTTTGAAAAATTGGATATTTTAAAAACTATTTATGGTTTTTAGATGTATTGTCAATTATAAACACTATATATACAAAAAAAATTTTTGGAAATATAATATATTTTGAGAAATAGGAAAATTTGTAGTAAATTTTAATGAAATTTAACCTAAACGGTTAACACTCTACAATAAATTGTAATGCAGCAATCCTATTTTTCTCTGTACACAAGTTATAGAATATAATGATGAATGAAATGAACCAAAATCTAAGAAACAGTTTGAGATGCAAAGAAATTATGGGTAAAAATGTACGTATATATACATTTTTTTCATAAATTTACAATTTAATTTTTCTAAAAACACCTATAAATGAAAAAGTATTTCACCAACAATAAAACTTTTGGTTCATTTCATTGTCCACAGTATTTAAAACACACGCTGAAATTTTTATGTAAATACCTCTATTAGTTTTTGAGATATCATGTTAACGGTGGATAATTTTTATAAAAATTAAAGTTTAAGAAAATTGTAGTTAAAGAAATATTTTAGCTAAAAAACTGTATAAAATTATCCTGGATGATAGATCAGACCTTCCCTTTCCTAGAAGATACTATTTTGGAAAGAGGAAAGCCTGAACTACAAGAAATAATAATAAAAGAAGAATTCGCCAATGTGGTCGAAAACCAGTGTTTTTAACGTAGTCGGACCCCTTAATAAGAACTAAAAAAAACTAAACTCAGTGGCACAACAGCCCATGTGGGCCAAGGCCTACAGTGCCCATATCTGCTTTCTCGATCGAGGGTCCTGGAGTGCAAGGCATACGTATGACCTGGTTAGGTGCTCAGCCTGGTCTTTATATTACAAACTTTATGTTACAAAATCTCTACTAGTGGTGTCTAGGTGGATTTACAGCGTCGATCGTCTCCATACATTTTAATTTTGTCATAAATGCATATGAGATATGTATAATTTCTGTTCCGTATGTAAGTTTACTCGTGCGCATTACTTCTGTGTCATAAATATACATACAGGGTGATCGATAAAGTCTTTTAAATCCATTAAATTCAAAACGACGTCTCGTATAGCCAGGGAAGTGACGTGTAACTATGTTTAATTTAACAAACACTAACTACAAAATAAGGAAGTTGAAGTAATAACTAAAAAGAATAAAGGATCTCGATCAAATACCCAAATAGAAATATGTACGTTATACTATAATTAAAATAAAGAAAGAAATATAATAAAATAAGAGAAAATAAACATAAAAACAACTATAAAGTTATCTGCAAAACCGGCTGAGATAGAACTTGTGAACTTGACGTGAATTGAAAAACAGTTTGTCCTAAAATTGAAAAATGTATTATCTACTATTATCATATAGTTTCTTCGAGTAATACAAAGGTAAAGTGAAAAATAAGCAAAGAAGAAAGTAAACGAAAACGATTAAAAAATAAAAAGTCAGAAAAACGTGCTAGGGGTAGGGGGAAGGGTAAATCTGAGGGTACATTTTTCAATTTTAAGACGAACCCTAAAGTAATTATTATTTCATACTTCATACTAATAATAAAATTTAGAAATATTGTTAATCAGTAATAAGTTATAATAAATTATTTATTTTTCACTATTGCAACCAATGTAGTAAAATAGAAGGAGTGAAACAGGGATAAGGTTCGAAAATAACATGATTTGGGGTGGCGATAAAGAGGACAAGGAAAGTATAGCTTATTCCGAGAATCATTTTTTGAAATAACACGGAGACAAAATATCAATGCTTTTATGCCATTTTTTAATGTTAAATATGATAAGGTGGCGAAGAATTATATCATGCCCAAGGAGACACTTACAATTGTTACACCAATGTATTAATCGTATTGTGTGCTAGCTCATCTTAACACAATGTTAATATGCTTGTGATAAAAAGAAATTTCTTTTCCGTGAAATTTAAACCTAATCCAGGCTCATATACACACATATATGAATTGTATCATATCTATTTAATTTTGGAATCCATGTAAAAGGAACCGAAATTCAAGAAAAATAAAAGGAAATGTATTGTTCAATAGTTGATAACAAAAGTAATTATGTTAGTCACGTGACTATGAAGTCATTTTAATTGGATCTTGAAATGAATTTTAATAAAAGAAATTTGTATTAATTGTTATAACACGAGACTACTGAAAAATAAGTGGCCAATGCACAAAATTTGCACCGAAATTCAAGAAAAATATAAGGAAATGTATTGTTCAATAGTTGATAACAAAAGTAATTATGTTAGTCACGTGACTATGAAGTCATTTTAATTGGATCTTGAAATGAATTTTAATAAAAGAAATTTGTATTAATTGTTATAACACGAGACTACTGAAAAATAAGTGGCCAATGCACAAAATTTGCACCGAAATTCAAGAAAAATATAAGGAAATGTATTGTTCAATAGTTGATAACAAAAGTAATTATGTTAGTCACGTGACTATGAAGTCATTTTAATTGGATCTTGAAATGAATTTTAATAAAAGAAATTTGTATTAATTGTTATAACACGAGATTGCTGAAAAATAAGCGGCTAATGCACAAAATTTGTGGGTACAGACGAAAATTATAGTAATTGGAAAGAAAGTTTTGAATTAAAAAAAAAAAAAAAACATTACTAGTCCAGAAAAGAAATTTCCTGATTCGTGTGTAACTATTTCTTTTATGAATATCTATTAGAAAATTATGAAAGAAAAAAAAAAGGAAGAATAAAAAATTTTGATGTTTATCATCATTTTTTAAAAATTATTTTTACATTCATAATGTAAATGTTTACAAGAAACGTATCACCAAAAGCGAAAGCAAACGATTTTTTTTTGTTAAAAAAATAATTTGTTTTGCTTATTGCAACAAAAAAAAATGATTAAATGCTGTTGAGAAATCAGTTGGAAAGAATAAAATAAAAAGGTTGCGATAGTAGAAAGTAAATTGAGACTCCGATTCCTGGAATGACTAATGGCTTTTAAAAGCATCTAGGAACGAATATTAAATGCAATTAAAATAATTATTTTAGCATAATGCGGGTAAGTTGGGAAATTATTTTTATGATCGAGTAATTAGGTCAATTCGAAATCTTATCAAATCAGTAGCTTTATTGAAGAATAAACTATCATTGTTGGTAATTTCTCGGATTTGGAACTACAGGATTCCAGTTCGAAACTTTATTGATTCTATCTGTGATTTAAGATGCATATCTGCCTCGTATATTTGTAGTCTGACATAGAAGATCAAATGCTTTACTGCTGGCATGTCTAAATTAAGAAATTGGTATAGCTAAAATTGCCGAGGAAATGCAGAAATGGCTTCTTTACTAATAATAAAGAAAAACAAATATGTATTTTGGGACTTCATAGATCAAATTATTTGACCTAGAAGCTTTAGAAAGTGTCAATGTACGTCTCGGAACGAGTGTTTATTTTACCTTTAACTGCAATATTACTCAGTTAAAACTTAAGCAAGATTACAGCGTTTTCTCTCTCGTTAATACCCAAAAATAGCAACAAAAACATTTCTATATAACCATTTCTATTTTCAAAAAATTATATTTTTAATGATGCCGTGTTAAATTGCCGTGCAATCCTTCTAGAATTTTAATAATATTTAAAGATTTTTTTTTTGCACAATAGTTTGTTTTTTTTCATTTCTGTAATGAAATTAAAATTGTTTTCATTGTTTCATGTAACATTTGATCTTATGATTTTCTTCCATTTTTGAAAGGTAAGGAAGAGAGATTCTTTTTATTATCCAAGCAGTTTTTATGAAAGATAAGAAAATGAAATTGCATTACTACTAAGGACAACGTGCTGTTTTAAATAAGTTTACCAGATATTTCCATCGTGTAATTAGATTGCATTAGGAAGGTTATTTACACAACAAATACAAGAGATGCAAGGATAGTAAAATGATGTCTTTAAAATCTGTAACAATTTGATGTTTACAAATATTTTATTGAGAGAATTAAGGGAAGCCAAGTTAAAGAGATTTTCTTGAAATTAACACTACTGATTGATCAAATCATCACCAAAGGCAGTTATTGATAGATAAAGGAAGAGTTGCTCCAGCAGAAATAGTATAATAACATTTTTTTTGAATCGCTGTAAAGAAGAACTTATTTTTTAATTTTAAAAACTCGTTGAATACGGTCTTTACAGCAAGGGGCAAATTTGGTGACAAAAATGGAGATTCTCGACTATATGGGAATTCCGACAATATCTTTATTAGGATCCGAGATTCGTAGTTTCTTCACGAGAATTCGATAATCCTTTCACAAAGATTATAAAAATGTGAGAGAGATATATTCGGGGGAGTCTATTGAATTTTGTCTTTGAAGTGAGTTCCTTCAGATCACTTTGCCTTTTGAAGTTGTACAGTAACGATTTACTATTTATCTATGTGCTGTTGTTTTCTATAAGTGTTGTTTTTCTTCCACTGTGTTTTAATACCTGTCTTTATGGTCCCTAGTGATTGAGATGTCCAATATTATGCTTGATGTATTAAGGTCTGTCAGTCTTGATTGCATTAGCTAATTAGCGTAATGATACTTATAGCATAAACTTCATAAAAATAATACCAGCTATTGACATTACTATGCTAACTAATGGAAGAGATCTCCGCAAAACTTTCTCGCTCGCCATTCTAATAAACTTATCATGCCCCAGACTGGTTTGCAGAGGGCATTGGCACACAAGAAATGTTAACCTTTGGAGAGAATTAAGACTTTTAACGGAATCTATCGTGTCATCATTGGCGAGTTTTCTTTTTTTTTGTGTGTGTGTGATTAATCCCTAGCATGCGATTAATAGTATCCTAAAATCGAATTTGTGGTTCTGACACGTTTTTCTCAATCGATTGAAGCAAAAATTTGACACAAAACTGCATTTGCAGTCAGAAAGTCCCATACCAAATTTGATATCTTTAAGTCATTTCATTTTTGAACTATCGAGTTTACATGCTTCTGAAATACAGCCAGACAGTTGTATTTGGCTCAAAATTCGATAGGTAACTACACTATAGATGTTAAATCTGTGTACCGAATCACATCTATCTAGCTCTCTTCGTATTGTAATTATCGTGTTAACTGATATGCGAACAGCGGGAGGGACAGATTTTCCCTGGGCGGATTTTACTCAAAATGTGAAAGAAATCAGCAAATTTGCTGAAAGACCGTATACCAAATATGAACTGCATAACTCAAAGCGTTCTTGAGTTATCTTTTTCACAGACAGACAGTCAGACGTACATTTTTCAAAAAAGGAGGTTAAAAAAAGTAAGGATATAAAAGGACGTCCAAAAATAGAATGAGCTAGATAAATAAAATTTAGTATATGGCATTCAAATCAAACTCATCAAATCACCAATTCATCAATTTTTTGGTTAAGTCAATCAAGAAAAAGTGATCGAAATGACGCCGTTAGATTTCTAAATTTTAGTACGAAACTAAGCGCAAAACAAGTCATATTGCGTAAATATTTAAGAAAGTCGATGGGAGAACTCGCCTATTATTTCATTTCACTTATGACTGTTTTCTTATCTTGAATCGTTTAAGTGCGGTTCGATACGCTCTCGATATATATTTTCAAAATAGGAGATTTAACCAAAGGAACAGGGCGGTGTTTTTTTCTACTCTTGTTTTAGTCATTCGAAGGAAAGAGCTTTAGTCCATTTGCAACTCCCATGGAATTACGAAATTTGGCCTCTATCGTTACCAACAGATCTATATATCATATACGTAATACTACCGAGGAATACAGAAATAAAAAAAAAATCTACATTATAGACTTTGCTTATATCTCAATGCTTTGATGTTCTAACAGCTGTTCCAACGCATGCGCGTAGAGAATATAGCTATTTATATAATATCTCTACTTTTTTAAAGAGCGCGATTGAAAACTATCCAACCACTTAAGAATTTTTTATCCCTATCTGTGTTTCTCATTAGCAATATTTTCAAAAACCGGTAGATCAATGTGCTTTAACAATGAATTTCCAATTACGACAGATCAATGGCTAAGGGTTTTTTCCTAAGTGAAATACAAATGTGGGGCCTGAAAGCTCTCTAAGGAGCCAATCTTCTCCTACGTATGTATATACAGTGTCTCACAAAAGTGATGGGACACTTGTACTTTACAAAAGGAAACTGTAATAAAAAAAATTTTTAAAAAATGTACAAATTTTTTGTGGGTGTGTTTCATACTTAAATTTAGTAACAATTATTACATAACATACATTTTGTCAAAATATTAAAATATTAATTTAATAAAAATAAAATTGTTTAGAACGGAGCAAAAAATAGCTCACATAAGTGATGGGACACCATTAAATATGCAACAAAAATAGTCTGAAATAAGCAATAAAAATATTTTTGGTGGTTTTATTTTTACTCAAAAGCAATTGGCAAAAATTTATAAAATCGTCTGCAGTATTTCTCTCCAGTTTGTTTTGGAATTTTTGGGTTTTTTAGCTCTGTACAGCCATGAATGCTAAACGAAAAGAAACTTCGCCTGAAATTCGAAAATTAGTTATTAATTTGCATATTGAACGTGGAAAATTTATTAGAAAAACTGCTGAAACAGTTAACTTGATCCATTCCGCAGTTTTCAATATCATTAAACGATATAAAAAGAATCATATTATTCAGGATAAAAGAAGACCTGGCCGACCATCAAAGCTATCCAATGGAATAAAGCGAATTATCGTTCGAAATATTAAAAAAAAACCAAGAAAGAGTGCTCCTAAAGTTTCTGCTGATTTATAAGCATTATATGGAATAATTGTTAATCTTGAGACTATTAAAAGGGTAATTCGATCTGCTGGATATCATGGTAGAGTAGCCAGAAAAAAATTCTTCGTAAGTGAAAAGAATAGAAAACTCAGACTAGCTTTCGCAAAATCCAACATAAATAAGAATTCTGATTACTGGAATGAAGTTATATTTGCTGATGAGAGTAAATTTAATATATTTGTTTCTGAAGGTAGAATCTTGGTGTGGAGAAAACCCCGGGAAGAATTTCGCAAACAGAACTTGGTGCCAACAGTAAAACATGGTGGAGGAGGAGTTATGGTATGGGGGTGTATGTCGTCGGCCGGGGTTGGTAATTTTGTATTTATTGACAGTATAATGGATCAGTACAAGTATATTGACATTTTAAAGATAAATTTGAATTCTTCAGCATGAAAATTGAACCTTCATAACGATTTTAAATTCTACCAGGACAATGACCCCAGAACGTTAGACTCTGTGTGCTGTATAACTGTCCTGAAATAATAAAAACACCACCACAATCTCCAGACTTAAATCCCATAAAGAATATTTGGCAAGAATTGGAATCAAGAATTCGCAAACACACCGTTTCTTCAAAACAACAAATAAAATCGGTGCTTCAAGAGGAATGGGGTAAAATCACACCTGAAATCACAAAAAATGAGTCGAATCCATCCCAAGAAGATTAAATCATGTTTTAAAAGTAAAAGGAAATCCAACAAAATATTAAAACCTTTTAAAAAGTAAAATTTTTGGATAAATATTTGATGGAAAAGTAAGTGTCCCATGACTCATGTGAGCCATTTTTTGCTCCGTTCTAAACAATTGTATTTTTATTAAATTAATATTTTAATATTTTGACAAAATGTATGTTATGTTATAATTGTCACTAACTTTAAATATAAACACACCCAAAAAATGTTTGTACATGTTTATTTATTTATTTTATAACAGTTTCCTTTTGTAAAGCACAAGTGCCCCATCACTTTTGTGAGACACTGTATGTAATATCGGAAGAGGCATCTGAGATATGCATATGAGAAGCTTCCGATTTAGTTTTATGGTTCATCAGTGGGCAAATAAAAATTGTGGGATCGAGTTATCTTTATTCTAATGACAGCACATACCTCTTTAGACTGACTTATCTTAGGTTCCAACCTCACCGCATGCTGTCGCAACAAGCGAAATTGATTAATTCGCGACGCCTTGGCGAGTTGGAGATTGTATATATTTGTAGACAAGCCAGATTTTACTTCAGGAGACAAGTGCTTCAAGTCCACGTCGACTAATAGAAAATACTATGCCCATGCCCCCCGTTATTAAGTCCTTGACTCTAACACTCGTTAAGACAAGCTAAACCGTATATATAAATAAAATCATAGTGGCTATGCATGGATGTGTGTTTATATGTTCCACGTCTTTTTTCAAACAACCTTTTTGAATTAAATCTAACTATACTCATTTATTATTTGGGATAACAGTAAAAATACTATCACTTTTTTAAAACGCAAAACCTAATTAAATTACCAATTAATTAAGAATTAATCTAATTAGCATTTAAAAAGTAAATGAGTTTAATTTTTTTATTTACTGAAATTTTGTCCTTTTTCCGTAGTAATTTCAGATTAAATTATTCTACAAGAAATATTTTTATGCTTTCTTAAAGTTATCAGTTTCATTTTCTCTCAATGTTTATTAGTTTTTTTCCAAAATTTAATAACGATTAAATGCAGACGATTATGGAATAAACTTTAGAAACATCTCCGTTACTAGACAATGATGTGACATTTAATTACTGTATTATTATTTTTTGATTTTGATTTTTTTTGTTTGTTTTTAAATACATTTGGAACATTTTTTTTAATTGATTGAAAGAATTATCAAAATTGGTTTGAAAAATTATTGCCTTTGAAATCTCTTGTCCTCTTTACATGCGAAAAAAATCCTAATAAAGAAATTTAAAAATAATTCCGTTACTAGACAACGACGTGACATTCAATTACTCTATTTTTTTATATTTATTTTAAAATTTTAAAATACATTTGGAACATTTTTTTATTGGTTGGAGAAATTATTAAAATGATTAAAAAATTATTACCTTTGAAATCTCTTGTCCTCTTTACATGCGGAATAAATGCAGACGATTTTGAAATAAAGTAAGTTAGAAATAATTCCGTTACTAGACAACGACGTGACATTCAATTACTCTATAATTATTTGTTTTATATTTATTTTTTAATTTTAGAATACATTTGGAACATTTTTTTATTGGTTGGAGAAATTATTAAACTGATTAAAATTGGATTGAAAAATTATTGCCTTTGAAATCTCTTGTCCTCTTTACATGCGGAATAAATGCAGACGATTTTGAAATAAAGTAAGTTAGAAATAATTCTGTTACTAGACAACGACGTGACATTCAATTACTCTATTTTTATTTTTTTTATATTTATTTTTTAGTTTTAAAATACATTTGGAACATTTTTTTATTGGTTGGAGAAATTATTAAATTTATTAAAATTGTATTGAAAAATTATTCCCTTTGAAATCTCTTGTCCTCTTTACATGCGAAATAAATGCAGACGGTTTTGAAATAAATAAATTTAGAAATAATTCCGTTACTAGACAATGGCGTGACATTCAATTACTCTATTTTTATTTTTTATATCGATTTTTTTGTTATAAAATACATTTGGAGCATTTTTATTGTCTGATAAAAATTCTAAAACTAATTAAAAATTGAATTGAAAAATTACTGCCTTTGAAACATTTTATCATTTTTACATGCATCTTCTACGAAATAATATGTAAGTAATATTGTATGTTGTATAAAAACTGCTTATATAATATTTAAGCAGTTGTATACAACAGTTGTATACATATTGTATACAAACCAATTTTCTAAAAATAATAAGGGGCACAGTGCAGCATACCAAGCAGAAAGATAGAACGCGAGGAAAAGACAGTGTGAGGAAGTAATTAAATTTTATGCAATTTCAGAAAGGAATCTGCAGACTCACTGCTTTGATTCTGTGGGAAAATATTCACTCGCTCAACTCAGAAGTTAAAGTTACAGTGAAACCAGAGTTTGAGTGATTAAGAAATTCTTAAAACGGAGATTAATCAGAAATTAATGCATTTTATATGGAATTTTGAATAGTGAGAAATTTTGAGTAGTCGCTTAAAGATGCTTAAAAGTAAACAAATACCCATCGCTTCAATTGAAACGAAGGCAAGGAGTGTAAAGTTTTTGTGAGAAAATGAAACAGACGTTCGATGGCAACAACTGTTCAGGCTGTGAGGGATCGTACCACAACAACGCGAGGGGTTGTATCGAAAGATTTTAATTATTTAATTACCTTAATATATTCATTAAAATCTTTCTTTCTTTAAATATCAAATATTAATAACATACGGAGAAAATTAACTGAGTTTTTTAAAAATCGTTTGGTTTATTGAATAGTCTTATTTTAATTTAGAAATGTTTCAAACGATAAAAAGATTTTGTGCATTATAATACTTCATATAAAAGGAGGTTAAATTTATTAAATATGAAGATATTTTATTCTCGGTCAATCGCGGGGATATACAATAATATGCAATATAAAAATGCAAACCCGAAGAGATTAACAACAACACATTTGCGTGTATTCTGCTTTGAGAGAGTGGGTGGAACGATTGTCTGGAAATTTTTATCGAGAAAAATCTTTTATTTGCATAACGGTGCATTTACTTGTATAAGGTGCAATTTTTTACTAATATAATGTTGCAATCTTATACTTTTATATAATGGTACAATACAGGGTGTCCCAAAAAAATGTATACACACTTTAAATAATTGTAAATTTGGGGTTTATTATAATTCGAATAATTTTAAACATGTGAAAGATTCTACAAATATCATTCTATTGTTTTGTTATCACATGTTCTCAAACGGATGTCCGTTCTGCTCCAGACACTGCTGACAACGTGAAGCGATGGAATAGCACACATGATGGAACAATTCCCTTGGGACATTCATGTTCAATGGTTGCCCTCAAATGAACAATTGTTGCAGTTTTATGGACGTCCTGAACAGTTCCCTCAGCTTCAAACTTATCTCTAATTCGAGTGATGGTAACTCGTGTAGGTGGTTCTTTGTTAAACTCCCTCTTAAACTGTCGTTGCACTTCTACTGCATTTTCATACTTCCAGTAGCATTTTAGAATAAATTTCCTTTCTTCAAATTCAAGTCTGTCTGCCATCACTCGGTTCAATGGGTTCAGTTTGTAAAGAAAGAAGAAATAACTTAGTTATCAGCTGCTAAAATGTGTATACATTTTTTTGGGACACCCTGTATTTACTTGTATATGTACCTTAAATATAATTGGGATGTAAAACCACAGAATTTTGCGACTTATAAAATAAATGTTATGTTATTTGAGTAATATTTAACCAGCAGAATTGTTTTTTCTCCAGTCTCATATATTTTCTTAAAACTAGCCGCCTTTCGCGACCAGTTTGTTTGCTCAGATTATCGCTATCTTAGACTGTTCAACAATTAATATAGAATGTATTCTTTTGTATTTCAGCTTGTTATTGAATTGAAACAATACGCAACTAATTAATATCAGTGCAAATAAAAAAAATTATACACTACAAAATAAAAGTGGAAATTAATATACAAACTGGGCATTCTTTTCAACCATGGTAAAAGCCTGCCACTGATTGTTTAGGTGGGTGAGTTTATATTCCACCATAATATTAAAACGTTATTACGGATTACATATGTAATAAACTGAATTAAAAAAATATTTAAAAATTAGCAAAAAATTGTATAGAAATTAAACTGGTGTTATTAAAAAGGTAATTATTTTTTTCGATTAAGAATGAAGTTAAATATCATTTTTGTGGGGTAATAGTTTTGGAAGATATATCATCGATTTCCGCAGGTAAACCATAGCAATTACCTATCGGTAACAATTAACCCTATTTTGAAACTTAGCCTAAATTATTTTCTGTTTGACGCATATTTTTTTATGCATTTTCTTTGATTTGAGTTAATGTAGTTATTGTCAACATGGTGAGCTCTCTCCAGAGCATTTCTAACAATATTTTACAGCTCCGATAATAGCGGTACAAAATAGCCCATGAAGAAATCTGAAATGCTCGTATACTGTTTATATATAACTGTTGCCATTCGATAATAAGTAAGAAAAGCGATTTCTGTGGCACGTACATTATATATATATAGAGAGAGAGATTGTGCGACTTGTGTTTAGCTTCGTTTGTTTACGAAAAGAATCGAATATGTATTTTTAACCACGTCATGTTTTCCGGCTGGTACCAGTTCCTCATGACAAGTTTCACTTAACCAGCTCGAGTTGAGTTGCCGTGTTCACATGTAGATGAATTCATCAGCGGATAAAAGTTATCCAAAAATAAATTTCATTCAAAATTTCATGCAAAAGTGCAGTTCTGATGATGAATCATAATTCGAATTTCATCCATAGAGTTTGCTACATTTTTGGATTATTTTGGACTGATTGGCAGTTTACCTTTGACAAATTTAATTCAAAATTTAGAATAAATCAATAATTCTGGTGATAAAATCATTTCTATAATTTCATCTATCTAGTTTGTAGAATTTTAGAATTTTCATATTTGCACACGGAAGGACCGACTGACAAACGTAACATAAACAAAACACACCTTAGATTTAAAAAAAAAGGGGGGATTTAGTGTAAAAAGCACATTTTAATTTCACTCGCATATTTTGCACATTTATTTATTTTCTCGTAGACGAAGAATAGAGAAAGTACTGCAATCATCAAGAAATCTGAATTCGACATTTTGACGAATCTTCCATGTTCTAAACCTTTCTGAATCCAAAAACCTTTTTTTTTTTTTTAATTTTGTTTAATTACGAATTTGATTGAATTATGTTTGAACACGGCAACTACAAACCGCGTTGAGCTAGATGAAATTAGGCATACAAACTTCAAACCAAATCAATGATTTCTATCAAATTTTGATTGAAATCCATTAGGAGTAAATCTGTCTGTCCGCCTGCTCTAGAACCAGTGGATTCGATCATTACGATCATTATTTAAAATATAGATTCTGATTTATTTATTTTTGTCGTGTGACTCTTTTAAGCCAAATTTTTGAGCTGTAGCTTCTGAGGGTAAAGACCTTTGAGCACCCGAGTGCAGAAGTCTGACTTGCACATCCCCTTTTCACAGGGGGGATCATTCACGCACCTCACAGAGAGAACACAAGGAAGAGAATAACCATGGGCGAACCAGGACTCGAATCCAGAACGTCTAGATCACAGGGAAGACGTGCTACCCCTCGGCCAGGACGCCGGCTTAGATTCTGATCTTAACTGATAATAACTTATAAATGCAATGACATAAACTAATGAAATTCAGTGTCCGATCTTATCATTACAAATATATTTCCGTCACAAATCTTTGTTTCAATCTGTAGGAAAAAAGGCTCCCAAATGACATATTTGCAGGATAGATTCAATAAAATTCTTAGATTTATGTCAAGGATCTTTATGTCATAAGCGAGTACTATGCAAAACATTCTGGATCAGGTCCTTCATTTCATGCGTAAAGAGGGTGGTGGAATTTTTAATTGGACGCCAGGAAACTCTTTCGCAACTACTGTTTGCCAATGGATGCTATTAATAATACAAAAGTATATTTATCACGGAATATACGAGAAAGTTTCAGTGAGACTACCCCTGCTGGTTATCTTCTATTCTAGGAGTATACAAAGAAATAGAAATGCTATAGCAAAAAAATTCGACATTGTGATTTTGACGAATCTCCAAGTTTCAAACATCCCCCTACAAAACAAGAATAGTTCGAAAAATGCATTTTCGGAATTATTTTTGTTTTTCTTTGAATACGTACACTGAAAACCGTATTCAGCTGGATGAGTGAAATTTGGTATGTTGTTTCAACACAAAATTTAGAGATTTATAGAGAAGCCATCAAAGGAAAGTTGATCAGTTTGCCTATCTGTATGCTTGTGAGCACGATTGACTTTAAAAAATGTAAAGATCTATAAGGCTAATATTTACTTTGTAGATTTATGATCAAAAATCCAAATTGTAGAGCGAATGACAGATTTAACATTATCATCGAATTTTAGAAAAAATAAGAAACGAATGCTAAAATTTGCTTTACAGATTGATCAAATTTTAAACCAAATCTGTGGAAGGGGGAGGGATCATTTATTTACCCATATTTCCACACTTATGTAAACATGATTACAAGCAAACACAAGATTTAGATAAATAAAATTTGGCATGCAATTTTATAGCTAAATTTACAAATCTTTGCCAAATTTACTATCCAAGTCAATAGAAAAGAAGATGATTAACATGCATGCTTAGTTTTCTGAACATAGTAAGAACCCCCAAATGCGCCAAACGGCATCACTGCAATTGAAAAGCAGAAATCGGGGGGAGAGGTGCACTGACGCTTGCAGACTGTCGTGACCTTCGAGGATTTGCCATTTTTCTCACTATCCTACAATACCATCACTATATGCTCTAGGCATCTACAGTTGGACATAAATTGTTTAATTTTGTATTATTATATTACCGCCTCATTTGAAAGCAACACTAGGGCTATTTTGGGATGTATCTCACAATTTTGAATTACGATCAGATGACGTGGACGATACCTGTGGTGGCATCTCCTTCCTCAAAACATCGACCGGAAGACATCTGATCAACGACATCAAACTTTACATGACCAAACTCACAATATACGAGGGATCTTTAATGGAAGTAGGTTTCGAACTGGAACCTCCTAGCCCTGAGGGCGAGATTTTACCATTAGGCCACCATGGCACTAAGCCAGGAGCAAATAAGTAATCAGATTGCTTAATATATAAAGTTGAAAGGAGAATACTCTTGATGTATCAGTTATCTTATTCATATGCAGACGGAAAGACAAACTTCCAAAAGGGATTTTTTTGAGTTCTAGAAAGATAAAAAGGAAGAACATTTCATCCAAATCTATCGTCTAATTTTTTGACAAACAATATTTTCTCTTCATATATTTCACATACCAAACAATAGCAATAATATCCCCAGAACAAATCCCATTCATCATTTATAGAGAAAAATAACAATCTAGTCCGAAATCACGTCCGTCCCCTCATGAATTTTCCATTATTTATATAGCGTAGTGGGCAACGGTCTATACTTCAGAGGCACGCATGCGTATCAGCTCAGCTTTTCCTCCCCGTATACTTCGCCAGTTCGATCGGTCGCGCGAAAAGTATCAAGAGAAAGACGACTCAGAAAAAGGAAGAACTAAAAGGTTCGAATTGTGGGAGGGGTGTGGGCGGGTGTCCTCTGTTTCCTGGACCGGCGGTCATGGTATATTAGATAACAGCGGAAGGGGGTGGTCAAGGGTGTTCTTGCGGAGAGAGTTTCGAGCATTCGATCTGTGGTTAGGGGAACGAGAAAAAAGATAATCAGTTTTGATTTGAGAGGGTCTCTTTTCTTTTCTTTTTTCCCCAGTAGTTTTTTTGGATGTATTTGTTTCTCGTTTTCGTCTGTGATTCGGAATTCTTACGGGCTTTTTTAGGGGGGGGGGTAGATTTTAAAGACCGAATCTAATTCCCATTTTATTCACGTACATTTCAGAAATATCACTCAATGTATATGTGTGTATGGTAAATAAATTTATATAACATGATTGTATAAAACTAAACAAAAAGATTAAAAAATTGAAATTCTAAATCTTCTTTATGTCTGAAAGAGGCTTTTAACACTTCCACTGATAAGGTTTATTCCATAAGAGAAGAGATTATCTAATTAGGCAGTAGATATGAACTAATAAAATGTAAGGTGTGGATTCACAAATGAATCACGTAGCAGTCAACTTTTTAAATATAAGCCTGAAAAGAGGAAAAAATAAGCAGCTGGAATGGTCGCCTCAAAACCTTCTCTTACACTGCCTAATACAGGTGTTATCCCAGATAACGCTGTAACATTCCCTGTTTCCCAGTACTGATAAGACATTTACAGCCAGTTGTGACGTCGCTGTTAATTACTAAACTCCTCGAGATAGCCAGGTGGTAGATCTTTTCACCTGGGTGGTTTCGCATCTGTTCATTAGCGACTACAGTGAAAGACCACAAGTGGGAATTCCTCGTCCAAGAGATATTGAGAGTACCTTTAAAGAGAAAGGGGGTCCAAACCTCTGGATGCTAAATGTTTCTCATTGTGAAAGGACTATGATAACTCCGTGTTCTAGAATAGTCAGTTGTGAAAGGTGCGTCACTTAAAGGACATTCCCACGACCGACTGGTGCCCGAACAGGGAGCCTATTGCTGAACCCCGATTGGCCGAAAGAGAGCTCAAATGACCAATGTAAATTAAGAGGCGGAGATTGTCGCCGAAATAAAGTGAGGAGATTTTTTTAGGGAGAGGAGAGGAAACGAATTGCAGGCAGGCTGTTGGACTACGCCCACGAGTTAGATTTTTTCTTGGCGCAGTATGGCCAAATGTGGCTATTGCGCCATAAAACTCCAACCAACCAACCAATCAATCCACGAGTTCGGAGTCCGAGAACTATCCCTGGAGTGGTCGTGTTGACTAACAACCTGTTAGTTCCCTGTGGTGTTGTTTCTCCGTATTGATGGAGAACTGAGTTTCAAGAAAACCTTCGACTTCGACTGTTGTGTCTCCTACTATAGGTGTAAATAACTATTTATTTAACCAAGATTAGAACAAGTTGTTATTTTGTATATATAGGGCTGTAAAATAAAGAATTGTCTGGAAATTCTGCTTCGTTATTAGATCAGTCTAGATCAAGACGTTACAACATCTTGAATGGCATTGGCTTACAATACTAACATCTGGCTTGAATTAACATTTTTATTCCATTTTTCTTGGTTATTAATTCTCGGCATGCGGTTAATAGAGTCCGAAAATATTTTGGATGTGTCTTTTTGAAAAGACTGAAATAAAAATTTGACATAAGTACCGCAACTGTGGTCTCAAAATCTCATACTAAAGTTGATATTTTTAAGTCATTGCGTCTTTGACATAGCACGTTTACACATTTCTGAATGCACAGAGCGACAGATGGTCAGTCCCTTGTGGATTTGGCTCGAAATTTGAAAGGAGTTTATAATATAGATGTTAATTCTTTGTATCGTCTTCCAACTCTCTTTGTTTTTTCTCTCCAAATTGCATACATCTAGCTCACAGTACTTTTGATTACGGCCGGGATAGCCTGGTTGGTAGAGCGATGGATTCGCGTCCCTTAGGTTGCGAGTTCGAACCCCGCCGGCCGAAGATTGCCCGAGTGCTTGGGGGCTGGCGCACCTATAAATCTGTCGTGGTTACAAAGTCCTCCATGTCGAGAGTAATACCACTGGGGGTACTGGATCAGGGGTGATCATTCTCTGATTCAGGTCTAAATTACGATCTGTGGATGCGTGAATGTAGTCCGCTTCATAAAAAGAGTTGCGACGTGTGCGCAGCTAAGTCGTTCTCTAGGCCCTAGATGGCGCTACTATTAAAACAAGAGACGCTCCCCACCGGCTTAAAATCGCTGTCTTCGTAACAGAGGGCTAGTCCATGGCGAATGCCATAAGAAACAACAACAACTTTTGAGTTAGTTATATTTGTCACAAACAAACATTTTCCAAAAATGTATTTTTCGAACTCAGCGAGACCTTAATCATGGATTTGCGCAAAACACACGTGTTTGAATTTTTTTTATCGATTACTATATTTTCTCCATACTAAGTTTACGAGAAAGTAAAAATCAGACATTGAGATGAATGCTAAATGGTCTCCTTTATGGTGCAGTGCATTCTGAAGTGGTGCGATCGACATTAGTATGAAAGTAACTCGATCTCGTATTATTAATTTGCCCTCCAGGGAAGCGACAACTCGTCAACTTATACTTCAACTTCTCATCCTCCTATCTGAAGTACTTCCAAGTAGCGTGTGTAGATCCATAACACATTTCGAAAAACATTCTTCTAGAGGGTTGGTCGTTTGTCATTCTATACTTTCGCATGCATTAAACGTGACACGCAGCGATTTAGATAAGTGAAATTTGGTATATTATCTTGCTAAAATGTCAAACTTTGGTTTCAATCGGCCGGAAAAAAAACTGTTCAAATACATCTTTTTTCTGTATGCTACTGAAGTGCAAAACGGTCGTGTGCGGGAAAAATCTGAGTATTTGTGCCGTTCTCCGTCTGGCCAAGATGCACACTTTTTAAGTGGGTGGAAGAGCGAGGAACACTTTAATAAAGTTTCTTGGTATAAGGAGTAAGTCATTTGTCTCCGACACGCCCAAAGGAACACGGATAAAGAATACGGAATGACCAGACCGCCGCAACAGCAACATTGGCGGGAACTGTGGTTGAGTCCTAAGGGCCATCACCGGCTACTGTACAACCTTTCCCGAAGGAAGTACGCCTCGTCATCGATGGGAGGAGCCAGATCCCCCACCTATTTATGTATTCACCAGGACGGCGAGGTCCACCTACCATACCGGAAGCATCTCATCCTCATTTCGAGGTGTCCTCCCCCGGGGTTCTTTTAAGGTGTATATGAGAAAATTCCAATAGAATATTTCTTCCTGTTCTTTCTTTTTTTTTTTTTTTTCAAATAACATTTTTAACTTTTTGTTTGTCAAAGTTTTCGCAACATAAACCAAATCAGCTGCCACTAAAAAATAGCAGAATTTTAAAGTCTCGAGAGCTTTAGAAGTATATAAGCAGTTATCTAATTATTTTCATGTTGATGAAAAAATTATGAATGCTGAATATACTTCGGAATACAACATGTTGCGAAATGCTCTGAAGACAATACTGTGACTGATGAAGACGATAATGAAGAGGTTATTAAAAATCATTCGCATTAAAAAACACTTACAGCATTTGAAACAATGCGGATTACAAAATTTAAGAAAATGTTGTAAATAATATGATTCAAGTTTTACGACAATAAGGAAATACGTTTTTTACAATAAATCTATAAAAAACTGGAATCAGATATTTTGTAGTTTATTACACATGTGTGGTACAGTAAATTTTAATCCCCCCCCTCTTTTTATAACGTAAGTGACCAATTACCATCTAATGAATTTTCTTTATAAGAAGATTTTTAAACGAATACACGTGTAACAGCTGTTAGATCTTCCTTTTCTTTTTTTGAATTTTATTTCCTGTGCTATCCAATATCTCGTGGATGCGGTTGAAGTTGGGAAAAAAAAAAAAAAAAACTTCTTTCTTGTCCAAACAAATATCGTTCAGATTTGAAACAGTGTCAGATTTTGCAGCTGTTTTTACAAGTTCCAAAATGAGTTTTTTTTTATTATTATTATTTTTTGTACAAATATTTCAACTTGCTATGGCCTCATATTTCCTTGCACCTATGTTTTTATTTTTGTTTAAACACCGTTGTTTTAAATGAATGGCAGTTTCGAAGATGAGAGTTGATTTTCATTTATAAACTTCAATGGTAGATTTGTATTTGGTTTGAAAATTTATTAAATAGTTATTTTATCAAGGTAAAATCTCAAGTGAATGCATTCAATGTAAATAATCAAATAGCCAGGAAAGCCAATACTATGGGTGAAAGAACTGGTCGCCAGAAACGGCTAGTCTTTTATTAACTAGAAAAAATATACTTTTGCCTCTGAAAACAAATGAGCTATGGATTTAATGATTAACCTTTAACCCCTTTAACACCAGGGAGACAAAGCTTATTTCGGCAGTATTTTTTTTTTTTTTTTGTAAAATCCTGTTTTTTTAGGGTGGCGGTATATTTAGATACAAATCACATACTGACTACATATGAATATTTTTCAATCTTACCTACATATGAACGGGCCATTTACATGAAAATAAATCATGAATGCAGTTAGTCTAACATGTCATTTGAAACAATCTGTTGTATTACAGTATTCATTTTACGGTTTATTTATCATTACGTACATTTTTGAAATCTTACACTCGGTTTTACCATGGTAAAATCGGGTCCGAGATGGCGCTTATGATATTGTCAGCATGGGAGCAGATAGAAAAAAATAATGGTAAGTTATAAAAAATGTTTTTTTTTTTTTGTGTGTGTGTAAAATTATGGGTTTTTTTTTAAGGAAAGACACCTATATAGATAAACTTAAAAAGCAAAACCTTATCTAAATATAAAATTTGATCTAAATCATTAGAGCCGTTTCCGAGATGCACGAAATAAATATATATACAAAAATTGCTCATTTAAAGATATAGGATAATAGTTTATATCTAAGATATTTTATGCCTTCATAACGATATTTCGTTTCAAATAAAAGGAAGAGGTTCGAGAAATTATTAATTGATGAAGACACACATTTATCATTTACAATAAAAATAGCGATTTTGAATGAAATTAAAAGAAATGAATAATCATGTAATATAATTTTTTCAAATATTTTATGAACGCTTCCGTTATTCTGACTGCAGAACTATTATTTCCAATCTCAACGTAAAGATTATAGTAATTTAGAGCCTTAATGTTCGATAAAACACACGGCTGAGTCAAAACGTGTTCTTTAATGCTTATTCTTAAAATATTAACGATATCTTCTTCTTGCCAAACTTCGTATAATGATTTCGTTCTAATCATGGATCCTGCTCTCAAGAAAATTACTTTGAAGGAAAACGTGATTCAATTTTTAACTGCAACCGTTACCATGATCCACCCAAAGTGGCCATCCGTGGTCTGTGTGACGTCATAAAAAATTCAGAGCACGCAGTAAAGTTTTCTTTTTGAAAGTCTCGATTAAAACTAACTTTTGCTTTCAAGTTCTATATAGTTTTCAAGAGAAGCAAGAAAATCAGAATTTAATTTCATTACAACCAAGGGAATTATAAAACAATGTTGAAAATTCAAGCAAATGTTGAAAATTCAAGAAATGCCTACGAAAGTATACCGTACTTATTCAAAATAAAATATCTATATATTTAAAACTACTAGGAATACCAGGAAACCAATCTCCAGGCCAAACCAATGGTCCGTTTTCGCCAATTTTTATTTCATATGACATTTATATGTCCTAGATATATTATCTCTGATAGAACTTCCTCCATCACACTAATGATAGTAATCTGTAACGTTGCTTTGCAGCACAGTTAGTTCAATCGTTGGAAAGATAGCTTTGCAGACAACTCTATTGAAGGCTATTCAGACGCCGATTCAGTGAACCTCAGATTTGGCGACAAACCTGGCGACCATTAAGCAACGGATTTGAAGACTTTGGTGAAAAAAATTGATGATACTGGAATCCTCTGGAATTTTGGCGATAGGACCAATAGGAGGTGAATTATGTTGATTCTTCGAGAACTTTCAATGCCCAGCTCCGGAAGCCTAAAAGGCCGCTTAGTTAGAGTTGAGTTAGCGATGAATTAGTTGGATCAGTTCAGCGAGATTAGTGGATTGAAAATTGAGCCATGCGCCGAGTCTTGGAATGAATTATAGAAGCAACATCGAGTCATATGTAGAGTGGTCAGTCGTATAGAAGTGAATCGGCAGTTGGGTACAGCTGAAGCGAAGAGACGTTAAATAGCAGACGTTTGGAGAGACCTTTGTAAATAGTTACATAGATACCCTCATCCTGCTGAGTTCTGTCTGACACTTTGTTGTGCTGTGGTTGTTGTTTGGTACCGATTACTACTTGTGGGATGCTATTTGTCCTTAGTATGCTGTTGTGTATTGCTTGTGTACGTCTTGGTTGTGTGTTTGAGGCCCGCTGATTATATCACCATAAACCCACTATAGCGAACCCGTCGATTTTAGCGGATTTTTTTTTCGTAACAATACATTTCCGAGGGAAATACCAAAAACATTATTTCCCTGTCAATTTCTATAGGGAAAAAACATGAAGAAAACACACACCTTAAATCGCTTTTACCATTTATCAATTTAATATGAAAGCTAATGAGCTAATAATCTATGAAAACTAATGAGCTAATAATCTATGAAAGCCAATGAGCCGTAGATAAATCATCAAGGTCGTTTGTCTTCTAACTCGCTCCAATTTCACATAATAGAACTTTTGCAAAAATCGCCTCATCAACAACTAGAGTAATTTCGCCAATTTACTTACAAAACTAGCCAATCAGAATACTCTACCTTTATTGCGCAAATATAGTCTAACATAAAAATTCATTTTATTATGGCAAGACGTAGCCCCTCAAAGTTGATTGACATGACTAAATTAATAACATTAATAAATCGAACGATCGCCGAAGACAATTAATCTACATATTAAAATCACGTGTATCAAAGATTAATTGGCAATATCTACATCCCACTGGAGCAATTTTGCAGAAATTTATTAATGTAAAATATTTTTCTTCATTTTTTCCCCATGAGCTATTATAAATTGTCAAATTTTAAATAAATCTTCAATTTTTCTTGAACAATTACTAACTAAGGAATATCGTTACCGTTCCATTTTCCCGATTCACCTGTTTCTGGAGGTTTAGAAGCTTAAGTTCAAGCTCTCCGTGCCTCTTCCTTCAAATCGGCAATCAAAGCAAGTGAATATGAAGACTATTTTGGGACGTTCCTCATGGCCTTGGAGGATTTAATATGCTCTATACCCGCTTACATGGTGGTTCTTCAAATGGAATAGGGTTTCAAATCTCGAATTATCCTATTCTGAAGCCTTGATTGCATCACTAGGCAATTGTGACCTATTAAGTAAGCTGTATTTTCAGATAAAATACTATTTACTTAATAGACCCACTGGCCTAGTAGTATAGTCTCTGAATCGTGTTTTCAATGTTGCTTACGCGAATTAATTCCTCGCCTCTAGAAAATTTCAAAGCTTCTGTAAAAGAAAATACAAAACAATGCAATCACTGACACTAAAAATGTTAAAAATTCAAGGCGAACATTCTGAGTCGTTCCTACACTATATGTGAAATAGAAATGTCGTTTTGAAATTAAATATAGATAATTCTTTAATTCTGAAGTTTTTAAAATACAGGATGCTATAAAATTCAACTTGTGCACGGTTAGAACAGATAGAAAACAGAAAATTAAACCAATATCTAATTCGGAACAATGGACGGAAACGCCAATCGGAGAAGGTAGATGTCACTGTTTGCCATAGTATTTTATTACAATGACAGTACCAATGTGGGAACTTTTACTTTTTAGTGATTTACATTTTGTATTGCATAATACTCCAGTTTCTTAATAATATAATTGCTTTGTAAAAATGCATGCTTTCCTATAGTTATAAAACGCTAACGAGCGTGACACAGAAATCGCTTTTATTTTTATTTATGGTCGAATGGCAACAATTAAATAATAAAAAAAATTGCTACAGGAAAGTTTAAAACTGCTCCACTCATTTTTTTTTTTTTTACTGCTGCACTTAATTCAACGTTTAGCTAATTAAGGAACTCCAAAATGTTATTCGGAACACTCTGGAGAGGGCTCGATGTACCACCAAACATTCCATCCAGTCAGAAAAAAAAGATTGACAAAGAAATCAAGAAATAAAATTCAAAAAGAAAGTTTAATCGAGCCTGAAAATAAGTTTAACTTTTGCTAGAAAGGTAATCGCTGTGTCTTATCTATGGAAATTGATGACCCTATCGTCCAAAATTACCTTCTTCCAAAAATGGTTCTGATATTATCTCAAAACTCAAAAATTAACTTTTTAATGATACATTTTAGCTTTGCGTATTTTTTTTATTGATTTTTAAAAATATTTTAAAAAAATTTACTGAAATACGCTGTTTATGACAATATTTTTAATGCGATGATGATATTCAAATTCATCTACAAAAATATTCAGTCGTTTGCTTTTTTACAAGTTATGTTTTTGATGGCACCTCATTTCTTTTTGTAGATAGTCATTTTTGTATGGATGGAGTACGTCAATATTTCGACTTAACATGACTTTTACACTTATTTTTATAATTATGTTCTCTTCCAGGCCTACAGTCATAGAAGCATCGTCTTCATATTTTTTTATGCAGTCACGAGTTCTTTTTGTGAGGTATCTGGAGCAATCTATGCTATCTACAGCTGTAAGTTTTATTTCTGGATGCTGTCGGATGCCAAGCCAGTGATCCCAGAGCTTGATGAGAAACTTGGCGACCATTTGGCGACTTGACGACGAATTTGCCGACAAAATGGATAATGCTCGAAACTTCGAGAAATTTATCGATCCATCCATTATTATACGCCTATTTTAGTTTTTCCTTGATTTATACACTAAACACTAATTGTATTCTAAATTTGAAACTTCTATGTCTGCTAGAAGTGCCTTAGAGTTTTAATGATCGGTCAGTCAATCAGTGAGTCAGTCAGTGACAAAATTCACAAACTTTGACTAGTTATAATTCTTAAACTACTGGTTCAAATTTAATGAAATTGGAAATATACCATGTTTATATACTGCCTGCTTGGTTATTGAAAATTCAGGCTTCTAGTTTTATCCACAACGAAGTTATAGGAGTTCGAAAATGGTCTGAACTGCTTCGAGAAAAGGATGGTACGGCCGTGCCGCTTGTTTTTGCTCGACTTCGAGGGGGCAATGCCATGCCCCGAGATTATTTTTTTTAAATTGCACGCTTCCAACATTAACTCCGAAATACGATTTTAATTTTTTTTTATTCTGCAGTATATATACTTTTTTATACCTATTAAATTTAATTCTTGTTTTTCAGTTGCATCAAGTAACAAAACAAAATTTCAAAAAATTGCATGCAATAGTAATCGTTTAACAGTCCAAAAGTCAATAAACTGAACGAACCAGCTGGTCATCAAAGACGTCTAGTATTTATTAATTATGACCCATGATCGCATGACATTCAAGTTTGTACTCAGTATTATTTAAGCAGATGTTCAATATTTATAAATTCTTTAATAACTATATAAATGTAATGAAACAGAGAGGAACAAAGCCGATTATATTTGAGAAAATATTAATATTTGTCATAATATTTTATAATTCACAGAATTTGTATATTTTACGAATTTATTTATTTAGTGACTAGGTAAATAACGTATTTTTATCGACATACCTAGCCTAAAGGCAATAGACAGATGCCTAGCCTGCCTAATCTGAAATCTGCTATTGAACATGAAATGGGCAGCATTGGCAAAGCCCTCTTTAAGAGAACCTTATCCATTTTAAAAATCTCATTTTATCACAGTTTCACCGCTCAAAGCATTCTAGAGAATTGTATGTATACGTACACTCAAAAGCCCCCGAAATCCGTCGCACCAAATTTACTAAGTAAATTCTCTATGAGCCCGGGCCAGAGCAAATTAAACTCGTCTCTGCACAAATAAAACAGAAGTCAAATATCCCTGGGTTGTAATCAAAGGTTGAGTGAGAGAGATTCCATGAAATCGCGAACTCATTTCCATTCGAGACGCGGTTTTCATACTGAATTAGTAATGACTGCTAGTGATTGTTCGAACTCTGCGCTGGCAACAGATGCATGTGGCATTGTGTGAATGATGAAACAAACAAAGTGTTGTGTGAAACAATCGTTTGGTGAATTTTGTTTACTTCATTTGGTTGTTTAAGTCTTTTATTGGTGGTTTTATAAATGTTTATGATTGGTAACAAAACTGTAATTTTAATTAGAATTTAATTTAGTTTTCTACATTTTGCCTTTACTAAAAGTAAACATGAACATGTGTGGACCTCTACATATGTGACCTACAGCTATTAAATTTGGTACATATATACCCTGGAGGATGAAAATTTTCAAATTGGAGAATTTTTAAAAACTTTATTTATTCAAAAGTGAAACTGTATTTTGGCGCTTTTCTCAAATCACCTCCGAAATTATTTTAGCATATAAATGTATTTTACACTGTTTCAAAATTTTAAAAAAATCTCTTTTTAATAATCATATATACATATATGTAATGACATTTTAAAATCTAATTTAAATCCTAATTAATTCTCTCATTTTTATCTTAATTTAGCCCATATTAACTTCATTCTAAAATATTCTCTTATTTCCTGATCCAATTCCACTTTTTTGTTTAATTAATGATACAGAAGCTCTAAAAATGTTTAAATCAGCGGTTCTGACACTCAAAGTGAAGAGATAAAAATCTGTCAGTCTAAACAATATTTTTTTTAAAAAGATGCCTTTAAAGATCCTCTCGCCTAAATCGACAAGTGTAAGGAAATCCCTGTCAGAATCTTATACAGTATATAATCATGGAAAAAATATTTCGTTCGCTTTTCCTTCTTTTCGCTCTTGTCTGTTCTTGTATGGCTTGTGAACAGACGTCAATTCGTCCGCGCTTCTTGTACATAAATTATGCCTCCCGGGATGGAATAAAAGCGAAGTTTAAAAACTAAAAGTGTCTTCTCTGTCTACTCTGCTAAAAAAAATGTGTGTTTTACGCACACACACACACACACACACACACACATATATATATATATATATATATATATATATATATAATTTTTGAAGCAGAAGACAGTTTTGAAGACAGTGAAGAGACTTTCGATTTTTTTAACTTCGTTTTATTTTCATCCCGAGAGGCATGATTTTTTGCACAAGCAGAAGCGACGAGCACAACACAGAACGACACATAACTAAATGAAGAAAAGCTCATGAAAATTTTATCCCTGTGAATATACATATATTGTGAGCTGTTAATAGGGATTTCTAACACGTGTCAATCACAAGTAAGGGAATCATAGGGATCTTTTAAAAGAAAGTGCTTAGCTGGACAGTATTTTATCCCTTCACTCGCAGTATGAGAACCGCTGACTAAAGCATTTTCACAGAGCTTTTGTTGCATTAATTAAATAGAAAAAGTGTAATAGGATCAGGAAATAAGAGAATAATTTAGAATGAAGTTAATATGGGCTAATTTAAGAAATAAATTTGGAAATTAATTAAGTTTAAATTAGATTTTAAAATATCATATTACACACACATATATATATATATATATGAACGATAATTACAATGTAAAGATCTTCGGCGTGAACTTAGCATTTTTATGGAATCTATAGCGAGTACACACTACGACTAATTGACACCAAAATTTGATACAAAACTACTATTGAAATCGCAAGACTATAACCAAATTTCATTTGTGTTTATGAAGTATTTCGACTATATGCATGCGAAAGTACAAAAAGGTCAACCCTTTGACAGACTTGTTTCAAAATTTGATATAATGTTCATTTTAAAAGTTAAAACCCGTAATCCAAATTGTATCTATATAGCTTTTTAAGTTTTGTAGTTATGAAATTCACGATCATTCGAACAGTTGGAAAGATAGATTTCATGTGAATAGATTTCATTGAAAATTTGATAGAAAACTGCAAATCTAATCGCAAGTCCATAAAACAAATTTCATTCATTTAGCTCAAAGCATTTCTGAGCTATCGTGTTTATCCACAGAGTGACATAATGTCTAAAATGCGTTTTCCGAACTCAGAGAAATCTGAAACGTGAAGATTTGTCAAAATCTCGTGTTCGAATTCTTTGACGATTATAACACTCCCTCTATACTTCGTATGAAAGTAAGTTTTAAAGAAAAAGGCTCAAGTTATAAGGAAGGAAAATCTTGCGCATGTAAATTCTACACATAAATATTCAAACATACTTTAAAGGTGATCAAAATTGTATTTATAGTATTCGCGCTTTTACGATTTTGTTTTTATATCCATGATCTTTAGAAAACATTATTTATTAATTACTTGGTTAATAAAAATATCTGAACGTTGGAATAACTTTTATGTCTAAGACATCACAATTTCTTTCTTATAAAGGCTTTAACCCTTCTTTTTAAAATTTTGCAAAATCAAAATTATAGTGTCATGGATTTCATGACATTTTCACTCGTCTTTTTGAAGCAAAATAGAATATATGTATATATTTATTAAAAGAAAAAATAAATACGATTTTAAAGTAATGTTTTCTCAACTTTTAAATCTTATCTGTGGGAAAAAGGCTTGACGATCCAAAGAAATATATTTCCCTTCATTTTTAACAAAAAAAAATTAATCAGCTAATAATTTAATAAATTGTATATTTTATATCAAGATTTAGAAGTTATTTGACTTCCTCTTTAGTGAGAACAGAAATGGAATCCTTTTGTACAGAAGTTTTGCAGCATTGCCACTTCGCAAGAAACAAGTAATTTGCTTTGGAGAAACTTGGATTCTTTTTTTCTTCATTTTATTTTCTTCTTTTATTCCTGACTTTTCCATTTTTGTTATTTGCTCGACCACTTTGAGAACTTGTTTTTCGTTTCCACGCCTTAATGCCGTTTGTGGTCATCGTTTTTTTTCTTTTTGCCAGTCTTTTTTTGTTGTGAATTATTTTTTTTTATTTTTTTCCTTGGATAGTCCATTTCCCGCCTTCGGATTTCCAAGTTCTTTGTTGAAATTTCCTATTCTATTCAGACGATTCCGAATGTATTGAATCCGTTGGTTAGAATTCCGGAGCAGACGATTTCAACTTTTTTTTTTTTTGTCCACAGTTTGGAACTTTAGAAGAACTTTTCAGACTTCTGTATTTTATACGGATGAAGTGATATATTTTCAAAAGTCGTCATGTGTTTGTCATACTTATTAAAATTTATAGGGTATTAAAAAATATTTTTGTTGATTTAAAATTTCTATTGAATATATTTTTTAATGTTAAAGAATTCCATTTCTTCAACTTTTCAATTCGTTAAAAATTAGGATATTTTTTAATACCATAGTAAGAACGTAGTGAAGTCGAACAAAATAATTTCGCTGCTTTACAAAATCAGTTTTAGAAAAATCCAAAATTTTTTTCATGGTTTTATGGTAAAAAATCAGACAAGCTCAAAAATTGATAGAGAAGCTTTATTCTACATGTAAAGATAGTAGAAAAACACAGACAACTCGCATACGAAAAGCAGTGCAGCACAAGCATCAAATCGTTACTAGACAATCGCAACAACACAAGGCGATTCGCTGGAAATCAAAGCTGTAAAGATTTCACCCAACTGTTCGTTCTCCACTCGTCTATTCGATTGACTCCACCTCTAAAGTTTTTATAGCCTCCATGCTAGGACATAGAATGTTCCAGAGTAATCCGCGGAACTCGAGTGCTTTTGGAGCTGCCGCCGATATTCTCAAAATGTCTAAATACTTCATTTTTATTGGCAAAATCGTTAAGTCGCCAAATGATCCTTAAATTTGTCGCCAAGATCTGATGTCAGTTATCCGGCTGCCATTAGAACTATCTACAAAATTATCTTTCTTACCCAGAGATTAATATGCAGATAGCAATATTACAAATTTGTAACAATATATACCAGGTATCCATTCAAATCGTAATCAGATGGATAATTTCTAGACACCCAAATAGCAGAATGTGCTGCACAATATTATGCGATATTATATTACATTATTCAAAATTCAACTTATGTATTATATTATACAATATTGCGAATATTATTTATTACCATTTATGCATCATATATGTGGTACTAAAATGTAGACATATATTTTCAATAAAAAAAAAGATCTAAATGAAGTAAATGATTATATAAAAAATTTACATTTTAATATGTTTACAGTCCTTCGAACGAAAAATGATAAAATATTTTTGAAATTCTAAAATTTAAAAAAGATCCAATTTTTCTGCGAATAAAAACTAACCGAGTTATGAAGCTATGGTTTTCATTATTTTAGGCCAGTCAATGGCTTTCCCGAGAAAAAATATAAATTGATTTACAATTATTCTAGACGTAGTCAATGGAAAGTTCTACAAGTCTTGTAAAATAGTGATATTGAAAGCTTCCTAATTCGATTAGATTAAGTCCTAGGAGAGTATCACTTATCTTCTTACTATCGGTATCTCAAGAAATAAATGTACTTATAAAAATATGACTAATAGAAAAATAAACGGTTTAAATACTTAAGACTTCTTAATTTTTTCAGCAGTGCATTTATTAACTCAATAAATAAAATACAGTGTCTCACAAAAGTGATGGGACACTTGTGCTTTACAAAAGGAAACTGTAATAAAATAAATAAATAAACATGTACAAACATTTTTTGTGTGTGTTTCATATTTAAAGTTAGTAACAATTATTACATAACATACATTTTGTCAAAATATTAAAATATTAATTTAATAAAAATACAATTGTTTAGAACGGAGCAAAAAATGGCTCACATAAGTGATGGGACACTTACTTTTCCATCAAATATTTATCCAAAAATTTTACTTTTTAAAAGGTTTTAATATTTTGTTGGATTTCCTTTTACTTTTAAAACATGATTTAATCTTCTTGGGGTAGATTAGACTGATTTTTTTGTGATTTCTGGAGTGATTTTTCCCCATTCTTCTTGAAGCACTGATTTTAATTGTTGTTTTGAAGAAATGGTGGGTTTGCGAATTCTTGATTCCAATTCTTGGCAAATATTCTCTATGGAATTTAAGTCTTGAGATTGTGGTCGTGTTTTATTATTTCAGGACAGTTATACAGCAACCAGAGTCTAACGTTCAAAGCAGTGTGCTTGCGGTCATTGTCCTGGTAGAATTTAAAATCGTTATGAAGGTTCAATTTTCGTGCTGAAGATTTCAAATTTTGCTTTAAAATGTCAATATACTTGTACTGATCCATTATACTGTCAATAAAAACAAGATTACCAACTCCAGCTGACGATATACACCCCCATACCATAACTCCTCCTCCACCATGTTTTACTGTTGGCACCAAGTTCTGTTTGCGAAATTCTTCCCTGGGTTTTCTCCACACCAAGATTCTACCGTCCGAACCGAATATATTAAATTTACTTTCATCAGCAAATATAACTTTATTCCAGTAATCAGAATTCGTATTTATGTTGGATTTTGCGAAAGCTAGTCTGAGTTTTCTATTCTTTTCACTTACGAAGAATTTTTTCCTGGCTGCTCTACCGTGATATCCAGCATATCGAATTACCCTTTTAATATTCTCAAGATTAACAATTATTCCATATAATGCTTATAAATCAGCAGAAACTTTAGGAGCACTCTTTCTTGGATTTTCTTTTAATATTTCGAACGATAATTCGCTTTATTCCATTGGATAGCTTTGATGGTCGGCCAGGTCTTCTTTTATCCTGAATAATATGATTCTTTTTATATCATTTAATGATATTGAAAACTGTTGAATAACTCAAGTTAACTGTTTCAGCAGTTTTTCTAATAGATTTTCCACTTCAATATGCAAATTAATAACCAATTTTCGAATTTCAGGCGAAGTTTCTTTTCGTTTAGCATTCATGGCTGCACAGAGCTAAAAAACACAAAAATTCCAAAACAAACTGGAGATAAATACAACAGACGATTTTATAAATTATTGCCAATTGGTTTTGAGTAAAAATAAAACCACCAAAAATATTTTTATTGTTTATTTCAGATGATTTTTGTTGCATATCTAATGGTGTCCAATCACTAATGTGAGCTATTTTTTGCTCCGTTCTAAACAATTGTATTTTTATTAAATTAATATTTTAATATTTTGACAAAATGTATGTTATGTAATAATTGTTATTAAATTTAAGTATGAAACACACCCACAAAAAATTTGTACATGTTTTTTTAATTTATTTTATTACAGTTTCCTTTTGTAAAGCACAAGTGTCCCATCACTTTTGTGAGACACTGTATATAATTCTTTACGTCATTTAGAGCATTTTTTAATTTGAAATATTTGCCACTCTGTAGTTGTTGGGAGATAATTAAACAGGACATTTTGTCAGAGATTTATATTTTAAGCAGTATTTTCAACACAGATATATTTCTTTATCAAAAATCAGAAAACGCAAGGCATATCTGTTGGTTGCCAACACACTACACAAATTTTAAAAATCGATCACATTTCCAATTCAATTTAATTATAATCTTTTGAAACTTAGATTCATTTTTAAAATAAATAGAATTTACAATGGATAAAATTATACAACAATACAATAAAAATACGCTTTCACATTTTATCTAATACGTTCATCATATTTAATCTATGATTAAATTTAGTCAAAATGGAATTTTAATCATCAGCAAGCTTTTTGGAAGCAAAATTTTTTTATTCATTTTATTTTCAGTAAATCCATGTTTTTGCTGGAACAAATTATTTAAATTTAAAAACTTCGTAATTAAACGTAAACAATTCTGACGGTATTTTAAACACCGATCTTTTAAAGATAATTTTGCTTAAAATTTTTCTGAATTTTTTATATAAAATTTAAAATAATTATTTATTTTAAATAATCCTCTTTACCTTATTCTATGACATTTGCAGACGATTTCGAAATAATTGCTATAATTATTTATTTATTTATTAAACGAATAAAAAATAGCAGCAACTTTTATTGACAAAAAAAAATCGTTTGCAAAACTGATAAATTGAAAAACAATAAAATTCTGTCTCATAATTTAGCACAATAAAATGAATAATTAATTTTTTTCAATTATGTTTCATGGTTTGAAATTGTTTTTAAAGAAAATAAATCAAATCTATACAAAATGCGGAAGGAAATTATTCGAAAGAACCATTTATTCTTTATCTGAAATCCAAATCGTTAAGATTAAAATAACCGATTAGGAATTACTCAGAATAATTTTTTTAATCGAAATTTCTTTCTTGTTAATGATATTGTTTTAAAGGTGGGTAGACTTTTTTTTGTATTTAGATTGTCGCTTCTGTATTTCAAAATCATTTGCTGCAGTTGACATTTTAACGAACAGAGAACAAATGAAGAATTCTTTCGGAAGATTTTGATGTTTACATAACGGATTCATTTTCAAATTACGAACATATTTTAATGGAATAAAAACAAGTTACAACTTAAGAATGAATGCTATGAATAAAAATTGTGTAACTTTATGTTATTTCCACATGGGTAATATCAGAACAAATGAACCAATGAAAAAGATAAAAAATTTAGCAGAAGCAACAGCTTGCAAAATGAGTAGGTGGTAGCAGAAATTGAAAAGGAAATTGGAAATGAAAAATATGAATTCTTTGTACTTTTATGAGGAATTTCTTGAACTAGATTATCAGAATAGCACATTTGATAACATGAGATTTAAAAGCAAATGAAAGGCACAGTTAAATTTGTCACGAGACTATAAAATCAGAGGAGAATTATGTTTGATTAGTTTGCAATTTGATTTAAGATGGCAGGCACAGTTAAATTTATCATGTGCCTACGAATTATTGGCATTTTTCCGTGATAACTTCTGAAACTATTATTGCACAAAGGTGAATTTCTCGCTGTTTTCAAAATTTAAAAAAATTATCTTTTTGATAATATCAATTTAACATTCACGTAATGTTTTCCTGGGTTTTAGCAATCATTTTAAAACTTTTGTTTACTTAATTTCTTACAAAAGATTACATTATAGCTCTGAAGTTCAAACTGTTTTTATTGTTTCATCAAATCTCTAATCGCTTGATTTTTTTCACCATTGTTGAAATTTAAAGAAAAAAATTATGTTTAGTATTTGATTAATTTACGACAGGATTATAAAATTTAAGTTACAATACCTTGAAATTTAGAAATGCCATAAAGTGGATAGTTACGTTTTTAATAAAGTTACGATGTCAGGGGACTAGTATCCATCAGAAAGGTTCATGTACTCGATGAGCGGAGCATGTGTAAGACAAATAAAGTAACAAAACTTTAACGTTTTGGAATTTCGACGTATCATAAATACAAAATCATATCTAAAGTATTTTACTAAAATTAAATATAAACAATATTCCCGGTGAACCAACTGGTCGTTAGAGTCGACTAGTACTATAATATATATTCTTGACATTTAAGTGTATATAAACTTTACCGATATTTCAATTCTCGTCAATATATATTCTTATATAAAAAAATAAAAATAAAAATTAGAACAAACTTGTATTTTATACACTAAAATTCAAATGCATAATTCTTTCTATATTATTTTTAATGCATAATTTAAAATTCTACGAAATTCATCTTCAGGAATTACTTATATATAAAAAAAGAAAATTCTTCTCCCAAAAGCCATTTTATCCAGTCAAAATTTATGAGCTCCCATTTGGCAACACAGACAGGAAGAAATAAAAAATAAAATAAAAGTGAATTCTTTCATATTAAAACTCAGCTTACAAGTTTCGATGGGAAGATAAATAGCGGCAGCTTAAAACAGGAATTCTACTCCAGGAAAAAATACCAAACAATGGCGAATAATCTCTTTTTTTTTATGATCATTGCACTTTATATTTTTTGAGCTTTTCTTTCTTTCTTTTTCTTTTTCGAGCTCTTTGACAGGTGAGTGTTATCTCTTGAAAAATTGAGATTTTTCTCGAGAGCTGTAAGAAAATTTCTGTAAAGAAAGCTGCAGACGATATATTTCTCGCTCTCTTTTTTTCGCTTGTGTATTTATGGTAAAAATCGAAACTCTTGAACAGTTTTGACTTTCGAATTTATAGCACACATTCAATTTAAACAAAATGCCAAATTTTATAACCATTTGTCATTTTTTTTCTTTGTCCAGTCCTAGGCCTATTTATTTTATCTTCAGAATATTTTTATCGAAAAAAACAAACAGTAATATGACTGCATCATATTTCAGCTTCCAACAACCATCTTTCTATTGATTTAACCTACATTTTAAGACATTTTAGCACTTTGCTTTAAATGTAAAACTAAAAAGATTTGTTGTAGTAGAAAGAATGCCATTTTGATTGACTATCTTGCCCATTCTTGGAAGGCGATAGCGCATCTTTATTTCTATTAATAATAAAGTAGAGGTATATGTCTGTTGGTGCAAGTCATTTCGAGTAGAATTGCCAAATTTCGCACAATCATTCTTTAGAGAATAAGCAGTAATTTAAATAGAAATTTAATTAGTATGATTTTAACTAGAATTTTAAATATTCCAAATTTAAACATGGTCAGGGGATTTTTAAACAAAAAATTATGATAGTTGAAATTTAAGAAAGAAAAAAAAAACATTCTATTCAATGATATCAATTTAGCTGCTATACAATTTTTTCATAAATGTTGGTTATTAAATTTTTTCATAATTTGCTTTTATTGCTACAACGAATTTTTATTTTTGTTTCATCCAAAATTTAATCGTATGCATTTTTCAAAACGTTGAAAGTTAATGAAAAAAGACTCTGATTATTTTCAGCTCAGTTAACATGAATTTACAGTCCCGAGAAATACAACATGCAGTTAGAAAATAGATTACCCGAAACGTTACGCTTTTAATGAAATTATGTTTCGATAGGACTTGCCTCCATTAGGAATATAATTCATGTACACAATAAAAACAGAAAAAAATTAAAACGAAATCTACAATCGTAACTTTCAAGTTACAGTACTGTGCAGATTAATTGGGACAAACGCACAGATTAATTGGGACAAACGCACAGATTAATTGGGACAAACGCACAGATTAATTGGGACAAACGCACAGATTAATTGGGACAAACGCACAGATTAATTGGGACAAACACACAAATTTTCACAAATATTGTTTAATTAGTATAGGTTAACTTATATGTGCAGTATAGCAATCTAATACAAAATATGTCCTCCTCTAGCTTGAATGAGATCCTGTACACGGTTTGGCATGGATTCCACTAAATTAGAACATAAATTTTTGATCTCGTCATCACGAAATCAAACTTATACAGCATTCTCAATCATTGTTTTCTTTGTTGAGCAGTCCACTTTACTCAAACGTCTATTTACAATGCACCACAAATTTTCGATGGGATTTACATCAGGAGAATTATCAGGGCAATTCAAAACCGTTATTTTCTGTTTTTGAAAAAAAATTCGTTGTTAGCTTAAAAGTATGGCATGGAGCAAGATCTTGTTGAAAGCAACCAACACCACCAGCGAACGTTTGCATCAAAGGCACAATTTTACTTTCTATTATAGAAATGTATTGTTTAGAGTTCATCATCCCTTCAACTGGTACTAAGCTGCCAGGCCCTCCAGAAGTAAAACAACCCCAAAACATCTGTTTCTGAGGGTGCTTAACTGTTTGAATAAGATGTTGTTACCTGATGGGTTCTGAAATGCGTTTCATCGCTGAATACAATCTTCTTCCAATTTTGTACAGTACCAGATTGATATTTCCTGGCCCAATCCAAATGTTTTTTTCTTCCTCGCAGTGTTAATAACTGTTTTTCTATTGGTTTTCTTGCAAATCTCCCAACTTCAATAAGCCTTCGTCGAGCTGTCATTGAATCCACGCTCACACCAGTAGCTAATAATTCTCTCTGAAGATCTCTACTTGTTTTGTAAGGATGCATTGTACTATTTCGTACAAGAAATTTGTCTGTTCGAGGTGTGATCTTGCGTTTGATTCCACATTTACTCTTTCGTTTTGGAGACACTGTCCTAAAATTCTTTTGCTGATTAATAATCCTAGAAACACTAGATTTTCCAACTCCAACTGCTGCAGCAATATCCCTCACAGTCATAGAAGTATGCTGACTATGGGTAACAATTCTAGTTCTTTTTCTGGGAGTGATATTCATTTTTTAAATACACGTCAGAAGGAGACAATTCATGCAAGCGATCACTTCTTACAACAACTGAAGGGGAAAATATTTGACATGTCCTGATCACGTGGTCAGACCGGTTTAGACTTGACAAGAGCAGTCGCACGTTGTAAGAAAATGCAGTTGAAACCGGTTTGAGGCAGAAAATCTCCGAGAAAGGAACAATTTTCTTAAAAAATATGAATATTGAAGTTTTGTTTCCTGCAATGGCATCGGTTTTATCCGTAATGTTCAGAAATACTCAAATCAAGAATCCAATTTCTAAAATCAGATCGAAACAATTAGTGATCCACTAACAGAAAAAACACAATGCCGAATAATAAATAAATAAATTATTGTTGTTGTTTCTAATGGCACTTGTCATAGACACGCCCACTGACTTTAGAAGTCAGTGATTTTAAGCCAAGGTGCATCTCTTGTTTTTTCAGTAACGCCATCTAGGTCCAATAGAACGATTTAGCTACAAACGTCACAACCCTTTTTACGGGGCAGACTTCATTCATGCATTTATTTCATTGACTCATCCACAGTTCGTAATTTAGACCTGAATCAGAGAACGATCACCCCTGATCCAGTACCCCCAGTGGTATTACTCTCGACGTGAAGGACTTTGTGACCACGAAAGATTTATACGTGCGCCAGCCACCGTACACACGGAGAGTCTTCGGCCAACGAGGTTCGAAAACGCAATCCAAGGGACACGAAGCCAGCGCCCTGCCAACCATGCTTCCCAGTCTCATAATAAATAAATAAAAAACCCAGAGAGAATGTGCCCCCAAATGTTTCTCGTGAACTCCCCAAAGAAAACGTCATCCTGTGCAATAATTACATCGACATGAATCTACCATTTTTACTGAATCTGTCCTGTGATCCTTGGCAATGTTTTTGGTAATTAATCCCTGGCATATGACATTAGATATCCGAAACCCGAATATGTGTATTAGACATGTTGTTTCCAACCGATTGAAAGCAATCTATGACAGAGACCTACACTTCTAGCCTAGAACCCACATACCAAATTTCATATATTTCAGTCATTGCGTTTTTAAGTTATCATTTTTACATGCCTCTGAAAATGTAAACCGACATAAAGATAATCCAGCCATTGGCGGACAAAAAAAAAAAAAAAAAAAAAAAATGTGTTTTCCTATCATAGGGATGTTTGAAGCGTAGAGGTTCGTCAAACTCTTGAGTTCAAATTTCTTCTCTTTGTATGCGAGAAAGTGATGAAAGTTAGACAGAGGACCGACCACAATAACTTGATGGATTTCGCTAATTAATCTATTCCCATTGCTTGCATTATTAACCAATCAGAATGCATTATGTTTATTGTGGAAGCTATGATTAAAACTAATACCACTACGAAGCATATTTTAAAAAATCAAAGTCCTGTGCAGTAAGCATGAGGTGACCAGAATCCAGTAGGCTCAACAGCGGATAAAATCACCTTATTCTACAGGAATTTGAAATTCACAGATGCTACACACAGACGAAGCATATACCAAACGGCGCTTGCGGTAAACAACAGCACATGAGCAGCAAATCAACAACACACAACTGAAAAAGCAGCAAAAGAGCTGATACAGAATTCGCTGAATTATTCGTTTGAGCTCAACTCAATTCCGTTCTCGCGACTAGCGACTCATTTCCAGCCTTGTCTATCGGTTTTTTATTGTTTATGTGCAAAGGTAAGGATTGTTCTAGAAAATTATCGTACCTTCGCTCTTTATCGATATGTCACCAGCATTCCCCCAATTGTGAGAATTTTTTATTTTGTCGCAAAATCATTGTCAAGTCCGGGTTCATTGATCGCGCATTCATATAACATCCATCAGAATTTTCTGTAAGATTAATTTCTTTAACAGGAGACATAATGAGCTGGGAAATAATATTATAAATTCGTAGTAGTACTTTCATTTGGGTTGATAAGTTGTCGGTTGGCATTTCACAAATAGATGCGACATTTATAATAAATGCTGAATAAAAAGTTGATAGTAATAAATAAATGCTACAGTAATAGTAAATAATAAATAAAAAGTTGATAGTAATAAATAAATGCTACAGTAATACTAAAAGCGAAATAAAAGGCTGACATTAATGAATAAATACGACGGTAATAAAAAATGCGCAATAAAAGGTTGACAATAATAATAAATGCGACATTAATAAAAAATGCGAAATAAAAGGTTGACTTTAATAATAAATTTAAAATAAAAGGTTGACTTTAATAATAAATTTAAAATAAAAAATTGACATTAATAAATAAATGCGACAGTATATAATAAATGCGAAATAAAAGGTTGACAAGAATAAATGAATGCGACAATATTATATAATAAATGCGAAATAAAAGGTTGACATTAATAAATCAATGCGACATTATATGATAAATGCGAAAAAAAAAGGTTGACTTGAATAATAAATGAAAAATAAAAGGTTGACAATAATAAATAAATGCGACATTATATAATAAATGCGAAATAAAAGGTTGACATTAATAAATCAATGCGACATTATATGATAAATGCGAAAAAAAAGGTTGACTTGAATAATAAATGAAAAATAAAAGGTTGACGATAATAAATAAATGCGACATTATATAATAAATTCGAAATAAAAAGTCGACATTAATAAATAAATGCGACATTATATAATAAATTCGAAATAAAAGGTTGACATTAATAAATAAATGCCACAGTAATAATAAATGCGAAATAAAAATGGACATTAATAAATAAATGCGATATTAATAATAAAAGGGAAATAAAAAGTCGACATTAATAAATAAATGCAAAATAAAAGGTTGACATTAATAAATAATTTGATAGATGAAATTTCGGTGCATAATTAACCTTAAATGGTGACAGCTAATAATCAACTTTAAGAAATAAGATGAGCCACAATAGAAAACAGTGTACTGCTTTGAATAAAATAAAATCAAGTTGCAGTCACAGCAATGTTATTCTCAGAAAGCTTAAAAAGCGTCGTAAAATGCATTTCTTTTATTTTTGTCAATATCTGAGTCAGGAAATATTTATCCACAAGTCCTCAACCACAGTATCAGCCATTTTTGCATTTACGCCTTTATTTCAAAACGTCTTGCAACCTCAACAACACCTTTCACTAAATTCGGTCCTATATTTCTGAAATGTCACACACTCCTGAATGGCTTCCCATTTTTCACATCCGTGTTTATTGTTTCACGTCTTTCCTATTTCGCGATTTCCTCTAGTTCGAATTCTTTCGCAGATATTCGAATTCCGGAGCAGCTGCTTCGTCTTCAACTCAACATTCCGGTCACATCACACCTTTCCGAGGACATATCTTCCCCCTACCCTATGAAAGACGGCGGAATAAAATAGTTCTGTCGATGCATTCGCGAATCTTTCCAATTTTGAGTTTTCGAATGCCGCTAGAAGATTCCGAATAGGTTGTATTTTGGATGTAGGGGTGCAGTAACCACTTGCTAGGTTCGGAGTGGGCTTCATGCAGTATACTTTGGATGTGGATTATGTGAAGCATGGTGATGAGAGTACTGGATTTATTTTTACATTTCTTGGAGTTTTTCGAAAATATCATTCGAGATTTGTCATCATTTTTTCAGCATATTCGCCATATTTGCAAGTTAAAACTAATATTCATAAATATGATGTGTTTTTTTTTACCGGCGCAAATGCAGTCTTGAATTTTTGCTTTTTTCCTTTTTGGTATACGTAATATATAGAAAGTATAATAATCGACAAAAAAATTCGAGCTCGAGATTTTTACGAACCCCTACGTTTTTGAATTATCTGAGTTCCAAAAACATATGTTTGGAAAATGCCTGTCTGCTGATGACAAAGATTACTCGGAAACACTGTGGTTATATAGAGGGTTGAACGCTATAGACGGTTGAAGTATAATATACGGTCTTTGCCTCAAATTTGCAAAAGTATATCAAATTTTGTGTAAAATCTATTCAAAGTAAGTTCGTCTGTCCGGCTGTTCGAATGTAATTATAAAACAAAAATTACAAAATGAAAAGAACTAGATAGATAAGATTCGGCACACAGATTTAATATCTGTAATGCAGATAAATCAAATTATGATTCAAATTCAACAAAAACAATTGCCCATCAGTCTATACTTTTAGAAACATGAAAACGCGACAATAAAAAAACTCAGTGACAAATATATCAAATTTGGAATCGAATTTAGTAACAACAAATGAAGTTTGTGTCAATTCTTTGTTTCAGTCGGCTGAGAAAAATACGTCTGAAGCCCAAATTCGATTTTCGGCTACTGTTAACCGCATGCCAGGGATTAATCGCCAAATAACTTGCCAAGCATGGCGCGATAGATTCAGTAAAAATGCTGAATTCCCGACAAAAATTAATATTTCGCGACTATTGTATGCCAGTGCCATGCAAGGCGTTCTCTGGCATGACAAGTTTATTAGAGAGTATACGAGAAAGTTTTGGGATGACAACTCCCGCTTTCTTTTTTTAGTCAAGAAATTAAGACAGCACCTTGTTTGTTTTAATTCAGTAATATAATTTTGTTTCATATATTAGAAATTAAAAAAGATTTTATTTTTATTTGCCAATTCTTGAGATTTATGAATGCTATTTAATATCGCTTTCTTTTTACATCCTTTTGCGCTTTTTTTAACAAATTATTCATTTTTGTAAGTATTATTAAAATAAGCACAAGTTAATTAAAACCCAATGGACCTGGTCTCCCCGAAACTTTCTCTCATACTCTCTAATAATTTTTATCCCCCCTACCCGGCATAAAACTGCATGAGAAACCGAATATATTGGAGAAGAACTGTTACGAAATGTACATCCTTGGCGTGAATCTTGCATTTTGAATCTATTCAGAGGATATCTACTTTGGTGCCTTTTTGCATACCAAATAAAACCAAATTTTGACACAAAATTACAATTGTTGCCACAAGGTTACATACCGAATTTTATTTGATTTAAGTCATTGTGTTTAAGAGTTATTGCGTTTACATGCGTACGGCAGTACGGAACGACAGACGGTTAACCGTCTGAAGCATTTGCTTAAAATTTAATGAATATTGATATTTGATATGCTAAACTTGTGTAATAAATATTATTTACCTAGTCCTTTGCGTTTTGCCGTTACTGAATTCCTTTGTCTTCGATCAACCAGACTTTCTGAGAATGAATTTCATTCAGCATTTGATAAAAATCTACAAATTTATTCTGAAGTCCCTATACCAAAATTCATCCGTCTAGCTCAACGTATTTCTGAGTTATCGTTTTCACAGACAGACAGACTGACTGACTTAATAGCAAAAATGTGTTTTTCGGATAGAGACATCAGCAACATGGAGGTTCCTCAAAATCGCAAGTTCGAATGTTTTGACGTTTACAACACTTTCATTTGTTAAATTTTCTATGCAAAAAAAGTAAACAAGTTTCGAATTTCAATAGAACGTTCCTATTTCTCGCCAAAATTGCTTAACCGGGAACAGCGAGTGCAAATAAACAAAGGCAATTAGTTTTAATTATACTTTATATTTAAAGTATAGACAATAATTCTCAGATGTTGAAATAAGTTACATAATAAATTACATAAATTTAGAATTACTAACAGATTTTTTTGGGGAAATATCACTAAAGATTTGCTGAAACAATATATTTAGAAACAAACATTTACATAATACAAAATAAATAAATAAATAAATCCCTCTTTGACCATTAGATGTAATTCAACGAGAGCACTCTCTAATAAAGCATACAATAAAATTGTACTAGAGAAAGCCTTACTAAGCTGGCTTTGCGTACAATAGTTAAGAAACATTGCTCAACTTTTTGCTCAAAAATTTACTCAAGATTTTATAGAAATATGAAAATTATTTTTTGTATATTTCTATCGAAAAGACCGCTTACCAATTTCATCCGTCGACCTCAAAGAAATTTTGAGTTATCTTTGTCATAAACAGACTGATAGACGTACAGACAGACATTTATAAAAATGTGTTTTTCGAACTCCGGGAATTTTAAACGTGGAGATTCGTCAAAATCTCGAGTTCGAATTTTTTGACAGTTACAATACTTTTTCTAATACTTAGTATACGAGGAAGAAGTGATATTTAACAAACGATCTAAACACGATGCCAGTTCTGTTAAAACAAATATTTCAACTATGCTGATGGAAGACAGCTTGTCATAAAAATCATTAACTAAGCACTGAAATCCGATCGTTTGCACATTTTACTGTCAAGAAAGCGATTATTGTTTTTGCTTTACAGCTGGTTGTTTTTCTTAACGAGGAATTTTTCTTTCTTCAGCAGTCGCTTTGGAAATACAAAACCTCTACTTTGAATCGTCCAATATTGTGTTTTCGATTACTGTAACTAAAAAACACAAATCTAGTGCTGATTGAACCAGTTGAATTGAATAAATTTTCCAATAATTTTTTCTCTATTTAGCTATAAATGCATTTTAATTCTTCGTAAGCAAAACTTTCTATTAAATGTGTTGGATAGACAATCATTTTACGTTCAAGCTTTAAAAATGGTTACCACATTAGAACCTTTATCTTTGCGTGTAAGATTTGGCGATTTTACTGTGTATACCATATGATAATCAATCACTGTCAGAGTAAGAATGATTCTCCAAGTCCCTGATAACGAAACGAAGCCTCCGTGGAAAAATTGCTGATGACACTTACCGCGTTTCAGATGAGTGTTGAAAGTAATAAATAAAATGTGAGAAATTTGCTTTAAAAATTTAGTATAAAGAAACACGTATATAATTTTCCCATGCAGAAGACATTTATAAAAATTATAATTTTGATGTGCATAATACAAATTTAATCTAATAAAGTGAATTATAATTTTTAGTTTTATGAGTATTTAATCTTTATATCCCTTACGGTTTAACTTTATTTAACAAAATCAAAAGAAAAAAAGCGTTAGAAGTGCTTTAAATTTCAAATTTAAATGGGTAACAATAATGTTTAGTTTTTTTCAATATGTATGTATGCATCTATATTCCCCAGCTGATACTTGAAATGAACTAATGTATTTTTTACGTTAAAATTGTTCAAATAAGTTGCACTTTTCATTTTGCAAAATATTAAGCGCTTTTTCTAAAATAGGATAGGAATCATATTAATAATTTTAAAAAATAACTGCTGGTTAATTTTCAGGGAAAAAAAACATAATTTCAATTAAAAAAATGTTGATGATTATTGAAATTCCTTCAAATCTGAAATATATTACATCATTTTCTAGCTTATTTACTATCAGACTTAACTATACATGATACAATATACTAGCAATCGACATGTTGATGCAACATTTATACTTAGGAACAAGTTTTTTTTTAATTATTGCATCTAGACGTACTTCAAACTACAAAATTTTATTAAATAAGGTAGGCAATTGTACAAAAACTGCAAAAATTTAATTTTTATGTATCCATCATAATTTCAAGTGTGAATTAGTATAACTATTCTCTTATTTTCATCTATAAGCATAAAATTTCTCATTTCTATCTAGAAATTTGCAGAGATATGCTTAGTTTTAAATTTCGAAGGACTGGCCACAAATGTGGAAGAGAGCATTTATTTCGAAATGCAATTAGTACATCATAGAATCATTGTGGCTTCAAAAAAACTTGGTAATCACGCATAATGTTGTTCACTTTCATTGTTCGGCAGTTGCACTATCGTCTTCATAAAGAAGAGAAGAAAAACTTGAGGAACTGAGCATTTACACCATCTCAGAGACTTACTGGAATACTCAGCAAGAAAAGATTTTTTTTTTAAATCGAACTAATCGAACTTGTGCAATTTCTAAAAGAATATATATATATATATATATATATATATATATATATATATATATATATATATATATATATATATATATATATATATATATATATATATATATATATATATATATATATATATATATATATATATATATATATATATATATATATATATATATATATATATATATATATATATATATATATACTATCTAGAATTTGAAGAGATCTATTGTAGCTCTCAGAAAGCAGTTATAATCATTAATTGAAACTGGAAAAAAACTAAAGCAAAAAGATAATAATTGATGTAAATAGACACCAAACAATAGAAAAATTAAGGCTGTGTGCTTTTATATCTTGAGGAACAAACGAATAAAAAAGGAAACGCTACAGTTCATAAAATATCAAAATTGAGTTCAGATTTTACATTCTGATATGAACTTGAAACATAACTAACATAACTAACGTTAACATAAATACATAACTACCAAATAAAAAAAATATTTTTAACAAGAAATAATTTAATAAAAATAACGTCATCTCTATTGCCGTTAGTAATGTTTTATGCAATTACTAAAAATAAATTTTCGTTTTAAAATTTTATCATTTGCATAAATAAATATGGCAGTAATAACATAGCACATTTATCTGACACAGCTGTGAAATAGATTCAAAGTTTAAAATTTTTCTTTTATCAATATCAATTAAAACGTCAAGAAATTAAACATGAAATCGATATTTAATTGAAAAATCAATCATGAAACCTGACGCGTTTGGATTCAACTCGAGACAATAAAGAAATAGTTTTCCGCATAATAATAAAAAAATAGCGAATCCATTTGAAACCTTAACAAGGTTTCCCTTTCATCCTTTCACTTCGGAGTTGCCACAATTACGAAACAAATAAAACGCTGAAGACCAAAATTAAAAATGAGAAAAACCAGAACAATTAAAACTCCAATAAAATCTCGCTTTAATTTCCACTCCGAATTCATGAATCAAAAACAAAAAAAAGCCTCAATCGGCGGCTACAGTTAAACGCGAGCTGTCAAATATCGGCCGCTGCTTGCCAAGCCCGCGAAAAGATATTAAAATTCTTTTCTGCACCACTTCACTTCGCTTCCGATAGTGGAATGGAGTCGTTAGCGCTAAATGTAGCTTGTTTCTTTTTAAGGCCTGTCAAGAGGACATAATGAAAGTTTTCGATGGTGGCAATAAAGTTTCCAGAAAACTTTTCCGAGCAGGTGGCAATGTCAATTGGCAGCTGCTGAAGCGCTTAACGGTGTTTTAAGTGTTCTGGAAGCTCCGAAGTTGTTCGCTTTCATTGAGCGAAATAGTTCGTTTCAGTTTTCGAAATTAAAATAACTAATCTTCTCTTGGCAAGACGTTTAAGGTTTTCAGATTTAATAACCTTGTTAATCTGTCATTAATTATACGTGATTTATTAATTAATTTATATTTTAAAAGTGATGCATAATTTGTTTGTTAACTTAAATAAATAATTAAAACCATAGACTCCAATAAATAATTTAGCTAAACCTCTTTATATAGAATTTGAAGGTTCCTGGTGAAAAATTAAGATTTATATAAAAAAATCCTATATAGGAAAATTTTAATATGAAGAGCAGTCAAACAATTTATATAGTCAAAGAAATGTGTAGAACAGTCAAAGAAATTTGAATGAAAAGTTTTTCGTTTAGTTATATTAACGTCGCGTTTTAAAGCAACACTAGGGCTGTTTTGGAAAGAACCTCGTAATTTTGAACCATGGTCAGATGACGAGGACAACACCTGAGCTGGCACCCCCCCTCTCCACACCACGCCACACCAGGAATGAAAAGTAAAAGAAGTTCATTTTTCAAAAAATGAAAAAATAAGTATTCGTTGTTTCATAATTCATAATTTTGCGGAGTGTACATTAAAATGGAAAAATGGCTTGTATATAAAACCAGCTGGAGTGATCTCTCCAATATTTTCTCGAATATTCCCTAATAAAATTGCCATCCCCCATTCCTTCTTTTCAAACGTAATCTACGAATGCTATGATTTTTATTTTCAGAAACCTTTGTACCTCGTAGTGTTACAGAAAAAGAAAAAAACTGAAAATGCAATTTGGGCATCATTTTTTTTACCGATTTTATACAAAATTTAACACATACCTACAATACCTAAAATCTTCGTAACAAAATCATGTATTAAGTCTCATTTTTATACGTCATTTCGCTCTTCAGTTAACGCATTTACACCAATATACAGATCTTCAAAAGGCGTTTATATGCATGGGGTTAAATACAAGTCCCCAATATTGATAAATATACAATCCGTGCAATTTCATGTAATGTTTTTTCATTCAAAATGGAAATTAAACCCACGTTGTATTAAAGTCCGCATTACTGTATTGTATATATTTAAGCTATCACTAAAAAGACAACGTTCAATTGTTGAATGGCTTTTAAAATAAAATAAAACCACACAGGAATGGAAAAAAGAGGCCACAATAAATATAAAACTTCAATTTAATGAATTTAGATTATATAAAACAAAATGAAAAATAATCATAAAAAGATAATCATAATCATATAATATATATACTAAAATTAAACTGCAATAGGAATTACTGAACTAAAGGAAAATTTAGGACAATTTAACAAGACCGCTATTAAATATAAGAACACACATATACATATATATATACACACACACACTATATTATAGTCATGATTATAAATATTACGAGCATTAAATATTATTGTTTATAATATTGGACTAGATGGCGCTACAACTATGAAATTAATATTTTATTTAATAAATACAGTAGATAAAAGTTAAACTGAATTTTTGGCTTAGATTTTTTACTCTCTAACAAACACGCCATAAAGAGGAAAAAGTATTAATTTAGTGTTTTTGTAAAAACAAATTGAAATATAATCATAAAAAGATAATCATATAATATATATACTAAAATTAAACTGTAATAGAAATTGCTGAACTAAAGAAAAGTTTAGGACAATTTAACAAGACAGCTATAAAATATAAGAACCCATATATACACACAGAATAATATAGTCATGATTATAAATATTACGAGCTCTAAATATTATTGTTTATAATATTGGGCTAGATGGCGCCACAACTATGAAATCAATATTTTATTTAACAAATATAGTACATAAAAGTTATACTTTGAATTTTTGGGTTAGATTTTTTACGTTTCTAACAAACACGCCATAAAGAGGAAAAAGTATTAATCTAGTGTTTTTGTAAAAACAAAATAAATTAATCGTAAAAGGATGTTTTAAAAATTAAGAAGTGGGTTAAACATCAGTAAGAAATTTATAATATAGCAAAAATTTGGAAATTACAGCACCAAAGAGATATAAATACATACAGTTATAGATCGAATTCTTGGCTTTGATTTTTATAGTTCATTTTATTGATAATAGATAAACAGTTCTGCTGCGAATAAGAACGAAAGAACTTTAACCGGAAACGATTTTTTTTCGTTTAATAATTTCTTTAAAACTATTATCTTTTCTAAAATCCAAAATTGAACGCAGCCACAAAAACTTTAAAAAAATTAAGAATAAAATTAATTATTAGTGGAAATCATAAAATCTATAAAAAGTTTAAGAAGTTTCTTGAAAAAAGAGTTATTAAATCAATGGTTATAGAAGAAATTCTCGGCTTAGATTTTTATAGTACGGGATATCGATTATAAATGATTATAAATTACTGGAACCTAGAATAGAATGATTTTTTCCAACAAACATTCCATAAAAATTTATTAAAAACAAAATCAATCGCAGTCGTTAAAAGGATGCTTTTCAAATTTATACACCAGTAGGAATTAGAAAGAAGAAAATTGGGGTTAAATATTAGTTGTAGCAATTATGCACACTCAAAAGTTCAGGAAATTTTAGCATCGTAAGGACTATTAAACAGATGGTTATAGTCCGAAATCTCGGCTTACATTTTTATAGTACGCGATATTGATTATAGATAAACAGTTCCGCCTGACGCTGCAAATAAGAATGAATGAACCTTGACTGAAACGATCCCCCCTTCCCCCAAACAGACGGAACGCGAAAAGGGAAAAAAAGGCATAAAATGCTTCTAAAGCAGCATATTTTTTTCCTGTGTCAGTAAAAAGGAAAAAGGCAATTGCCTGTAGGAAAAAACTGTGTTGCGTTGAGATCGGCCAATCACATTTCGTCCAGTCAGCAATCAATTTTCTTCCTCTTTTTTTGAGTTTTAGGAATGGCAATCATTGCGAGAATGTATCCAATATCGGAAAAGAACGCATTCGATATGTACGCGGAAAACCTAGTTTTAGTACTGCCTCCAGTTCAAATTGGGTTCCGGACTCAATTTCCCCGGACGGAAATTTCTAAAATATACTACTATTTTTTGACAGATATTTCGCTGGATTTGCGAATTCAGCACGTGAAATGATTCTATTTCATTGCCGGTGGTCCTTCAATCTAATATTTGAGCAAATGCACCCCCATCAAGTATATCGCAATGCAATAGATCTAAAATTAGCCCCAGTTATTTAGACTGCTTTCAAGAAAGAAAGAAAGAAACACCCTACCAACTTTTCAGAAGTTGAAATAAGTAAAAACATTGAATGACCAATGTGTTCAAGCAATCTCTCTCTTTCTCTCGCTCTCCCTCTCTCATTATTTATTTATATATACAGTGGCTCTCAAAAGTGTTCGTACACTAAAGAAATTTGAAGAAATTGTGTTCTATACTTCTTAATAAAGCATTTTTAGTTGGTTTTTTTAATTAGCATCTTTAAATAGTTCCTATTAAAACTGAACAAATATTTTTATAAAAAAATCAAGTAGTATTGTTCTAAAAAATAAATAAATAAAAAATGTCACAAAATTAGAACACAAAAGTCTTCGTACATCCACACATTATTTATTTAAATTCATCATAAAAATATCTTTTGCGGCTTATTTTTCTTCTAATTGAAAAATACACTAAAATTGTTTGATTTCAGTATTTAATATCACAATTATTTATTCTATTTACTTTATTCTTAGATAAGACGCGCATTTGTAAAGAAACGAGTTTAGACGTACGAAAATTAATTATATTTCATTTTAAAGCTGGAAAATCAATTAGAGGCATTGCAACTATAACTAGTCTACCTCATTCAACGCATAATAAAACGTTACAGAGAGGGAAAAAGGATTGCAAACAAGCCTCGTAATGGTCGCCCTCAAATTCTGTCAGCTAGAAGTCAAAGAAATATTGTGAGTAAATTTCTAAAAAATCCACTTCTGAGTGCAATAAAGTTTACTTCACAATATAATGAATCAAATGGAACTTCTATTTCCTGTGAAACTTTTCGTAGAATTCTTCGGAATGCTGGTATACATGGCCGCTCTGCACGAAAAAAATTCTTTGTAAGTCAGAAGAACAGAATTGCTAGGCTTAAATTTGCCAAATCTATGATAAACCAGCCAGTGAGCTATTGGAATCGTGTCTTATTTGCAGATGAAAGTAAGTTTAACATCTTTGGGTCGGATGGGAAAATCATTGTATGGAGGAAAAAAAAAAAAAAAAAAAAAAAAAACGAAGAACTTCATCCCAATAATTTAGTTGGAACAGTAAAACATGGCGGTGGAGGTGTCATGCTTTGGGGGTGTATGTCAGCGGCTAGAGTAGGCAATTTAGTATTCATTGATGGTATAATGGATCATAGAGTTTATATAAATATTCTCAATAATGATTTAAAAGTGTCAGCACAAAAATTGGGCATTTTAAACAACTTTGTGTATTACCAAGACAACGATCCTAAGCACACGGCCATAAATGTTCGTCTTTTTTGCTTCTATCATTGCTCTCAAACCCTTAAAACACCAGCTCAATCACCGGATTTAAACCCTATAGAACATATTTGGAAAGAATTAGAGGTGCGAATAAGAAGTCACGACATTAAATCGAAAATTCAACTAAAAGCAGTAATGATCGAAGAATGGAACAATATCGGTGCAGAAGTAACCGACCGTTTTGTTAAATCTATGCCCAAACGTTTAAACGCTGTTATAAAGAATAAAGGATATCCTACTAAATACTAACCATTTAGAAAAATTTAGAAAATTTCATATTTAGTGATGTTTTTTTAAAGTGTATGATCACTTTTGTGTCCTATTTTTGTGCAATTTTATTTATTGTCATTTTTAAAAAAATAATTTGCATCGAAATTAAAATTTATTCTTCACTGCTTCATTAAAAACTAAAAATATGCTATGAAAAAATTTTCATGTAAAAATAAGAATATATAATGGTAAATAATGAGGTTTTTAATTGATTCTTGTTGGTGTACGGACACTTTTGGGAGCCACTGTAGATAAACAGTTCCGCCTGACGCTGCAAATAAGAATCAATGATCCTTGACTGAAACGATCCCCCTTCCCCCAACTAGACGGAAAACGGAAAGGAAAAGAAGGCATAAAATGCTTCTAAAGCAGCATATTTTTTTCCTGTGTCAGTAAAAAGGAAAAAGGCAATTGCCTGTAGGAAAAAACTGTGTTGCGTTGACATCGGCCAATCACATTTCGTCCAGTCAGCAATCAATTTTCTTCGTCTTTTTTTGAGTTTTAGGAATGGCAATCATTGCGAGAATGTATCCAATATCGGAAAAGAACGCATTCGATATGTACGCGGAAAACCTAGTTTTAGTACTGCCTCCAGTTCAAATTGGGTTCCGGACTCAATTTCCCCGGACGGAAATTTCTAAAATATACTACTTTTTTTTTGACAGATATTTCGCTGGATTTGCGAATTCAGCACGTGAAATGATTCTATTTCATTGCTGGTGGTCGCTTCAATCTAATATTGGAGCAAATGCATCCCCATCAAGTATATCGCAATGCAATAGATCTAAAATTAGCCCCAGTTATTTAGACGGCTTTCAAGAAATAAAGAAAGAAAGAAAGAAACACCCTACCAACTTTTCAGAAGTTGAAATAAGTAAAAACATTGAATGACCAATGTGTTCAAGCAATCTCTCTCTTTCTCTCGCTCTTCCTCTCTCATTATTTATTATATATATATATATATATATATATATATATATATATATATATATATATATATATATATATATATATACAAAAGTATTAGAATCAAGTTAATAGGAAAATGAAAATATCATTCCTAAAAATAACTGGCTTGAGTTATGTAATTTTAATATTACTGAAAATTACGTGTTTAATGGTATTAATTTTTATAAACAAGTCAAGGGCATTCCAATGGGGACAGCTTTCTCAAGTGCTTTAGCTAATATTTTCCTGCATTACTATGAGAAAAAAATAATTAAATATAATTTAATAAACGGGTGGAGATATATTGATGACCTACTTTTGATTAACTTCGACAATACTAATATTATTACTAATTGCTATCCAAAAGATTTAATTCTAAAAGATACAAATAAAAATCAACTTGAGGCTACCTTTCTGGATTTAAAAATCGAAATTGCTAATGATAAAACAATAATTGGTATATACGATAAAAGGGATGATTTCAACTTTAAGATAACAAAACTATGTAACTACCATTCCAATCTAAACTCTAAAATTTTCAAAAATCTAATTTTCTCACAAGTTAACAGGATCAAAAGGGTTTGCAATAATAAAAATTCTTATATTGAAGCATCAAATATCCTCCTTAAAAATTTAATTAAAATGATTTTCCTAGAAATTACTGTAATGTCAATTTTTTAATTAAACAAGGTATGGTTTGGGATTAATCCTTTGGCTTAAATAAAAATAGAACTTTACTTGCATATTGGATCACTCAATAGATGGCGCTGGGTGCCTACCTCTGTTTACATAATTTACCGTTAACTTTTTTGAAAACAGGAAATCACAATCGATTGTTTAAAGTTTCCTTGAAAGTATGTTCTGGCTTTTTCGTTTTTAATTTTAATTTTAATTTTAATGCTGTTTTTGTTTTTATTGTTATTGTTTTTATTGTATTTTTACTTTGTTGTGGTTCTTTTTTTCTAATTTGTTATTTTGTATTTCCTTTCTGTTAAAATGGTATATCTCTTGAGCATAATTTCAGGGGATTTTCGGGTCACGAGGAATCATTATTAGACAAAGTCTGTATGTCCTCACAGAAAAAATCCCTTTATTTGAATCCCTGCCTGAGGGTGACCCTTGAAAAAGTCTTCAGGCCGGATTCTTTTTTTTAATATTTTTTTAATAATTTTTTTGGTTTAATTTTTATTTGATTTTTGTTTTTCCTATTAACTTGATTCTAATACTTTTGTATCAATTCATCTGTGTTTTAGAAGTAGCTGCAATTGCGCTCTCTAAATACTATGAAGTTCCTTTTTGGTTTTAGTTTAAATAGGTAATAAATTTTAGTTGCGATTTCGAAACTGTTTTGTTTCGTTTTCATTTTAGTTTCGTTTTCAAACTTTTTCTTACTTTAGATTGGTTATATATATATATATATATATATATATATATATATATATATATATATATATATATATATATATATATATATATATATACAACAAAAAATATTAAGTATAAAATTATACAAGAATTGCTATTTTAATGCAATATATCTAATATATAAAATTCTCGTGTCACAGTTTTCGTTGCCATACTCCTCCGAAACGGCTTGACCGATTTTGATGAAATTTTTTGTGCTTATCCGGTATCTATGAGAATCGGCCAACATCTATTTTTCATCCCCCTAAATGTTAGGGGTAGTCAATTATTAATTAAAAACTAACTTTCCCGCCAAAAAAATCTTCCATTTTCCCCACCGCCAACTTTTCCGCCAAAAAAATCTTCAATTTTCCCCAACGCCAAATGATTTAGGCTTTAGTTCTTTTTTTCTCCCAACAGTAATGAGGCTAGGGTTAAGATTTTTCGGCGGATTATTTCAAACGATTCTGTTTATTTTCTTAATGTTTTATGCATTTAAAATTAAACATTGTTAATTAATCCATGTTTCAGATTCATTCTGAAGTACTTTTGAATTAAAATAGCACAGAATAAAGGAAATTAAAAATGTCTAATCTTCATAGCGTTACCCCAACTGGCGTAGAAAAATTCACGCATTTGCGTTACGTAAAAGGCGAAGAAAATTCACGCATGCGCACTGTGTTCTGATCGTTGGCATGGCAACCATTATCAACGGACGATTTAAATTACTTTTAGGTTAGTTGTATGCTTTTGTAAGTAAATTGTATTTATGTTATATATTTTTTGTATATGCTTATAGTTTTAAGTACATCGTTTTTTAAGTAGTTTTTTTTAACCTGTTTACAATGATTTAAATTATTTTTAGGTTAGTTGCATGCTTTTGTAATTAAATTGTATTTATGTTAGTTATATATATATTTTTTATATATGCTTATAGTTTTAAGTACGTCGTTTTTTAAGTAGTTTTTTTTAACCTGTTTTCAATGATTTAAATTATTTTTAGGTTAGTTGCATGCTTTTGTAATTAAATTGTATTTATGTTAGTTATATATATTTTTTATATATGCTTATAGTTTTAAGTACATCGTTTTTTAAGTAGTTTTTTTAAACCTGTTTTCGACAGATTATTTTAAACGATTCATTTTATTTTCTGAGTGTTTGATGCATTTAAAATGAAACATTGTTAATGAATCGATCCATTCATGATGAATCTGAGAAAATTTTGTTGACAAATGCTTGAGATATTACATAAATTAAGAAAGATATTCTTTAGTGCCCATAAAGTTTAAACGCTCAGTGACTCTATCACAGTAATCATATTATTAAAAAAATGCTTTGTTTCAGTAAAAAATATTGTTATATTAATTGCAGATTAATCCTTTACACTTTAATTTAAAGCATAAATTCTACGAGGGGTAACAGAAAATTAGAGAGATACATATCACGTTATGACTGAAGGCCTTTATAATATTATGAGTGAATTATATGACTATCAAAATTTGAAGTTTTAAAATATTTTGCTGAAGAATCTATTAAAGTTGGAATTGCATAAAATATTTAATTATTAAAATTTTAACGAACACTAAGATTGGCGAACCGGCTGGTCGCCAAAGGCGGCTAGTATATATATATATATATATAAAGTTTTTTTACTGCTATGTATAATTCAGTACTTCTCTAATTAACTGTATTTCAAGGCATTATTAGAAATGTTCTGGAGACAGCTGAAATTCCATTTAATGATAGGAAACAAAATGTAAAAGAAAAAAAAATAGACACCAAACAGAAAATTTAACAACCGCTAAAATAGGCTTAACAATGTTCAGATTGATAATCACTATCATATAACTATTGTATATTGGTCATTTAAAAAGTCAGCTAAATGAGCAAACACGTTGGTCTCCAAAAGTAACTAGAATAATTTAAAACTCTATGTTAATTAGTTTCTGATTAACCCAACAAATACCGAACAAGTTCAAACTGCCAGGATATCAATAAGTCGAATTAAAGAAAGATTACATTAAAGAATTCTTGTTTACAGCAGAAAATATTAAGTATAAAATTATACAAAAATTGCTATTTTAATGCAAATAAAAGTATTTGTGGTATGCTATATGTATGCTCTATTTTTCTTCCTAAACGACTGAGAAAAATTCGATCAAACTTTGGACATTTATTGATACATAAGGTAAAGGAAAAATTCTGTCAACTTTTCAAAGTGCAAAAATCAATCTAATATTCAATTAATTAAAAATTAACCAAAAATTGATCGTTTTTCCACTGTGATATCAGAAAAAATAATATGCCAAAAAATATTTTTATACCATCTTAAAATTCAAAAGTTTAACTTTTTAGTGATAGCAGTTTCATTTTTGCTCAATTTTCCTCTTTTAATTTTTTTTTTCAAAAATTTAATCAATGACTGAACAGGTGCAGACGATTTTGAAATGAAAGAATTTATAAACACGACGTTGCTAGGCAACGGAGAGATTTTGAACCATTCCGTATTATATTGTTTTTGTTGTTATACTGATTTGTAATTTTTGCTACAAACAGATTTATTTGATATTTTTTTAATATTTTGGAAATATATTTTTTCAGTTTCAAAAGAATTCTAAAGTTTATTTTTTAAAAATAATATTGCTGGAGATACAAAGAAATTGTGTACAATGACATTTTAATTTAAAATAAGCATTTAAAAATAAATTATTAAAAAAGTGTTGAACGAAAAAGTATGAACGGGTTGTGATTTTTTCAAAAAAAAGTATTAAATAGACTTTCTTTCTTACGAATTCTATCATTCTTTTTCAAATTCGACGCAAAATAAAATTTTGCTCGCAAGGATTGAAATGCAAACAAGATATTAATGAAGTTTTGGTAGCAATGTATTATATGTATAATCGTTTGTAAAAAAAAATGTTTTACCCTAACCAACGCCGATATTTTAGCTGGTATATAATAAACTAACAACCTTTGGCGAACTATTTATTCGCTAAGTTTATTGACTTTTTAGGGTGTTAAATAATACAATTAAAATTCGCAATAAAAAATTTACCCTATTATTTGACATAACTTAAAGATGTGAATTGAATTGAATTCATTTATTGCAAAATTAAAAAGTGCATATTTTACGACAAAAAGTTAAGCTGATAATAGTATAGCGCAGTTAAAACATACTATCTAAAACGTACTACTAATAGTATTTAAAAACATACTATCACATCAATCATGTATCAAATTGAATTTAAAAATATTACTAAAATTAAAAGAAAACTCTTACGAAAGTAAAATTGATACCATTAAAAAGAAAACTTTATGAATTTTAAGAAGAGACTATTTTTGTAAAATAATTATTTTGGAAACTATGAACGTCAATTTCTGTAATTAAGTCATAACGATTATCCATTTGGTGCCGGTTAAATTAGCATTCATTTAAGTTTTCTGTTGAAGCCTATTTCTTGATTTTTTTATATCTCCTTGCCTCTGATTGAACAGACTTTTTGCTGACACGGCGGGCACTCTCCAGAGCATTTCTAATAATATTTTGCGCTTCCTTTAATTACTTACGGAAAGTATTGAATCTAACGTAGCTGGTAAAATGAGCGATTTTTGTTTTATGTACTTCAAAGTTTTATATGTATGGATAAATATTACAAAAATAATTCAAGATATATGAAAACAATAAGTTTTCCGAATATACAGGGCTGTGGGGTTGGTTAAATATAGAATTATTATGAAAATAGTACGTGTTATTAGTAGTAGTTTTCTTTCTCGTAAGAAATAATATTTTCTCCTATTTGCTCAATCATCTGAATCGTTGAGATATTTAAGAATAAACAAATTGACAGAAAATCAGCTATGTAATTGATTTGGTTCGAAATTCGATATAATTAAGAAATAAAACCTTTTGGAAAAAATTTATCTGCTTGATTTCTTGCGGTACAACAGACAAACTTTCTGTGGGTGAATTACGTCACAAACTGAAAGAAATTGACAATTTCGGCAGAAAGACCTGATGCCAAATTTATTCATCTAATTTATATCTTTTTCATTTATCTTATTCCTAAACTTATAGATCAATCGACATATCAATCGACATACGGAACTCTAAAGGGGGTTGCTTTGAATTTAGGGAAATTTGAAACAAGACAATTCATTCAAAAACTTGGGCTCAAATTTTTTTGCCTGTTACAATTGTATACGAATCTGTATTGTAAAGAAATTTACAATAATCTGTATTGTATATTGTGTTCTTGCGCTGTAAGTTACCTGGTAAGGAAGGAATTTTTACAGATAATCCTAACGGATGCTGACTAGATACAAAGTGTATCATTGTCGACCATTTGGAGACTTGGCGTCGAATTTGGCAAAAAATGGTTTATGATTGTTCACCAATCTTGACGATATTTCCATTAGATTCACTCGAATTTCGCGCTTGTTCCGGAACATCTGATGTCCTGTCGCGGGATTTAATCGCTCAGATGAGAGAAAGATGAGTCGAATCAAGTTGAGAGAGTGAGTAGTTCAGCGAAGCCTCTGTCTGGAGTGCTAATCTTGAACGAGCTCTCTCAAAGCGCTTTGTGCTGCTGCTATTGACTACAAGTGCAGGTCTTGTGCATACCTTTGTTGCGTTTTCATGTTTACTAGTTGAGTAAAGTGTTGCCATCTTTCTTTTCTGAACCTGCGAGACTTTTCACAGTAAACTAACCGAATGGATTTTTCCATAACAATACTTTCTTCTTTTGCAAACTTCATATATGATACAGTAACTCATTTTCTCGTATATTAATACAGGATGACTTTGCGCTTTATAGAACAGGCTATATAGACTAGGCTTTGTGCTTTATAGAACAGTAAAGAAAACTTAGTTTGGGGGTTTCCTATTCCACTGTCAGAATCCAAAATTTAATTCATATCTACCATTATAATGATAATTCCATGTGCCAAATTTCATTTGCCTAGTCCTGTATCATTGTTTTCATATACTCGTAAATATGCCGATAAGCAGAGAGATAGCCAGCAAACAGATTGAGCCTTAAATATGATATACATCTGCAATTCTAATGATAAATCAAAATGATTATTTTTATTTATGTAGTTATTTGTTTTTTACTTTCTCGTTTACGTAGTATAAGATGGTATAATAATCGTTAAAAAATTTAAACTCGAGATTTTGATGAATATCCGCGTTTAACCCCTTCCTGAGTTCGAAAAACTCATTTTTGGAAAATGTCCGTCTCTCTCTGTCTGCCTATGACAAATGTACCTCTAAAAGGCTTTGAGTTAGATCAATGAAATTTGGTATACAAGCTTAAAAATAAAAGTATAGATTTCTATCAAATTTTGAGAAAAATCCGTTCAGGGGAAATCTGTCTGTCCGGCTATTTGAATATAAGTTAGCCCAATATCCACAAAAAGAAGAGCGCTAGATAGATAAGATTTTGTATCCATATCGGACATCTTTAGTAATAGACACCTAGAGTGAAATCCTACTAGAGATTGACCATTTGTCGGTCTTAACCTTCAGAAATATGTAAACGCTATAATTCAAAACCGCTATGATTTAAATACATCAAATTTGATGCGTGATTTTGTGATTTTGAGTGTAGTTTTATGTCTATTTTTTTTCAAGCAATTGGAAATAGAGCATCTGAAAACGAAATTCAATTTTTTGATATTTTTGACCGCATGTCAGGGATTAATCGCCAAATAACTCCCCAAGGTTGACACGATATATTCAGTGAAAATGCTAAACTAATGCTAAAAGTAAATATTTCGTAATTATTGTATGCCAATGCCATGTAAGATGTTCACTGTGATACCATCTTTAATAGAGTGTATGCGAGAGAGTTTTAGTAAGACTTCTCCTGCGGGTTTGAATTATTAATGTTCATATGGTCAACTGAGGACGAACATCCAAATATTTTTATAGTTTCAACCAAAATTTTATATTTGCTGACAGACTGACAGACATAATAGGAAAAATATGTTTTGCAGACTCAGAAAAGTCTGAACCATGGATATTCATCATAAATCTCGAGAGCGAATTTTCTGACAATTATAATACTTCCTCTTCGTATCTATCTTACATAAGGAAGAAAAAGGAATGAAATCTATCTTATCCGAGTTCCTTAATTCTTCTTTAAAGTAGTCTTAATTCTTTCATCCGTTTTCTCTTTTTATTATTTTTCTTTAAATCTTTCTTTCCGTTTTCGTGAAGACAACTAAAAGAAAGCCTTCAAAGACGATCGATTTCCTGGATTCCCGCGTTACGGACAGGATTAACGCCAGGAAAGAGGACTTCCGGTATGGACGATGCAAACGGAAAAGACTTCACTGGTTTAGTGAGCATGCGCAACGAAAGTGACAGGGAGTTTAGTACAATTACGAGACTTCAAATATCTTTTATGTTTGATGAATGTACCGGTAATTCAGACATTATTAACATGACACTAGAATTCGAACTAAAATGCAGAGAGAGAGACTAGAAAAAATATATGAAGAGAAATAAGACTGGAATTTTTATCATAGAGGACCTATTTATTTTGTTACAGTATAAAAAAATATTTACAATATGTTGCATTTTGTGGAATATTTGTTGTCTAAATTTAGTAAATATGAATTGATAGCAAACGAGAGTTGTCTCTCCAAAACTTTCTCGCATACTCTTTAATAAACTGTTACGTCAGAGAACTTTTTGCATGGCATTGGCTCACAATAGTTACGAAATATTAATTTTTGGAGTGAACACTTTTAATGAATCTATCGTATCATCCTTGGCGAGTTATTTGGCGATTAATCCCTGGCATGCCGTTAATCGTACCCGAAAATCGAATTTCTGCTTTAGATACGCTTTTCTTAACAGATTGAAACGAAACTTTGACAGAGAACTGTCCTTGTAGTCACAAAATCCCGTACCAAATTTCATATATTTTTATTACGTTTTTGAATTGTTGTATTTACATGTTTCTGAAAATGCAGACCGACAGACAGTCAACCTTTTGTTCGATTTCGCTCAATTTTTGACATGTATCTGTCTACACTATGGATGTTGAATCTGGGTACCGAATCTTATCTATCTAGCTATCTTTGTTTCGTAGTTATCAAGTTAACTTATATTCGAACAGTCGAACGGACAGATTTTCTATAAAAGGATTTTCTCAGAACTTGATAGAAATCTGGAAACTTGGTTAAAGATCATATACCGAATTTCAATCGTCTAGCTCAAAACGTTTTTGAGTTCTCTTTGTCATAGACAGAAGGACATTTTTCAAAAATGAAAGTTCTGAAATATAGACATTCGTTAAAATCTCGAATTCAAATTTCTTGACAATTACTATACTTTCTCGATACTACACGTATACGACAAAATAAATAACATAGCTATGATTTTAACTAATATAATTTTATTTAAATTTATAATTTAAAATCACTACGCAAAATAATAATAATAAAAAAAATCGGATAGTGGTCTTTAAAGATTAAATCATATTATCATGAATGTATCTGAATCATAAAATGATAAATAAAAGCAAGCTTTGGCGATGTTCGGCCAGATTATATTTTTAACTGTTAAACTATTAATATAAAATGCATTCTTTTTTTTTAAAAAAAAGAATCGCTTTATTTGATATGTTTAAAAACTACGGATTTAATTGAATCATCTATTACAAATTACTGCATATATATATATATATATATATATATATATATATATATATATATATATATATATATATATGCTATGAAATAAAAGCGGAATTAAAAATTTAATCTAACGTAAAAATAATTTTTTTAATAATAACTTTTGAAGAAATGAATATCAATTCCCATAAGTAATTCACAGAGATTACTATTCTGGTGTTCGATTAAACTTTCTGTTTAAAGCTTATTTCTATCATCTAGATTTCTTTTTTCTCTTCTTACCTCTGACTGAATGGAGAGTTCGATAGCACGGCGAGCCCTCTTCCTAGTATTCCTAATAATATTTTGTATCCCCATTAATTATCTAAGTGGAGCGATGAGTTCGGTGCGGATATAATAAAGTCCAATGAATCAGTCTGAAATGTTCGAAAGGCGATTTATTTCCATCTAATCGCTGTTATTCGGCAATAAGCAATAAGTACGATTTCTGTGTCACGTATGTTAGCATTTAATATAATTTGATATTAGAAGCAAAATTCATTTTTTTTATAAGTATTACTTTTAGAGTTAGCATAATAGCTCTGTTGTGCAACAAAAGTGTTGTAAGAGAAATTGTGCAGGTTTACTATGAGAGTTTGCTGGTGGATTGCGAAAACAAGTAATTAGTAAATTAAGTAGTAAGTAATAGCAATTGCGCAAATAATCACTAGTTAATAAATTCACTGAAAACACTTTTTATTATCTTACATCGTTACAATCAAATGACGAAAGGATGATAATTACATTAGAAACAGTACAAATCTTATAGTAATACAAATGGTGAACAGATGATTGTAACATCAGTATACTACCATCTGAAACGTTGAATAGAGTAAAAAGTCTCTTTGACTCCGCTCTTTCGATTTGCGTCATTTTTGAATGCGAAATCCCAACTTGAACTTTGGCGGCCAGCAACTGAGACAGATGTTTTTAATGTTTAAATTCATTGGCGTGCAAATCAAATTATGCACGAATAAAAATAAATTATTAAATCGTGAATTTCACATTTTATTTTACGTTAGATTGTAACAAAGTTCAATAAGATGAGGTCTGTATATTTAATTATTTAATATTTACTGCCTTTTTTTTGTGCTTCAGTATTTAAAGCAATTTGGATATTAAGGAACATTTTTAGAGTTATATCTGTCTGTATGTGAACACGATAAATCAAATGTGTACAGAAGTACAAATGCAATTTATAAATTTTCAAAAAAATAAATGGTACAAATAAAAAAAATTATGAATTTTTCTCAAATTTTGAGCTATTAACAAGAAGCTCTTTTGCCTCTCCAAGGAAAATTTAGATTGGCAACTGCAAAAAATAAAGAACTAGATAGATAAAATGTCTTACACAAGTTTAGCATCTAAAATGTAAATCCGTACCAAATTTTGAACAAATTCTGGCAAAAAGGTCTAACTGTCTGTCGGTCTGCATTTTTTCATTCATCTACTAGCAATAATTTAAAATTGTAACTATTTACATAAATGAAATTTGATTTATAGTTTAAGCATCTGGAAATAAAGATCTTTATCGAATTTTGAATTCAATTTGTCAAAGAGTTGGCCGTCTGTCGGTCTGCATGTTCACATGCACGTAAACGAGATATCTCAAAAACACAATGGCTTAAATTAATGGAATTTGGTATGCGATTTTGTAGTGTCAAGTGTGTTTTTTTGCCAGATTTTAATATCAATCAATGGAAAAAAAGGCAAAATTACATATCCAATTTTCGGGTACTTGTATGTTAATAACATGGGGATTAAAAGGCCAAAGATCATACAATAGATTCACGTAATATATTGTATATTACTATTATTCGCCAGAATCATACAATGCATTCACTGTTTCCCCCAAAGTTTACAATTTTATGTGAGGAAATGGGTATAACATCTTTATTAGAAAGTGTCTTAGAAAGTTTGGGGGAGAGGGGGGGACCGCTTCCACAAGTTATTTTTTCATATACTAGGTATACAAAGCGGAAATATTGCCATATTTAAAAATTTCGATTAAGGTATATGGATAAAATTTGGTACTACAGGTTTAATACCTAAAATGTCGGTCCATATAAAATTTGGAAACAAGTTCCTCGAGGGATTAATCGCCTGCCGAGCTTAGTATAGAGAAAGTATAGTAATTGTTTAAAAAATCGAGCTTACGATTTTGATGAATTTCCCCGTTTTAGACTTTACAAAGTTGGAAAAACACATTTTTGGAAAATGTCTGTCTGTGACAAAGATAACTATAAAACGCTTTGAGCTAGACGGTTAAAATTTGGTACACGAACTTTACACCAAGTTTGCAGATTTCTGTCACATTTTGAGTAAAATCTGTTCAGAGGAAATCCATCTGTCCAGCTGTTCGGTTATCAGTTAACACGCTAATTACAAAACGAAGAGAGCTAGACAGGTAAGATTCGGTACATGGATTTAAAATCTGTATCGTAGACACCTTTCAAATTTTTAGCCGAATTCAACAAGGGGTTGACCATCTGTCGGTTTGTATTTCCAGAAATATCTAAACTCGATAACACAAAAACGTAATGACTTAAATATATCAAATTTGGTAAGGGATTTTGTGACAACAAGTACAGTTTTGTGTCATCTTTTTGTTTCAATCGGTTCAGAAAAACACGTATAACGCATGAATTTGGTTTATGGATTCTAATAGTGCATGCCATGGATTAATCGCCAAATAACTCGCCAAAGGTGACACGATAGATTCAATAAAAATGCTAATTTTCCATCAGATGTTAATATTTGGTAGTTATTGGATTCCTGCGCCGTGTAAGGTGTTCTCTGGCATGGGAAGTGCGAGAAAATACGGGAGAAAGTTTTAGGAAGACACTCTATTTAATGTAAAATCAATAACTCAAAAATACAACGACTTAGGAAAATGAAACTTTATATGTGATATTTTTATTAAATTGTAGTCTTACGACAAATTTTGATTTTAATCGATCGACAAAAAATAAATAAAAAGCATTCAAAATGCATACTAAGCTTTCTTGACTAATCTAAGAAGACAAAATTGCTCATGTGCTGTAAAAAGAAAACTGAGCACTTTAGGCATGTACAGCCTTTTTCAATTCATTTTTATAGCATCCAGTCAACCTTTTCCAATCTATATATAAGGGGAAAATACATAATACCTTTATTAGAAAGCACGCGAGAAAGTTTTGAAAAGACCAACTCTGCTGGTTTATCCATTAGCACGAGAATGAACCTCAATCTGCACTCAGATGCATTTTCCAAGAGACATGCGCACTGGACAAAAAGATACTCTCCCTAATTACTGTTTTCATGAAAGGCCGAAACGGATGCAGGCAGTCTTTACTCCCGGAAGTTGATTTAAGACTAATCTCAAAACAAAACACGTGATTTGTTTGCAACAAGTTTAACATCGGTAATGACACTTCACAGATTCTTATTTTCTTTTTCCTTTTACCACTTACATACAAATCTAAAGCAAGGAAGAGGACATCACGTGATGATACTGATACGCATGCGTAACTAAGAGCCTAAGGAATTGCTTAAATGTTTTAACAATGAATTACAGAGTTTTCAAAGCTAAACAAAGGGGGTTTAATGAGTTTGATGGGATTGGCTTGTGGATAATTATTTAAATGAATCCAGCGTAGGAAATTAAAATCTACAGATAAGGTATTGTGCGGATAATGTATTGTTAATGATGTCGTGGTTTTCGGTTTAATTCAAGAAAATATTACGGTCATCCTCAAGACGATGTTTTCTCCTAATTAAACAAAAACAATTTGTTTCGAAACTATAAGGTGGAATTTGTACGGGATGTTCGAGAAACCATGGAAAAATTACAAAATCATGTAATAAAAGCAGGAGTGGTCTCTCCGACATTGTTTCGCATGCACGCTGATGAAGATGTTTCCCCAGAGAACGTCTTGTACAATAGTTACAAAATATTAACCTTTGGCATGAATTTAGAATTTTTACTGAATCCATCGTGTAATCCTTGGCGAGGTTACTTGGCGATTAATCCCTGCCATACTGTTGTAGCGGATTGTTAAGAGCGAGGATAGAACCTGGGACTTTGGGGTTCGCAGCCGAGTCACAAGACCACAAGACAAAAGAAATGACCCGTGTTTCCTTGATGTTATCTGCCTTATAAGCTTTTCACTACACTGTTAATAATATCGGAAAATAAAATTTATGCTTTAGATACTTTTTTCTCAATCGACTGAAACGAAGATTCGACACGAAAATGCATTTATAGTCACAAAATCGCGCACCAGACTTGATATATTTGTCACTGCTTTTTGAATGATCGTGTTTACATATTTCTGAAAGTACAGACCAACAGATGATTAATTCTTTGTTGGGGTTAGTTCAAAGTTTGATAGGTGTCTAGACTATAGATGTTGATTTTGTGCCCCGAATTTTATCTATCAAGGCCCTCTATGTTTTGTAGTTATTTTGTTAAATTATATTCGAATAGACGGACAAATAGACTTCCTCTAAGCGGATTTTGCTCAAAATTTGAGAGAAATTTACAAATTTGATGTAAAGATCGTATACCAAATTTCAACCATCTAGATCAAAGCTTTTTTTAGTTATCTTTGCGACAAACAAATGGACATTTTCCAAAAAAATATTTTTTCAACTCAGAGTGGTCTTAAATGCAGAGATTCTAACTCGAGTTCGAATTTTTTGATGACAACTATATATTCTCTAGACTAGTAAACGAGACAGTCATAAAAACTGTAAGTTATAGAAACAAAAGCATTCAATTACTTATGCTAAATCTATTAACGTAATAAAATAAATTTCCACAGAGAAATTAATAAATTAATAATTAATAGATTATCAGTCGCTGTGATGTGTTTCTTGAAACTGCAGATTAATGAAATGGATTTGATATTAACAATCAGGCCAAAATCCCACATGAAACAATTCTAAGCTCTCCAATTTTTAAAACGCATTGTATAACAGCAAAATGAAAGCCGGCGTCCTGGCATAGGGGTAGCGCGTTTTCCCTGCGATGTGGGTACTTCAGGTTCGAGTCCCAGTTCGGACATGGTTGTTCTTCTAAGTCCTATCTGTGGGGAATGTGAATGTGCCTCCCCCCCTGTAAAAAGAGGTTGTGGAAGAGAATGTGACGCATGAGTAACTAAGACGTACTCTTGGCACTAGATGGTGCTACTAAAACAAGAAACACTCTCTCGGCTTAAAATCGTTGATCTAGTCAGCTGCCTTGTCTCTGACAAGTGCCAAAAGAAACAACAACAACAAGATGAAATTTTCTCGTTAAATCATCATCAAACCACAAATAGTGCCATATATCGGATTCTGAGAAAAGCAATTTTGTGAAAATAATTATATGAGCCTTGCTAGATCTATAAATGTGATGAAACACCGCTATACTCAATTATTCGATTATATAATTTTATATTGTCCTTAAGAATAATTGAACACCTGCTTTTCTGTGTAAATATTTATAAATTTGAGGCGAATGGAAGATCCTCCTCTAAATCATGAACTTTATTTATATATTCAGTATACTTAATTTCCTGTTGGACATATTTATGTTTAGTTAATGTTAATCTCTCTTCTTATAGGAATAATATTTTCCACATAAGATTAATGAATCAACATAAGACGCAAATTGCTTTGAATTAATTTTTTGGGTATTTCAAAATTCAGGGTGACCAAAAAATAGCTGTCCTCGTCTAGAAAGATCAGATATTAAAATATATAATAGAAGGATATAAAATTTTATGCACACATAGTTGAAGGCATAGGGGATGAATTTTACACACAAAAAAAAGGTAATAAAAATTAATGATTGGAGAGATCTCGGAATCTCAAATGAATTAATAACATCAATGAATGTAGGAAATCGGATTGTGCAAAATTTCAATGATGTTCATGTAATTAAAAATGCACATACAAATATATATGCCATATAGTGTAAAACTTACAGTATATAATTTCGTTTTAATCAAAATTACATTCCTCTAGACTACATGTAACATTTTCAATGTGTTAATTTTCCTCTTGTATAACGTATCCAATGTATAGCATTCTCTATTGGTACTCAAGAACTGTGATTATGGTGAAAATATGTTGTCAAAATTTCTGTTATAGTATCAACTGAAACAGAAATTTCGTTCTCTGCGAACTTTTAGAAATATTGTTTCCTCAAATTTTTCTATCATAGTTGCCATAATAACATTGAACCATCTTTTAAGTTATGTTCTAAATTCTGTAAGAACCATTGTAGCATTATGTTTTATGTTCTAAAACAATTTTACGATAAAAAAACTCTCAAATTAAGATTAAAAACAAATCAAGGGTGAATTAATGAACGATTGACTGAAAGAAGGAGTGGCGCTGCTGTCACATATGCATAATCTATTTAGCAAGTAAGTGGCAGAAACGCTAAACTCTCGCCTATCGGCAACTTTTGGTACTATTTTTCTTGTCTTTGTAGAATATATTTTCTTATGTCTTACACTGTCTGCATGTGAAACTTTATTTTTTATTTCGTTGATTAATTTTAGCTCAAATGCCCCTAAGCATTAAAAAGTTATTTCATATCTATATTGTACATATTTTTTCCCAGAAATATCAACCAATTTGAAACAACTGGAAGATTTCGTTGTTAAATCGTGAAATTTATTTATATATTCAGTATACTTAATTTCCTGTTGGACATATTTATGTTTAGTTAATGTTAATCTCTCTTCTTATAGGAATAATATTTTCCATATAAGATTAATGAATCAACATAAGACGCAAATTGCTTTGAATTAATTTTTTGGGTATTTCAAAATTCAGGGTGACCAAAAAATAGCTGTCCTCGTCTAGAAAGATCAGATATTAAAATATATAATAGAAGGATATAAAATTTTATGCACACATAGTTGAAGGCATAGGGGATGAATTTTACACACAAAAAAAAGGTAATAAAAATTAATGATTGGAGAGATCTCGGAATCTCAAATGAATTAATAACATCAATGAATGTAGGAAATCGGATTGTGCAAAATTTCAATGATGTTCATGTAATTAAAAATGCACATACAAATATATATGCCATATAGTGTAAAACTTACAGTATATAATTTCGTTTTAATCAAAATTACATTCCTCTAGACTACATGTAACATTTTCAATGTGTTAATTTTCCTCTTGTATAACGTATCCAATGTATAGCATTCTCTATTGGTACTCAAGAACTGTGATTATGGTGAAAATATGTTGTCAAAATTTCTGTTATAGTATCAACTGAAACAGAAATTTCGTTCTCTGCGAACTTTTAGAAATATTGTTTCCTCAAATTTTTCTATCATAGTTGCCATAATAACATTGAACCATCTTTTAAGTTATGTTCTAAATTCTGTAAGAACCATTGTAGCATTATGTTTTATGTTCTAAAACAATTTTACGATAAAAAAACTCTCAAATTAAGATTAAAAACAAATCAAGGGTGAATTAATGAACGATTGACTGAAAGAAGGAGTGGCGCTGCTGTCACATATGCATAATCTATTTAGCAAGTAAGTGGCAGAAACGCTAAACTCTCGCCTATCGGCAACTTTTGGTACTATTTTTCTTGTCTTTGTAGAATATATTTTCTTATGTCTTACACTGTCTGCATGTGAAACTTTATTTTTTATTTCGTTGATTAATTTTAGCTCAAATGCCCCTAAGCATTAAAAAGTTATTTCATATCTATATTGTACATATTTTTTCCCAGAAATATCAACCAATTTGAAACAACTGGAAGATTTCGTTGTTAAATCGTGAAATTTATTTTTATATTCCCTGCACTATTCACTTATTATAAATTAAAAAATATCTATTTTTTATGCAATTTTTCTTTTCCGCATAAGATTTATTGAACCGATATAAGATTAACTGAGCGATAAGCTCTTTATTCTTGGTCGCCTGCTTTCAACACTATTGTTCTGAATTAGATAGTTTAAAATATGTTTATAAGAATTTTTTTTAGTGATCTATTAAAAATAATTTTTATTTTCTTTGTTTACAACTGATTTAAAATAGTTGATTATGTTAAAAACGGTTTTTTTTCGAAGTTATGAATTTTTTTCCCATTTATTATTCTTAATGTTTGACGAAGTCTCTTTATAAAACCGTTAGAATCTTGTTTCTAAATCTATATTTTGGGAAATTACAGTGATTTTTATATTTGCACTTGCTTACGTTTTAATGCTATTTTACATGTTTGGATGCCATTTTCGATTATATAAAATAAGATGGAACTTTCTTACTGAAAATCTCATAAATTAAAATGTAATGCATATTTTTTATTCAAATTTGGTATAGTAATTTCTCAATATGCTCTTCAGTTCCTTAACCAGAGAATAAATAATCAATTCATTTAGAAATATATACAATAGTTGTTTTAATGCATCTCAACGCCGATAAAAAATGATAATTTCATGCTATTTAGCATAATCCTAATATTTCAAGAGATAATTGAAATACGACTTTTTTAGTTCAGGAATTAGATAAAATATATTTTGTATCCATCTTTTAAGCAAATCACTTGATAAACCTCTAAACTAGAAGATTTTTGCTTTATACCTTCTTTCAGGAAAAAATAAAATAAAAAAATATAAATGAAATTTGCTATCGCAAATTTCAAGTTATCATGCGAGAACATTTTTTTAATGTCGTGGCATCAATCCAACAGAAAAACATCATGTTCTCACATGACTCATATTTCATAATCACCAACATTTATAAAAGTACTTTTTTTTTTCATCTCAAAATCATTCGAGCTCCAAAACTTTTTTGCCAGACATTTAAAAAAATTTTTAAATTATATATAAATCTATCTTAAAGTTATATATATGACTATGCTTATTTCTATTCCTATTTTCTTTTTTGTGCTTCTTCGGTTGATAACTTCTTAAGACCTTGCCCTTTACTTTCTGTTTGAACATTTTGAGGATTCAAAACCCCCAAACCAAAGCAACACCATGTTCTCACATAATTCAAAAAAAAAAAAAAAAAAAAAAAAAAAAACGTTATATATATATATATATATATATATATATTCTAATTGAAATATATACATATATAAACGTTATTTTTTTTTCTAATTTAAAAGTAATAAACTTTTGCCACTTAATTTGTATGTTTTGATTTCATAGATCTGCTTTCAATCTGTTTTTTATGCAAATATTCAAAAATTAACTTTTTTCTAAAGTTTTTCCAAAAAATTCATTTCGAAGGTTTTCGCATATTTTCATTTCATTTAGTTGTAAGACAATTAAAAACAGAAATTTCACAACGCCTAATTGACATCAAGCGCCTAATCCCAACAATATAAAATAAATAAATAAATAAGAATTCGAAAAATAGCGCTGGCAAAATCTTGAAGGAAATAGGTGTCTTTTGTATTATGCAGCTATTCCTATTCCATCTTGCCAAGAAAATGTCATTCGATGTATCTACTTAGGTGGAAAGAAACCTCTCAACTGTCACACACCCCTTACCCCAATTTTTCATCCATATTGCCGTCAGGCATGTCCTGTCTATGTCAGGTTACTGTCAAGTGGTAATATGCAATTCTATATTAGAAATGTCCGCTCATATGTCAAGCAAAAAAAATGCATACCGTTTTCTTGAATAAATTATTATGGAAACTTCCGAAATTCGCTTATTTATTATTTCATGCACGAGTTGGTTGGAAAAATAACTCATGCTCCATAGAAAAGACTTACCCGGAAGTGGGGGTCGCACAAAATGTCTCGAAGCTCCTGAACATCGGGGTCCGTATCGTCGGGCCAGTTCTCGATCTCGGCCAGGACCTGTGAGCGAAACAACAGATTAGAATCGCCTGATGAGACGCGAAATTTATTTGATTATCGAAGTATTTGTTTAACCTGTTTTAAAATATTCAAATAATTATTATAAAAAAAAAGATAAAAACCAGTTAATGCTACTAATTTTCATGCGCTTTCAGTCTTGAAATTTCGTACCGAATCCACTTTAATTTCCAGAAGTATTGCCAGTTGAAAAGGGTGAATTAATTATTTTCCCCTATGGAACAATATGCTCGATTTAATTATCCTATCACAGCTGTTGATTACGTGACGACACGTGCTCTTTCTTTTTCGCTTGTTTGCGAAATTACATTACATAAAATAATACATTTCTTTCTTGAATGTAAGACCAATGGATGCTTGTTGTCTAGCACTTTCCATCAGGAAAATACTCAACTGTTGCAAATATTGCTCGGATCATTTCTTCCAAATTATGTGTCGATTAAATATTAATGAATCTTAGGAATTTTTTTTTTGTGATCTGCATAATCCTGTGTTGTATTTTGGAAGGTACTGTCGTTTATTTTTTTTCCTTATAAAGAAATGAATTGGGGTTAGTATTTCTTTGCTGTAATTTTCCTGCACATGGACAAGAAGTTCTAAATATCCATTTTTTTTTCTTTAAAGATAAAAGATCTACTATTCAAGATCAATTTTACGGTTGAGAGACAAAAGATCTACTCTTCATGATTAGTTTATAACTGAGGGATAAAAGATCTACTATTCAAGGTTAGTTTTATAGCTGGGAGATAAAAGATCTAGTATTCAAGGCCATTTCTACAGCTCAGAGAGTCTACTATGTAAAATCCCTTTTCTTTTCTCAGAGATAAGAGATTTATTGTTTAAGGTTATTTTTTCTACTCATATATAAGAAGTCTTCTATTCATTCATTTCTTTCCTACTCGCAGACAAGACAATTAAATTTTAGTGAATCTTGTAATTTTTAATAAAATCCACAATCTTGTTATCTATAATCTTTAATACATTCTTTGATTATTTTTCCTATTAATAAGTGAATTGGTGTTAGTACTTCATTGCTGTAATTTCCCTACTCATGCGAAAGAAGTTCCCAGTATCCAAGGTCATTTTTCTGCTTAAAGATAAAAGATCTATTATTCGGTGTCAGTTTTATATCTGAGAGACAAAAGATCTACTATTCAAGGTCATTTCTACAGCTGAGAGACAGGGAGTATGCTATATAAGGTTCTTTTTTCTTTTCAGAGACAAGATATCTTCCATTTAAGGGTAATTTTTCTTACTCATGGGCAATAAGTCTACAATTCACTCATTTATTTCCTACTTGCAGACAAGTCAATTATATCTTGATGAATCTTAGATTTTTTTTTTACTATCCATAATTTTTTGTTGTGTTTCGGAAAGTTCTGTCGTTGATTTTTTTCGCTATCAAGAAGTAAAGTGGCGTGTGTACTTCATTGCCTGTAATTTCGCTACTCATGGACAAGAGGTTCTAAATGCACAAGTTCATTTTTCTGTTTATAGATAAAATATCTACTATTAAAGGGCAATGTTATAGCTGAGAGACAAAAGATCTACTATCCAAGGTCATTTCTAGAATTGAGAGATAGGAAATCTACTATGTAAGTTCATTTCAGTAAAATCCTAGATGGGCCCACCTCTTGGCGACTTATTGGAAATCTCGCCAAGTTGACTACTAATTGAATATTTGTTATTATTATTATTTTTGAATTAAAAAATGATACTTGAAGGCCAGAAATAATAATAAATATAATAAAAAATAAATATAACAAATAAATAATAATAAAATAAAATAATAAATAAATAAAAACAATAAATAAATAAATAAATAAAAAATAGATAAATAAAAATAAATAAATAAATAAAATAAAATAAATATAATAAAAAATAAAATAATAAATAAATAATAATAAAATAAAATAATAAATAAGTTAAAATATGAATAAAAAAGTAAATAGAATAAATATAATATAAAATAAATAAATTTAAAAAATCCGTCTAGGTTGCCACATTGGAGACGTTATCGCCACTCGTTTGGCGAGAATTCAAAAAGACGCCAAGAGGTGGGCTGTGCTAGGATCCACCTGTTCATTTCTTTTCTTTTCAGAAACAAGAGATCTACTATGTAATATCATTTTCCCTTACTCAAAAATAAGAAGTCTACTATTCACTCATTTGTTTCCTATTCGCTAACAATTCGATTAAAACTTGATGAATCTTATAATTTTTATTTATAAAGATTATTTTTCTTGCTCACAGACAAAATATCTACTCTTCAATCATTTTTCCTGCTCACACACAATATAACTACTATTTAATGTCTTTTTTTCCTACTCATAGGCAAGAAGTCTACTATTCATTCATTCATTTGTTTCCTACTCACAGACAAGACACCCCCATTAAAGGTTATTTTTCTTGCTCACAGACAAAATATCTACTCTTCAATCCTTTTTTCTGCTCACGCGCAATATATCTACTATTTAATGTCATTTTTCTCTACCCATAGGCAAAAAGTCTACTATTCATTCATTCATTTACTACTCACAGAGAAGACACTTCCATTAAAGGTTATTTTTCTTGCTCACAGACAAAAAAAAATATCTACTCTTCAATCATTTTTCATGCTCACATACAAGATATTTACTTTTCAAGGGTGCTTCTATTTCTATCAATGTCTTCTAAAACCTCTCCTGTTTAAAAGAGCTCGGCCAAGCGATTTTCTGAAGCATTGCCTTTGCTGAACCGATAAACAATTATCGCCAGTAAGACATACTTCATTACGGAGTCGAAGTCAAGATCAAGCAGAGAAATGAGAATGCCATTGTGGAGATCTACAGATTTGAATGGCAGTGATCATTCACCTGTTATCCACTAGCATTCCAACCGCAGCTTCTTCATACCTGTATCTTAGGTGTAACCGTATGTCTTAGCTGTAACTGTCATTTGGATCTGTCCATATATGAAAACCAATATTGGCAATAACCTTCAGTATAATTCGGTACGAAATAAAAGTCTCTATTTTTGTTTCAAAATGGTCCCTCTTATCTATCATCCCATCCACCATACCATGCATGTTAGGGAGGGTCAATTGCGAGCCGCCAATTTAATTTTGGTATTCATTGTTCAACAAACAGAATATGAATCCAAAACAGAGATATGAAAATTTACAATGAAATTTAGAAAATATGCATAACTACTTGTCATGATTCTGATGCTGTGTGAAATAATCAGTTCGTTTGAATTAAGAAATATTTATGAAATACAATTCCAATCTTTCCAGCGATGTCATTAACTTAAAATTTTCTTGTATTTGATAAATATTTGTATCAAATGCTCAAATTTACTGATGATTTTAATATTTTAGTAATGCAAAATATTTAAAATACAAAGAAAACTATCTAAGCTTATGATACATGGACAGATGATTTATGTATCAGATACAAGCATTATTTATTGTTTGTACTGCCTATGAACTTGATTATATTCTTTCCTATTCAAAATTCTTTGATGTTTTTTACCAGTTAGTTCGAAGCCAACGTGACCTCGTGACAAATTTAGGTTTTGGCGTAAAAAAAATGACTGGCAGATGATTTATTTCGCAAAGATTCAGCTTCATATGAGTCTTTGGCGAATGTTCATTGCGTCAAATTCTATTAATATCGTTCAGCTGTATATTTTAAGTGTTGCCTTTTTTGATTTTAAGAAATTTGGATAGTTTTTGTTATAATAAAAAACTTATTAAAAAGAGTTTCAATAATTTTAAAATCCAATTTTCACGTAAAGATTCGTCAAAGAAACTTCCGAATTCACAGAATCCATTTCATTGATTCAGGCTGTTAACATGGAGGTAGTAATAGATTGATTTGGTGGTCACCGATAGATGGCGCACCTAGTTCCGGGAATCAAAGTAAAACGAGTAGACTGGCCAGACTGAAAGTGAACATAAATTATATCCTGACATATGGAGTAAAATGAAAGTAAAACTTTTAAATACAGATGATTTTGGAAAATTAATAGAGGATTCTCTGCCATGGCAATTTAGTTGATGTTTCTTGGGTTTGAATGATGGTAGTGTGAGATTCTATTCGACAAAAGTTGAACAGAACGAGATTTCTGCTTCCAAATAAATTAAATGTAGCTCACTTTAGATGAACAGAATGAGAATTTGTTTTGAAGGAAGTCTGTAAATATACCTAAATAGTTCATAATTAAAATAAATGGTTGATCATTGTCGAATCATTGAGATTGAATCTCCACGTAAAAGAAAGAATAATTACTACACAAAACGTAACAATCAAAATCTTGCAATATGGTAAATAATACATTATAATTAAATGAAATTACAAGACTTTTGTAAATATTGGGAAATTTCTTCATAAAATATTTTTTGAATACAAGGAAGGATTTCTAACGATATGCATTTTCGATTGTTTTTAAGTACAAAAATTGGCACACAAATTTATTTCTCTCTCCACTTAACATTCTAATAAGATAAAGATAAAGGAAATTTTGAAGTCTACAAATATTTAACTATATGAGAGTCCCTCATTCAGTTAATGCATTTATTACCAGCCCGCAAATGGCACATAATTTCGAATAACAGATAGTCGAAGATTCAGCTTTATCTCCCTGTAAAATTTCAATTATCATCAACGTGATTTAGTCCGACCTTCGACAAAATATAACCAGGGTCGTCGAAAGGCAAGATAGAGTCCCAGACAAAATATTACCATCTGGGTCCCTCAAATAAAAAGTGCTTCTCCCATTATCCCAACATTCCACATCCCGGGGATTCTGCCTCACCCAATCTTCATCGACCTAGAATTAATATGTATCATATCAAGGTCTCCATGTATTTTTTTTTAAACTTTTGTGTGATGATTTCAAACATGGATGTGTGTGGTATTTCGATCATGGATATATTGAGTACTAATTTATTGCAATAACAATTCTTGGAATTGTACGTCAAATGAAAAACTGAATTTCCGTGCTATGCATTGAAAAAAAATGGAAAAGCGCATTAAGTTGCACAATATTAAGTAGGAAAAAGTTCAAACATATCATTTGGACAAATCAAAATTCTACTGAAAGTTTCAACTGAAAATTCATAATAATGATAGATTATGATGTTTTCTTATTTTTTTCTTCAAATTATGAATAAAAGAAAACGAAATCTAGTATTTTATAGTTTCTTTTGATAAAGACAGATGGCAGCATGAGCTTCCTCAAGAACTTACAAAAAATAAATCACGATTCAAAATCATTTTATAAAGAAGAAAGATTAAACAAAACCTTAAAAATTTTTTTTTAAAAAATTGATTAAAATTTCTGACAGTAAATGAAGAATAAACTTTAATTTTAAGCTGCAATGCTTAGAAAGAAGGACTAAATTTGAAGATGGATTAAAAGTTAATAAAAATGAAAATTAAAAGCACGATATTAAGTAGTGAGCATAAATTTCGCATAAAACCAAAGATTCGCAAAAGTGTAATATTTTTTATCTACTTATATGCTTCATTTTAAAATAATTAAACTGTATCAATATCGGTTCCCGATTATAAATATTTCGAAAAGACGTCCAAACACAGTGAAATAAACGATAGTATCTTTCAGAAAAAAAATGTTAATTCAATAATGTGAAAAATAATTGGAGTAACTAAATATGACATGTTCTGCATTCAGAGACTTAGAGATTATTAAAAAGAGCTTTTGTGAATTTTTCAAATACCGATAAGAGTTATTGATTCATTTTACAACTATTAATTGTTTGACATTTATAAAATTACGGTTTTTACGCGTACTATGGTAACAATAAAGCAAGAAATGTAGTTTCCTACGTATCAGCATAACACATTCACAACACTAACAAACAAATATCCCAGAAAATCATTCAGTCGTGCTGCCATCTACAGTCTAAAATATAAAACATAGCATTTCTTCCTCTCATGCTGCCATCTATCGTCGAAAGAGAAAAAATATAGCTGCAATACCTCCTTGGCTCTTTCTAAGGCATCGGACGGTGGGCACTTGATGGGGCTGTAGGAACGAGTGTTGATCCTGTCGTACAACTGCAAAAGATAAAAAAAAGAGGAAATCAACATATGAACTTAAATGCATTAATATGTAAATAACACACATAACCATAAATATGAAAAACACAATTCGAAAAACTTGCATTAAAAGGAGAAAAAAAAAAAAAATTAAGGAACATTTTTAATCAGTGATGTGCATTAAAAAACCATTATACATGTATAGCTATAAGGAATATTTTATTCAGAGTCATTCATTATTAAATTATTATTATTAATAAAGAATGTGTGTGTTGATACTGTATCAGCCATAGTATTTGAACTACCAAACTTAGCACTTTGAAGTGCACCTATAAATGTCCATTTCTTCCATTTCTTAAAATTTTTAATTAAATTAAATAGAACCAATATCCCCTGCGAATCATCTGGTTGCCAAAGACTAATAATAAATAAAATAAATATCTAAATAAATGCAAATTATATTTCATCAAGATTTACCATATGAATGCAAGATTATAAATTCAATATTAGCGATCGTCACAATAAAACATGCAAAAAAATAAGCAATATAAGCATTCGCCACAACAGAACGTGCAAGAAAATAAATAATATTAGCATTCGCCACAATAAAACATGCAAGAAAATAAGCAATATTAGCATTCGTCACAACAGAACTTTTAACTTCCTACATGACTCTAAATTTATTGCAAGGCTACAATGATATTCCTCTCACCACTACAATGGAGTAATTTATATGCTAAAAGAAGGCGTCCGATAAAATTAATTTTGTTTCTTAATAAACAATATCATTATGATAATATAATAAATTTAAACTGATGTAGGAAGTTAAAAGTTTCTCATCGAAGGAAAAAAGTTATGTCTCATTAAGACCTACAATATGAGTGCAGGATAATAAGTTCAGAAAATAAATAATATTAGCATTCACTACAACAGAACTTTTAACTTCCTACATAACTCTAACTCTATTATATATCTACAATAATATTCCTCTCACCACTACAATGGAGTAATTTATATGCTAAAAGAAGGCATCCGATAAAATTAATTTTGTTTCTTAATAAACAATATCATTATGATAATATAATAAATTTAAACTGATGTAGGAAGTTAAAAGTTTCTCATCGAAGGAAAAAGTTATGTCTCATTAAGACCTACAATATGAGTGCAGGATAATAAGTTCAGAAAATAAATAATATTAGCATTCACTACAACAGAACTTTTAACTTCCTACATAACTCTAACTCTATTATATATCTACAATAATATTCCTCTCACCACTACAATGGAGTAATTTATATGCCAGAAGAAAACCTCTGATCAAATTAATTTTGTTTTGTAGTAAATAGTATCATTGTAAACATAAAATAATTTGGAGTTCTGTAGGAAGTTAAAAGTTCTTTTGTGACGAACGCTAAAATTATTATTTTTTTAACTTCTATTGCAATCATTATGCAGATATTGACGAAATGTATTTTGCATTTATTAACACATTCATATTGAATTTATTTTAATTTCAACACGACGATAAATATCCTTTACGGAAAATCCATTTTCACTAATCTAAAACATTTGTAATTGGTTTTAATTTATTTAATAAATCTTCGAAAATAAAAAAAGTCTATCTCTGTCCCTACCAATATGCGCTTTTACTTTCATGTATACGTAGTATAGAGAAAGTATAGTAATAATAATAATAATAAAAAAATCAAATTCGAGATTTTAACTAATCTGCACATTTTAGACCACCCTGAATTCGAAAAAGAGATTTTTGGAAAATGTCCGTCCGTCCGTCTATGACAAAGATAACTCAAAAATTGTTTGAACTGGGTTGAAATTTGGTATACGGTATATCCACCAAATTTGAAGATTTCTATTAAATTTTGCGTAAAACCCGCCCGAAGGAAGTCCGGCTGTTCGACTATAATTTTATACGATGACTACAAAACGAAAGGAGCTAGATGTATAAGATTTAGTACACAGATCTGACATGTTTAGTATAGACGCCTATAAAATTTTGAGCTAAATCCAACTGTAGGTTGACTGTCTGTTGGTCTCTACTTTCAGAAATATATATACGCGATAACTCAGAAACGCAGTGAGGTAAATATATCAAATTTGGTCTGGGATGTTGTGTCTACAGGTGAAATTTTACGCCGAATATTTGTTCCAGTTGGTTTGGAAAAACTAACACCTAAAACACAAATACGATTTTTGGATACCATTAACCGCTTGTCAGGGAATATTCGCCAAATAACTCGCCAAGGACGACACGATAGATTCAGTAAAAATACTAAATTCATGCCAAATATTAATATCGTAACTATTTTACTCCAGTGTCATGTAAGGCGTTCTCAGGCATGACAAGTTTAGTATAATGTATGCGAGAATGTTTCGGGGAGACCATTTCCACTTTTTAAATATTGCTTTACCATTATCAGTATTTGATGGCTTTAGTTTGTTCTGTCTTGGATGAAGCAGGAATGCCCTTACAGTTTATTTCGAGTTGGATCATGAAAAGAAATGAACTACCGTAAAAAAAAAGAAATTTAGTTATCATTTTGTGGGTTCCGTTAGCGATATTTTGACCCATTGTGAGATATTAAGCGTTTTTATATTTTAAATCGTTTTAGTTATTCCAGTCAATGAATAAATGGAATTTCCACACACCATCTCTTGCTTACATTCTCTTGATTAGAATTAATTAGATGTGCACATTTTTAGTTATCTACAAAATTAAAAAAAAAATCATTTTTTCCATTCTCACAGTTCTTTTCTTCATTGTTGACTTCCGTCTCATTAAAATAGTTGTGTGCCTTTCAATATACTTTTTTTCTTATCAAAGAAGTTGAGAATCCCAAATAAAGGATCGAAAACCTATTTCTCAAACATCATGATCACCAGTTCCTGATAAGTTTTATAAAACTGATTGATCTGTTGTCGCCCTAGAGTCAGCATGAAATCAGAAGCTTCTAAAAGAATTATATGAACAATACCCCTGAAAAATTGATGTTTCAGAAAGAATCCCAAATAAAAGATTCAAAAAAACTATTTCAGAAACATCAAATCACCAGTTCCTAAGAAGTTCCATAAAACTGTTTGAACTGTTGTCGCTCTAGAGCAGGCATGAAATCAGATTCTCCCAAAAAGGATTACAGGGGAAAAAATAAAATTAATGCTTCAGAAAGAATCCCAAATAAAAGATTCAGAAACTACTTCACAAACATCAGGATCACGAGTTCCTAATGAATTTCTTAAAACGGATTGATCTGTTGTCGCTCTAGAGCAGGCAAGAAATCAGATGCTTCAAAAAGTATTGCAAGAAAAAAAACCCAGAGATCTTGGAAAACATAATATTACCCCTCTCTGCCACGAAATGAGCGCCGAGTCAAATTAACTCTCCGACTCAAACAACCATCAAAATGGCAATCACGATTCAAAATTGAAATTACAATTACGTTTCTCCTCAACTAATTAATTCTTCCAAGTTGGAGAAGATTTAAAGTTAATTACGACGCCTCTAACTATAACCGCATCGGGGTCATTCCTCATTAAAACTAGAACTAACTGCTCAAAGCAAATTTAAACAGCGCAACAACTAATAAGAATGAACTGTTCCAGATGCCGGTGATACATATCAAATAGGGAAGGGTTCCAAATCCGTCGAGAATTTTCAAAATCGCGCCGACACATTAAGATTCCCCTCAGTCAGAGAAGATGGGAGAGTTCCATTGAATGATTGAGCAGGATTTTCCGTTAATACAACGCTTATTTATTCAATCGGAAGTTCAACTTATCCGTTAGGGACAGGAGTTGTTCCTGCAATACTAATCAAGGTCGCCTGATTGGCTGATCAGTGCGTTGAGCAGATGGGAGTTGCCATGGTAACGTGAATAATTGAAGTCGGCCGTGAATGGTTTGAATATTGGAAGTGATTGGGATTATGCGTGAAAGATTTGTTTAGTCTGGATGATGGTTGGAAGCGCGAAGTTTCCACTTGAAGGGCTTTTTGATGTTTGAAAATGGCCGAATGGTCTCACGCTTTATGTAATAAATATTTTTAAAAAACATTTTTATATATAATTTTTGGACCTTATCTCATGCCATATTATTATTTGTATTGAACAAATTTTGAATATCCATTTTAAAATACTAAAGCCATTTGAATGTTGTGTGTATCATAAAAATGAATGCGCATGTGTGGGTTGGGGCTTTACAGGCCAGAGAGTTTGACTTAAAGTTATCTAACATGGCACAAGTATATATTGGAGAATGAGAATGTGCATTCTGTAGTGATTTTACTGAATGAAAAAATAATATGAATATCTGCATTTTTCAGAGATAGCTCCTTAAAATAAAATTGTACAAAAATAAATTTTATATCACTTTAAAATTTGAAAAAAATATATCTTCTTATTGATACCATTTTAGTAGCCGTGCAAATTTTTTTGCTGACAATTCCTCAATTTTTAAAAAAATAATCAATACATATTTGCCTGACTTCCAACAACAGACTGCATTGTTGCTCTGAAATTCAGTCTTTTTCCGTATTTCATAAAATATTTAATATTGTGATTTTCTTCCACTTTTGGAAGCAAAAGAAGAAAGATTTTCTTTAAGAATATCTGTGTTTATAAAAGACAGATAAAAAGATGAATTTAGAATATGCCGAATCCCACCGGAGGGGGGGGGGCGGTACCTCACATGAAAAGCTTCCAATATGGTGGTTGGTTCTTGGTTCCCGCCCCTCCCGGATGGATATAGAAATGGTGTAGGGTCGACTACCATCTGTCGATAACGGGACGTACCTCCCACTGGAGGAGCTGTACCGTGATTGGTGATGGCTCTTAAGACTCAACCGCATTGCCCTCCAATGCTGTTGCGGCGGCCCGTTCATTCGGATTGATCTATGTGCCTAAGGGTAGGTCGTAGTAGTCAATTTGTGAATATAATAACCCGAAATTTAGAAACTGGATGAACTGGACATTTGCGTTTTTAATAGCGCTGTGATTTTATTTCTTTGCTCCCATTACTAAGATTCATATACACAATAAACATAGCTTAAGCAATCCGGCTTGAAAGCCAAACAATTTGGCGGAATCATGGTCTTGGCGTTATATCTAAGCGATTCTTCTGAAATCAAATATAACCAACATTCCTGCCGAACCACCTGGGACAACTATTTTAATTGTCAAAAAACTCTAACTCGAAATTTTGACGAACTTCCTCATTTTCAAGCCCCTCTCACTGAGTCTGAATAATACATTTTAATGTATAATGAATGTTTGCCAGCGATCACGACCAAGAAAGGTGAAATTTGGTATTGAATATTTAAACCAAATCTATAGTTTATTATCAGATTTTTAATTAAATTCTATTTGCAGGAAGTTCGCCTGTCTGTCTGTCTGAATGCAAGTACAAGAATTAAAAAAAAAGCGCTAGATAAATAAAATTTAGTACACAATTTCAGCATTTAAATTATAGCTCTGTATCGAATTTTCAACCAAATCTGGCATTTACAGGCATGTTAATTAATCTCACACGTGTTCTTTCCCATGCCTGTAAATGTCATAATCAAAATTTCAGATTCATTAAATTATAGCTCTGTATCGAATTTTCAACCAAATCAGGCATTTACAGGTATGTTAATTAATCTCACACGTGTTCTTTCCCATGCCTGTAAATGTCATAATCAAAATTTCAGATTCATTAAATTATAGCTCTGTATCGAATTTTCAACAAAATCAGGCATTTACAGTCATGTTAATTAATCTCACACGTGTTCTTTTCCATGCCTATAAATGTCATAATTCAAAAATTCATAGATTTAGGTGATTAAAATGTGGTACGCAATATTGTAACTAAAATTGCAGCTCATTGTTAAATTTTTACTTCTAATCGATATAATAAAGAAGTCTCAAGCGTAGGTGGATCGATGGTTACAAGTGGCACTTAAAGTGGTATCCAGGTTGTGGAATCAATTCCAAATGAGTGGTACTGTAACCATGAAGGCCGGCCAAGGCCGTCACAGAACAAAGACACCTGCACAGGATCGCTATTTAGCATTAAGCGCACGGCATATAGGCTGACAACGGCTCCTCAACTTGCTCGTGACCTTGCTGCTGCGTCTAGAATAAGAATTTCCAGACAAACAGTATACAGACATCTAGCAGAGAGGGCCCTTTATGCCCTGGGAGCAGTTGAGTGCGTCCGTTTGACTGCATCCTATAGAAAAGCCCGGTTATTGTGGTGCCGAACACATCAGTCTTGGGCACAGCAAGAATGGGGGCGTGTCCTTTTCAGTGATGAGTCGACATTTACCACACAGAGGGACACTCGTCGAATCTTCTTCTGGAGGGAGCGAGGAACTCGCTATCAACCCTTCTACGTAAAAGAAATCGACAGTTTTGTTGGCAGAGGAATCCTTATCTGGGGTGTCATAATGTTGGACAGTCGTACACCACTGCACGATGAGGGTACTGTCAATACACATCGTTATAGGGATGAGATCCTTGAAGCCAATGTGAGGTTGTTCCGGGGGTGCTTTTGGCCCAAACTTAATGTTTATGGACGATAACGCGCGTCCACACAAATCCCAGATCGTTGATGATTTTCTTGATGAAGAGGATATTCGACGTATGGACTGGCCCTCGATGTCTCCGGATTTCAATCCTATTGAACATATTTGGATTGGTCTCAAAAGAGCCATTTCACAGCGTAACCCCCCTTCTAATACCCTCCAAGAGTTAAAAGCCGGGCTTTGGGAAGAATGGGTTTTGTTGCCCCAATCATTTATTGATACCCTCATATACAGTATGAAAACTCGTTGTGATGCCTGTATAGCAGTGCACGGTGGTCACATTCCATATTAGACAGGCTTTCCTCGAGATAAATGTTTTATCTCTGATTCATAATGTAATTCTTTTTGATATACCCTGTTTCTTAATTCCCAATTAAAATATTTTCCATGTTGTTATGTGTCTATATTCTTTCTTCTATTGTAGTGTACCTCTGTGCCAAATTTTGTGGCAACACAGTGAATAGTTTTTCATTTTTCGCAGATTTTATGTTTGTGACCTTAATTTTGGACATGAGTGTACTTTCTTCCACTTATCAATCGACCAGGTTTTGCGAGTGTGACACCACTGTAGACGACGTTTATCATTAAGATCTGTGACAAGTGGCTTGGTAACTGCTGCTCTGCCGTAAATGTTCTGTTTACGAAGGTGCCTTCTAACTGTAATCACTGACACTGGAAAATCCAGATGGGTATTAAGCTCTGAGGCCACTTTTTCTGCAGTTGTTCGCTTTTCAGACATTGCAATCCGCTTCAATATCCGTCGGTCTCTTTCAGCCCATTATTTTGCTTTGCCGAGCTTTTCTTGCCGCGCTGTATGTACGCTATCAGGTCTTTAGACACCGTACTTCTAGAAACGACTAAAAGTTGGGATGTTTCGGTCACATTTAGTATTCATTTTGGAGCTTTTTTTACCATCTGATTGGGAGAAAATTTTAATACGGATGTAGAATTTGGATCACAAGATGGCATGCCAAAATTCATCTATCTAGGCTACTGCATTTTTAAATTATCGCATTCATATATAAAAATAGGACTATAATCACGAGTAACGGATTTGCCCAGTAAGTGTTGAAATTTAAATGAAACGTGCATTCAATAGTTGGTCACATGATACATTTCTACTATTTCGTCGAAAACAATGTAATTCATTAACATTTTAAAAATATATGGAAGAATTCGAATATATATATATATATATATACTGGATACGAGGGATTACACTTTTATTAAAGAATTATCTAGAATGCTTTAGTGAGACCACTGCCACTTGTTTTTATATCAAGGTTCGTTTCTCTTTAAATCTGTAAGAATTTCAATATTTAATCTAAAATAAACTATAATCTGATGCTGAAAAGATTTTCGTTAGCGAAATCACTTTGGTATTTTTCAAAAGAAAATTCTATGGCATTATCCTTGGAAAATTCTTAGTACTATAGATAGTAAAATAAATAATATAAATATTCCAAAAAATTAAAACAAAATAGACTTCCACAGCTGCGGCTGTATTCACCATAAAGTTTCGAATATCACTTTTAATTAGTTTATCTTTGGTTTTTTTTAGGAAGTAATAGGTGAGGAAAGTTACAGTTAAGAAGTAAGTTTGTAAAGAAAATTACTTTTTTTTCTACAGATTGTTCGTTTATTAACCCTAATTCAGAAATTTAAGCCGCTATTTTCGGAAAATTTCCATAAAAGCCAAGTCAAGCACGAGCTTATTAAAAAAACAAAAGTAATTAAGGCAGAAATAAGCAGCGCGACTAAATTTTCAAAAGTCTTTCCATTTTCTCGGAAACTAATAGGGAAAAAAAGAGGATTTTCCATAATGTTTGGTAGGGAAAAAATAAAGAAAAAGATTTTTATATTATCAACTAACAAAAGCTATTTGCTGTGAAATATCTAATTATGGCCTATGAATGGGTAAAAGGCTTATTCTGAAATATGTAAATATCTTATTTGCATTCCAACGAAATTTGTTTTTTCATCATAGAAAGGCGAAAACGTATCACGCGAGTAATATATTTACTCTTTTAAAATGTATTTCAAATTAAGTCTTTTAGAGAATTTTAACAGAAATTACAGTTGCCTATTCAAAAATGTTCTCTTTTAATAAAATGAAAAAATATTCGATAATAATTTGTTTTCCATTCATAAAAATTTCCTCTTTTAAAAATAAAATATGCACAAAGGTATAACAAAAAGATAATTTAAAGTACAATAAATTAGTTTCATTTTTTTAGTAAGTTTTTTTAAAAGAGTTTTTTAAGGTTTGTGGGAGTGATGCATGCTTTCCAAATAAAGTTTTTGTCAAAAGATCTAAAACTAAAAATAAATAAAAACTCATTAAACTTTCTGGAGTGCCCCCCGAAAAAAAAACAGCCCTCTTACGTATACACTCTAATAAACTTGTCATGCCAAAGAACGCTTTATATGACATTAGCATTCAATAGTTTCAAAATATAATTTTTGGCGTGAATGTAACATTTTTACTGAATCTGTCGCGAAATCCTTGGCGAGTTATTTGGCGATTAATCCTTGGCATACATTAATAGTATCCGAAATTCGAATTTATGTTTTAGATGCTTTTTTCTCAATGGATTGAAATAAAGATTTGACAGGAAACTGCACTTGTAGTCACAAAATTTCATACCAAATTTGATATATTTTAAGTCATTTCGTTTTTGAATTATCTTGTTAATGTACTTTTGAAATTCCAGATAAACAGACAGTCAATGCGCTATTGGTTTTGTTTCAAACTTTGACAGGTGTCTACATTATTCATTTCCGGTTTCAACAAAGCTCGGGATAGCTTGCTTGATAGGTTGTTGGATTCGCATCCCTTGGATTGCGTGTCCGAACCCCGCAGGGTGAAGACTCTCCATGTGTGTGGTGGCTGGTGCACATATAAATCTATCGTGGCCACAAAGTCCTCCAAGTCGAGACAATACTACTGGGGGTACTGGATCAGAGGTGATCGTTCTCTGATTCAGGTCTAAATTACGATCTGTGGATGAGGTAATGAAATGCATGAAGGAAGTCCGCCCCGTAAAAACGGTTGAGCTAAAACTCACTCTTGGCCATAGATGGCGCTATGTAAAAAGAAGAGACACTATCTCGGCTTAAAATTGCTGACTTCGTCAACGGGCTTGTCTATGACACGTGCCATTAGAAACAGCTACAACACAACAAATTCTTTGAACAATAATTTATACAAAAAGTATTAAAAAATCGTCTACATTGCTTAAATTTTTTAGTAAAATTCCTTCTCTAAAAGCCATTTACTTTATACAAATATTTTATCATACTTCAAACGATTTCTTTAATTATTATATAAAAAAAATCCATTCACTCGTTCAAATTCCATAAATATTTCTACAAAATTTATCTACATAGTAAACATTTATGAAAGCAAATATTCATTACGGAAAATACAAGTAAAATAAAATTCATTCTTTTTGTAGAGATATTCTGTCAAAATTCCTCCTCTAAAATTCCTCAAATATAAAAAAAAAATCCAGCATTTTATAACCATTTTGTATAAATTCATTTACTTTATTCAAATATTTTCGAGAAATTTATTCACTGAGATTAGTTTATTTTACAGAAATATTCCAACACCATTCAATTATTGTATATAAACATTCTAAGAAAATTCTAAAAACATGTTCGTAAAATATTCTAAGAGATGTTTGTAAAATAACTACTACCACAAAATGCATTTATCCGCATAAATATTCTAAAAAAATTCTTCCATTAAAATTCATTCGCTTTGCATACACAATATAACAAAATTGAAATATATTATCCTATTTCTAGAATGTAAAATGAAACCATGTTTTTTTTCTTCTAAATAATGTAACATAAATATATTCCAACGATAAGAACTTCCACAAAAAATATTTTATTACTAAACGAATTCTTAAAAGCATCACGAACTCGATTTATCTAGCTTTATACAAAAGGCATAAATTGTTCCTTTGAAACCATTCATTCTACGCAGACGATTATGACGACATCAACAACAACAATTGCCATTCACGGAATTCTAATTTATCACTCTGTTCAGACACAACTTTTGGGTCGAGAGTCCATTGAATTTCATTTTCGCTGAGAGAAGCAGAGTTTTAGTATATTGTTCGTCTCTTTGGATGTTTAATGTGTCAGAAATTAATTACGTGGCTCCTTTCGTTTTCCGAGAGCTTTTGTGTGATTTTTGGAAGTGAACTCGGAAACAAAATAATCAAATATCGCAGCGAGGCAGGTTGGAAGCTTTTCTCCCGCTTGGAATGCTGGGAAAAGTTTCCACTTCTGTTTTGGAAACGGTGAAGTTTGGGAGGGGAAAGGCAGCTTTCGGGGAAAGTTTTCGTTTATTTCAACAAACTTCTGCTTCCTGGATTAACGAAAGATCAGGAAAATATTTTCGCAAGGGTTTTTGATAAGAAACAGAAGAAAATATTGCGGAAAAGTTTTGACTATAGTTTTAACAATCTTGATTAAATTAACTATAGGTTCGATAGAAGTGGATTTAAAAAAATATTGCTTGGAGTATTGTACTGTAAAATTTATTTTTGAAAAATATTATTTACCTTATTGATTATTTATCATTAAATAAACGATAAACTAAAATGTGTAAGTAAAAACAAAAACTTATAGTATACAAAGCTATCAAAATGAAATCAATTAAAATGCGCCTATTTAGTATAATTAAATTATTTAATTATTATTTAATAATTTTCATTGTCTTGTGATTGCTACAAATGTTTTTATTTTCTTATACTTTTGCAATCATACAGATGGCAATATTTTTGAGGGAAAAAAAAATATCTCATACACGAGTTATTTTATTTTTGTCTTTCTAGACATTCTATTTTTAGCATGAAATCTTTTTTTAAACTTTCATTTTAGTCTTCATAGTATAAAGTCTATAGACTTTAATTTTAGTCTTTATAGTATAAAATTAATTAAAGATTTTCATTTTAGACTCTTTACGGTATATAGTTTATTACAGACTTTCATTTTAGACTTTATAGTATATAGTATATTATAGACTTTCATTTTAGTCTTTATGGTATACAATTTATTACATTATAGACTTTCATTTCAATCATTATAGAATAAAGTTTATTACAGACTTTCATTTTAGTCCTGATAGTATAGTGTTTATTATAGACTATCATTATATTCTTAAGTAACCTTCTTTTTTATGGATTACAACAAGGCTAAGTTTTTAATTTATTCTATTTATTTAGACATTCTATCTTTAGCATGAAATCTTTTTTAACCTTTCATTTTAGTCTTCATCGTATAAAGTCTATAGACTTTCATTTTAGTCTTTATAGTATAACATTAATTACCGATTTTCATTTTAATCTCTTTATGGTATATAGTTTATTACAGACTTTCATTTTAGTCTTTATAGTATAAAATTAATTACCGATTTTCATTTTAGTCTCTTTATGGTATATAGTTTATTACAGACTTTTATTTTAGACTTTATAGTATAAAGTCTATTACAGACTTTCATTTCAGTCATTATAGAATAAAATTTATTACAGACTTTCATTTTAGTCCAGATAGTATAGAGTTTATCATAGACTATCATTATATTCTTAAGTAGTCTTCTTTTTTATGGATGACATCAAGGCTAACTTTTTAATTTATTATTTTCTTTTTTTCAAATTCTAAAGGAGCTCTTTTTTTTAGAAAAATTATACAAGAATTAATTTTGACAGTATTCAAAACCAAAATTTATTTCGCATAAGCAACTTGCTTGAAATTTTATCTTTGGAATATATTGATTCATTTCATTCGATATATCAATTGTTAGTTTTTGGATAGATTATAGAAGGTTATTATTTCAAAAGCTACTGAAGTATTTCATACCTTCATTAATCTTATCATTATTGTATTTTAAGTGGTTAGCAAAATATTCATTTTCATTTTCATAGATACATTGTAAAAAAATTTATTTAAAAAATGTTAAATTTTTTTTTTTAAATTTTAACATTAATTTATTTTAACATACAGAATTCAGACGAATTTTTTTTTCGTTCCAAAAATGTAGAACTTTTTCCAATCGCAAACTTTTTTCAACAGTTTTTGCGATAACTGATAAGATGTATACAGCTGACTGCAATTATATTACATCAAAAATTTTGCAATTTTAGAACGATTGTTATTTTATTTTTACACGCAGTCTGGTTACTTATGTAAATTTTCATTCTAAATGTACAAATATTCTTAGATCTATTTGTTAACATAGCATAACTTGAGTAGCTAATATATCACAAATTATCACCATCATTATCTTCTATACTTATAATCATTATGAATTGCTAATATATCACTACTTATCATTATTATTATCCTCCAAAATTATAATTATTATGAATAGCTAATATATCACTACGTATCATTATTAGTATCTTCCAAAATTATAATTATCATGAATAGCTAGTATATTACTACTTATCATCATTATTATCCTCCAAAATTATAATCATTATGAATAGCTAGTATATCACTACTTATCATTATTATTATCCTCCAAAATTATAATCATTATGAATAGCTAGTATATCACTACTTATCATCATTATTATCCTCCAAAATTATAATCATTATGAATAGCTAGTATATCACTACTTATCATCATTATTAGTATCTTCCAAAATTATAATCATTATGAATAGCTAGTATATCACTACTACTTATTATTATTATCCTTCATAATTATCTCTTTTCACTAACACGTTCACTCAACTAAACTATGAAAAGTTGGTTAGGACATATAATGGAGTATTCAGCTTTATTTAAGCTCAATTAAAATAAAACTAATAATAAAAAGAGACCGACTTAGTGAAAAGCATTGAAGGAAAAATTTCTACTACTTTGTTATCGTATCGCGATGTAAAGAGACATCAATTTACAATCGCTACTTTCTTGTACATAATATGACTCCCGTTCTGAAATAAATCAAAGTTAAAATTTTAAAAGTTTCTTCTTTTCGGCCATGTATCTGCTAAAATATGTTCACACACGCACACACATACACACACACGCACGTGCACGCTCACACACACGTATATACATATATCCGTACTTCCCTCATATATAAGAGGGAAGGAACGTATATTTTAATTCAGATCTGCAGTTTTAATCACAAATGAGTACAACAAATTTCATTTATCTGGGTCGTCGAATCTTTGAGATATCACGTTAAATACAAATGAATAAACATACAGTCACATTCAAAACATCACCCTTTTGTCAGATTTTGCTCATATTTTAATAAACTTCAACATTTCTGATGATAAAATTACGTACCCATAATTTCACACATCGGATTATTAGCTTTTTGGGTTATCATATGCATATGCGCACTTCCTTCATCTTTCATCAACGAATTTCAGCAAATTTAGATCGAAATCTACAAATTTGTTATTATTATATGACGTATTTGTTATTACTATATAGTGTTTTGTGTTTAATATAATTGTATTTAATATACAATACGTTATTATTATATAGCGTATTTATTGTTACTATACAGAGTTTTATATTTAATATAATTGTATTTAATATACAATACGTTATTATTATATAGCGTATTTATTGTTACTATACAGAGTTTTATATTTAATATAATTGTGTTTAATATACAATACGTTATTATTATATACGATATTTATTATTACTATATAGCACTTTGTATTTAATATATAATATGTTCTTATTATATACCGTTATGTGTAGAGTAAATCCTATCACTGACTCTCCGACCCGCCCGAAGGCACACGGATAAATAATACTGAATGACTAGACCATCTCAACAGCAACACTGGCGGGAACTGTGGTTGAGTCCTAAAGGCCATCACCGGCCACGGTACAACCCTTCCCTAAGGAAGTACGTCCTGTCATCGATAGGAGGAGCCAGATCCCCACCTTTTTGTGTACCCTCCAAGATGGCGAAATCCAACCACCATACCGGAAGCATCGCATCCTCATTTCGAGGTGCCCCCACCGGGGGTTTATGTGTAAGAAGATCGAATACGAATTCATGGCATTTTCTTTTCAATAACTTAAATGTATGTGTATCTCATCACAGTTTGCAAAAATTTGAATAGGCTTAAAGTTTTCATCGAGTTACAAATCAGAAATATTTAGTATAAAAATGTATTCAATAATAAATGATTTCCTTTTCACAAAAGTTCCTTTTCGTCTCTTTAAAAATTCAAAGCCCCTGAGGATGAAATAGGTCGCTTTAGCAACTGTTTTCTAAATCAGCATGAGTGGTCTTCCCGAAACTTTCTCTCGGTAAAGGTGTTAAACCGATAATGCCTTGCAGCATTGGCGTACAATAGTTCCGAAATATTAACCTTTGGCGTGAATTTAGTATTTTTACTGAATCAATCGTGTCCTCCTTGGCGAATTATTTGACGATTAATTATTGGCATGCGGTTAATAATACCCAGAAATCGAATTTGCGTTTTGGGTGCGTCTTTCTCAACCGATTGAAACAAAAATCTGACCAAAAACTATAATTGTAGTCACAAAATCCCATACGAAATTAGATATATTTAAGCCACTTTTGTTTTTTGTAGTCACAAAATCCAACACGAAATTAGATATATTTATGTCATTTTTGTTTTTTGTAGTCACAAAATTCCATACGAAATTAGATATATTTATGTCACTTTCGTTTTTTGTAGTCACAAAATCCCATACGAAATTAGATATATTTATGTCACTTTCGTTTTTTGTAGTCACAAAATTCCATACGAAATTAGATATATTTATGTCATTTTCGTTTTTTGTAGTCACAAAATTCCATACGAAATTAGATATATTTATGTCATTTTCGTTTTTTGTAGTCACAAAATCCCATACGAAATTAGATATATTTATGTCTTTTTCGGTTTTTGTAGTCACAAAATCCCATACAAAATTAGATATATATGTCTTTTTCGGTTTTTGTAGTTCACAAAATCCCATACGAAATTAGATATATTTAAGCCACTTTTGTTTTTTTGTAGTCACAAAATTCCATACGAAATTAGATATATTTATGTCACTTTCGTTTTTTGTAGTCACAAAATCCAATACAAAATTAGATATATTTATGTCTTTTTCGGTTTTTGTAGTCACAAAATCCCATACAAAATTAGATATATTTATGTCATTTTCGTTTTTGAGTTATCTCGTTTACAGGTTTCTAAAAGTTCAGACAGGCAAATTCGTGTCTGCCTACTTGTGTACTATCTGCCTGCAGGTGCCTATCTATAGTGTACTTAATATGCGAACTCTATTTTATTTATCTAGATCTCTTCGCTTTGTAGTTGTCGTGTTAACTTATATTCGAACAGCCGGACAGACTGACTTCCTCTGAAGGGAATTTCTTCAAAATTTGATAGAAAACTACAAATTCGGTAGAATGACCACATACCAAATTTCATCCGTCCACCTCAAAGCGCTTTTGAGGTATCTTTGCCACAAACAGACGGACGGACGGACATTTTCCAAAAATGGGTTTTTCGAATTCAGGGAGATTTAGATCTCCTAAGTTCGTCGAATTCGTCAAAATCTCGAATTCGAATTTTTTGACGATTGCTATACTTTCTCTAGACGGCGTATATGGGAAAGTAAAAATAGGGTTACAATGTTTAAAAGTCATCATGTCAATAAATAAGTAAACAAAAAAAAAAAAAAAAAGGATTCACACATCATTTCTAAGGTTTTCTTTCCGAACTTAGAGGGGCCTGAAATATGGAGATGCATCAAAATCTCGTGGGCAAATTTTTGTTGAAGATTCCGATACCCTCCCCCCCTCTCTCTCACTTTTTTTTACGCGAAAAATAAAAATGAGTATTATACAAACTAACCACACAATTTTTTCGAATGATTTTAGAAACACCCTGCACAAAAAGCGGTCAGACCTTTCATTTTTAGAAAAAAAAAGCGATTTAAACGGTTGAAACACAAGCCCGCAATTAATCTAAAAATCACTCCTATATGCGTGACGCTGGCAAACCCACAAAAGGTGTCGACAGTGCCGGCGAAAGCAGGCGCCTATTCCAAGAGCGAGCACAAAAATTAACTTTAAATAATGAAACTTCGTGCGAAACGGCATAAATCAAACCGCACGTGAAAATTTAAATTATAGGAGGAGGATGAACTTTCGCCTGCGGACTCAAAAGTGCTGAAACAAAAAAGGAACTCGCAATTAAAAATTCTGGGCAAGCACCGCTTTTGCGAAAACGCCTGCGAGTATTTAAGCGATTAAATGCGTAAAAAAGCAATGCTGTTTCGCAAGCGAACATGTTTTGAAAAGCATTTAGCGTAATGACTTCTTTACTAGCAAGACTCGTTATGTTTAAGTAATGAGTTTTTTAAAATTCATATGCATTTGTTTTGTATTTAGAATTTGAAACACAGTTTAATGAAAATTCTGTTGATATAGCTGACTTTAGATATACGTTTATAGAACCAGCGGGTTTAGTTTAGTTTAGTTAGATTAACGTCCCGTTTTAAAGGAACACTAGGGCTATTTTGGGACGGACCTCGTCATTTTGAAACGTGGTCAGATGACGAGGACGAAACCTGAGCTGGCACCCTCCTCTTCACACCATACAAGCGGAAAGACGTTTGGCCTGGACGGATTTAGCGTGCACCAGACCCGTTCTTCGTGGAATCGGGTGACGAAACTGAAAGCTTTCGGTTTCGAAGCCGTTATCTTACCACCAAGCCATAAAGCTTTCTCGCACAATATCTAATAGAAATGTTATTCCAGAAAACGCCTTGAATAGCTTTGGCATTCAATAGTTATGAAATATCAACCTTTGGCGTAGATTTAGCACTTTTATTGAATGTATCGTGGCATCCTTGGCGAATTTTTTGGCGATAAATCACAGACAAGCAGTTAATAAATTCGAAAATCGAAATTGTGTTTTAAACGCATTTTTCAAAATCGATTGAAACAAAAATTTGACACAAAACTGCACTTGCAATCACAAGATGCCAAATCATATTTTATATATTTAAATAATTTAGTTTTGTGGTCACCGCGTTTACATTTTTCCGAAAGAACAGACCGACAGACGGCAAACTCTTGTTGGTTGTGGTTCAGAATTTGATAGATGATTACACTATAGATGTTAAATATGTGTACTGAATTTCATCTTTGTATTTACATCTCTCTTTGTATTTTAATTATCGTCTGAACCCACTTGAACAGAGGGACAGACAGACTTCCTCTAAGCGGATTTTGCTCAAATTCTGATAGGAAGTTGCAAATTTGATGTAAAGACTGTATACCAAATTCCATATCATAGCTCAAAACATTTTTGAGTTATCTTTGTCACAGTCAGATAGACGGATATTTTCCAGAAATGTGTTTTCCAGAAATAACTGCCAGTTATTATTAATAATATTTGCGGGTATTATTAATAATAATAGTTTAATTATACTGACCATCATTGCGGAAGTGAAAATCCTATTTCAAAGTTAATCTCAAAATAAGACATTTTTAAAAATTTTATTCTTAGCATTGGTAAAGCACGAGATTGAATCGTTTGATGGAACAATGAAATTTTTAAAATTTCATTGTTCAATCAATAAAAAGAATTACAGATTTTGCATCAAATTAAATTTTAAAAGCTTATTAAAAACCAGAGAAAGAAAATTATACGAAAACAAAACTAGAGCCTTGATAGAGGTAATTCTAGAATTTAAGATAGTGTAAAAACTATAATGTACATTTTTGTGAGATTTACATTTTTCGAAGACTTAGACGGAAGACAATGAAAATTGCTTAATTTTAACTAATTTTTGAACTTTGAAAGATGGAAGTGATACATAAAAGATATACAAAGAAATTGTCATTTTATAGATCCATCATGGGTCACATAAACTTGCAATAAAACCTAACTCAATAAAGCAAAACTCAATAAAACGCCTTTAATTATAATTTCGTATTATCCATCATGGGTCACATAAACACGCAATAAAACCTAACTCAATAAAGCGCCTTTAATTATAATTTCGTATTATCCATCATGGGTCACATAAACGCGCAATAAAATCTAACTCAATAAAGCAAAACTCAATAAAGCGCCTTTAATTATAATTTTGTATTAGCCATCAATGGTCACATAAACACACAATAAAACCTAACTCAATAAAGCGCCTTTAATTATAATTTTGTATTAGCCATCAATGGTCACATAAACACACAATAAAACTTAACTCAATAAAGCAAAACTCAATAAAGCGCCTTTAATTATAATTTTGTATTAGCCATCAATGGTCACATAAACACACAATAAAACCTAACTCAATAAAGCAAAACTCAATAAAGCGCCTTTAATTATAATTTTGTATTAGCCATCAATGGTCACATAAACACACAATAAAACCTAACTCAATAAAGCAAAACTCAATAAAGAGCCTTTAATTACAATTTCGTATTTATTTAGGAAAATTATAAATATTTATTTTAATTAAAAATTATCTATATAAAATATATGTCGAAATTTATACTACAAAATGATTTACAATTCAACTTAAAAATTATTAAAACGTAAAAAAGCCAGTATTACGTAGTAAAATCATGACAGGAAACGGCAACTGGATGAGCTAGAGGGCGCTGCTTGCCGAGTTTTACCTGGATTTCAACGTTAGTAAAGTAAATTTCCAACCACGTATAGAAGAAAAGGCATCAACTTATGAATGTTAAAATGGTAGCCATGGCAACCGTCTACTCAGGATTCCCCTTCGCTGCTGCAAATACCCACAAAATGCCGAATTGTTCCTACCAAATTCGCCAATGCGTGCGTCTGGACGAAATATTTAGTTAGAATTAGAATTAATGAACGAATGCATGCACTGTTCAGCATACAAAAAGATAGTTGTTGTATCAGTACTATCTTTTTAATTTTGAGACCTCACGCGCACGCCTTTCATTCAATAACAAAGCCAATGAATAATTAAATATTTATTTATTAAAATAAGAATATATATTCAGAATTCATTCTTTTATAAAATATAAATACAAATATGAAAAAAAATCCGATTCATATAACTTTTTAAATCGAATTTATGTATCATCTTAATCAAATTTAAATTTAAGAATTTTTCATTTTTTTATGGAAAATAAATTATTCAAAGTCTAATTATTTCTACAGAATTATATATGAATTTTCTAGGAATACGAAAAAACACAAACCCTAAAAACCAATTATAATTAAATTTCTGAAACAAAAAGCTGTTCTTTTTCGAATAAATAAAAGAAAAAGAAAAAAAGAATCAGAATCTAGAAGGAAATAAACAAATAAAAAGAAAAGAAAAGAAAAGACAATTGATCTAGAAGAACAGTTTAAAAAAGGGTAGTGGTTTATCAAAAAGCCCCAATCATAACTTCAAAAATCACGTGACAGTTTATAGACAGCTTTAATGAGCTGTGAAGAGGAAATGAAACCGATTTCAAACGGCAAACAATAACTGCAAATGACAGCTCAACTTAATCGTCTGCAAAAACCTTCTTTTCTATTTTCAAAATTTTTATTTATTTTCGTTTTAAGTTTCCGCGGAAGTACTCGATTACAGAAACGAAATTAATCATCGATATTTCGTTCGATTTTGAAAAATTATCGTTTGTTTGTAAAAGAGAGTATGCAAGGTAATAATTAAGTTCTTTTTTATTTTTTTGTTATTTGTAAATGGCAGCAGTCAAGTTTGCTTTTTTGATTAGAGTTTTATCAAATTTTCTCGCTTAAAGAAAGGAAAATAACTTATTTAAGATTTCGATAGATTTTTTTTTGAAGTGTATTTTTGTTTCGCTGTTTTTTTATTCGAGGGAATGCGTTGATAGGAAAACGATTTAGAATGCATTAACGCTGTGAGTTGATTGAAAGGAAATTTTCTTCAATGAAATCGAAGTATCTTTGCTAGGATATTTAATGCATTTCCTTATTGCTTTTCTATGCGATAAATTTAAAGGTATATTTAAAAAATAAAAATTTAACCGTAATTAGGATGCATAAAAATTTGTTTGGCTACTTTTTAGATATATGTGTATTTATAAATTAAAAGGAATAAGAAAATTTTGAAAGCTTACCTAGATTTAAAAATAAAAAAAGAGACTTTGCATTGTTTAATAGAAATTATTCATGAATATGGGAATGTGCAAAGTGAACTTGAATTAAATTTTTTCAAATTAAATAGTAAATAAAGAACAGAAATTCAAATTTGAAATCTTGCGAATTATTAATAAATAAAATATAGAATTTCTTCTTTGAAATTCAGAAGCTTTTGAAATAAAATTGGAAAGTTTATACAAAAATAATTGGATTCCCCCACCCCCTACAAATCAAAGTATTAATTTTTTAACGATAAATGAACTCTTTTATCAAAAATATATTTTCTATTTTATTGCATAACAATTTTCCGTCGTTTTTTTAAACGTTATTATCCCATATTTATAGAACTTCTAATCTTTATTAATAATGACAACAGGAACATTACTTTCATCATTACCATTAACCATTCAAAGAGTTTTGTGAAGAGATACGTAAATGATAACTTGATGGTGCAAAGCCTAGGCATCATGGTGAAATGTTACTTCTTAGTTCGATAATGCATGCAATTACATGCCTGCAAAAGTCCCGATAAACATTCAACCTCTTGCTCGATTTAGTTCCAAATCTGACACTCTAGATAATAAAGATGTCTACCAATTTTTACCCATCTAGCTCTTCTGCCTTATAGCTATCGTGTTCGGACAACCAATCAGACAGATTTCTTCTGAATGTGTTTCGTTCAAAATTTGATAGAAATCTACAAAATTGATTCAATGCACCAAATATCATTCAGCTAGCTGCAAGTGTTTTTGAGATATCATGTTCACAGACCGACAAACAAACATAATTCCAAAACATGTGTTTTTCGAACTCAGAAAGATTTGAAACGTAGAGATTCACATAGTATACTCGAGAAATATCGAAATAGAGTGTGTTTTTTTAGCACGATATAGCAACTCGGATCAGCCCTTTGAACTCTGGAAAGTAATTCCCTGCATAATTATTCACCTTATAAAAGGGCATGGTAATTGCTTCGAATTAGAAATATATGTAATTTTTTAAGTAGAAAAATTAATCTACATCTTCTTACCAATCTGTAGGTATATTTTACAATCAAAACTACACAAAATATATAAATGAAACGTCAAAATGATTCACCGTCTTGAGTGGTGTCTGAGAGAAGGCATCTTAGTACAAAAGTTAAAACAATGTGTAATTCGATCCTATATAACATGCTGTTAATATTTAGCATTTCAGTTAACATTCATCATTTAATTATGACATCGCACAAATTGATCTGAAGGAACTTTAAAATAGTCCTACTGTCCATGCATGCAAGTGATGGTCTCCATGTCTACTACTAAATGAAGAATATGAGTCTATGAGTGCTGCACAAACAAGATTATTTGACATAAAAATAATAATTTTTGCCCAAATATACTTTGAATGATGGAAATGTGCAGATCAAAACAATTCTAACTTTTGAAATTTTAATTAGAATTATAATTACTTATACTAAGCAAAATTTTGGCTCAAATGAATTTTGGGCGAAAGAAAATACTCACTTCACTAGAATTCTTACTTTTTAAAAATTTTAATTAGTATTCCAATCACTTACTCTAAACAAAATTTTGGGACAAATATGTATTCGAAGCATGAAATGTGCAAGTCTCAACGATTCTGACTTTTTATTTTAATTAGAATTATAATTACTTACACTAGACATAATTTCAGCTCAAATAAGCTTTGGATTTTGAAAATGTTCACTTAGAAACAATTCTTATATTTTGAAATTTTTATTAAAATTCCAGTAATTTACTCTAAACAAAATCTTGACACGAATGTGCGTTGGATGCAGGAAATATGCACATCGGAATGATTCTTATTTTAGGAAATTTTAATCAGAATTTTAATCGCTTAAATACTTAGCAATAATTTGCCCCGGTAAGTTGCGAAAATATTGTTGCAAAATTGATTTTTTCGTCATTTTTAAAATTTAAAAGATTACCTGTTTAGTGAAAATAGCTTTTTTGTAATGCAGTTTTTTCTGACTTTGTGCAAATTTTTAACCATATTTCTTTATTTAGTTTTTTTTATTGTTGTAACGAAATACAAATAACTACTACTAACTTTACAAAATAACTACTTTAACTAAGCAGAAACAATATTCATAATGAAAAAAACTAATTGCCCAAAATGATTAACTATTAATAGTTTAGCATATATTAAAGTGACCTACACAGATGTAATACAGTGTTCTTTCTTTAAATGTTACTCGCCTTGTAGTAAAATTGAAAATAACATAATTATCCTATTTTTCTCGCATTCAATTAATTTAGCTATTCATTTTTCTTTGAATGAAAGAAAATTTAAGACAACAAAAATAATTAATTTCAGCCAGCGAATGGAATGAATTTTAATTTTAAAAAAGAGTATTCTAAGATTTTGTTTTCCTAATTATGATTTCAAAAATTCTACTTAAATTAACCCTATCTCTTTACGAAAAGCGTTTTCGTTTACAGGGAGCTTTGATAGTGGACTTTTAAATAGAAAACAAAAATCTAAAGCTTGATTAGCGGGATTGGCATTTGTATGCCGCGTCCTGTTGCTAGAAGGATAGAGGGGAAAAAATTCTACTGATTTTTCTCCTGATCCTTCGTGTGATGTTCTACTTCATTCTCAATTTCTTTTTAAATTAGGCTTAGCTACTTCCATTCTCCAAATTGAGTTTTCCGAAGATTTCATTTTGAGAGGCATGAGGAAAAAATAGAGGGGGAAAAAGGAAGAAAAACAAAAACAAATTCCAATTCCGAACTTCGAATCTCTTCGTTTCACTTCGTTCAAATAAACTCACGCGATATTTTATTTTATTTAAAGAAAGTTTTTACGTTTCGAAACTAGTGTGCATTTAATCAGCAGGTGCAATTTAGAAAGTTTATTTAAAAACGGGAAAAAAAGCGTTCCATAGATTATAAAAGACTTTTTCTCTTTAAAAATATAATTTAGTTTTTAATAGTTTTCGGTAAAATGTTTCGGCTTGCAGCGCATTATTTTCTAATTATTTAGATGAAAATAATTAAGTCTACAAATCTTCATTGTTTTTAAGAAGAAGATCATTATAATTTTCCCTGAGACGATTTTTTGGTTGATTATTAAAAAGTATTCTCCGTAATTAAATAAAGAAGCAGCTAAAATATTATTCATCGATTATTTCAATTTTTTTAATCTGATTTTAATTAATATTTAATTTGAATTCTTTATTTATCAAGCTATGCGACATGGAAAAAGAGCATATTTGTTTCTCGTAATTGCAAAGATCGTTGTCTTTTCGAATTTTTCAAATGCTATATCCGAAATAGGGCAAAAATATGTTTCGAGTTTAAATAACATTTTATAAATGGTTACAGGTAAGGAATTTTTTAAAAATGGACTTTTTTGATATTTTTTTTGTTTGGTTACACAAATTAGTTAAGAATGTCTACTAACTTTGTGGACGTGCTACAGAATGAATAAATCTTTTAACTCAAAGAAAAATACCGAAAATTTTCTATTTCTTCATTTTAATTTAAAATATAAATTTTTAAAATTATTTACTAATTATCCATTTAACTATTTCGCATTTTATAATTACGAATTAAATATCAATGGTAATTACGTAGTAATAGTAATAGAAATTACTTAGTAATAGTAATTAGTCAAAAATGTTACAATAAAATTTTTTTGACTTGCAAAAAGGAATTTTTGATGTTGAATTTAAAACATATACTTTCATCTTGTATAAAGTTATGGAACATTTAAAAAAATACTTTCTCTTTCCTTCTAATCTGATCACTAATTTAAAATTATACCAGGTGAAATTTATGTATTTAATTAAAAAAAATTATTAATTAAATTATATGAAATGTATGCTTTCTTAAATATGTTCAGAATTAACAATAAAGTGTTACACAAAAAATTATAAGTTTAACAAAAATTATATTTTTTATAGGTGAAATGGATGAGAAATGTAAAAATACTTTTAAAATAGTGAGAAATAGTAACAGAAATGAAATCAATTTACTAGAATATCAATTTTTTTAACTTTATTACATTCGTGAAATAAATTGTGATATTCAATTTCGTTCTTTATTATAATTAAATTAGTTGCTTCTAATTAAAATTTATTGTTAAGGAAATTATTTAATCGAAGTATATATACCATTAAAAAGGCTTTTATTTGTTTTCCTATAATCTTTTGGCTTAAAACATGCCGATTTGTTGCAATTAATTTGATTAAAAAAATGTGTCAACTTGTGATGAAATAGATTCAGTATTGTTGATGTAAAAATCACATCAATTTCTTCTCAGACTCCTTTGTAATGTCAAAACTTTTTTTTCAAAATGAATTCAAAATAGATACTCACGTGGAATATTTGATAATGTATGAATTTATTCCAATCGTCAGCATAAATACGTTCACATGAAAATTATACGTTCACGTCAGTATGAATTTACTCCATTCGTTAGCAGAAATTCATCATATGTGAACCTGATTTCATTCCATCAGTAAGCATGCATTTTTCACATGTGAGAATGAATTATTCATGAGAAGGTATTTACTCCTCTTGTGAGCATGTCTTTACACGTAAGAAATATTTTGCTCCATCCGAGAGCATGAATTCATTACATGTGAAAACACATTTATTATTTCATATTCATCAAATTAATGAATTTTCTCCTCTCGTGAGCAGGTTTTTCTTTACACATGAAAAATATTTTGTTCCAAGAGAGTATGAATTCTTTACATATGAACCTGAGTTATTTCATGCATGAGCAGGAATTCCTCACATATGAACCTGAGTTATTTCATGCATGAGCAGGAATTCCTCACATATATGCGTGAATTTATTTAATTTGAGAAAATTAATTGAACCACAATGACTTGCGGAGATGAGTTGCGTTACTCACAACCTGTTTGTACAATCTTTAAGATATTTCTCTCTAATCAAATATTTCAAAAATCCGGAAGGAAATCATCCTTCGAATCATGTGATGAAGAGGAATGCAGAATCTTAAACTCAACCCTCTCCCATCCCCACCTTTCTAAATGTTGATTTCAAAAGCAGTTTCTGCTTCGCTCATTTACTATAACAGAAGAGCAGCTTTTATGCATATAATTTCCCCGTAGTTGAAGATTCATGGTTGGGGGGGGGGATTAGGCTTAATTTGGGATTAATGTGGTGTGAGATGGGAATTAAGTCGGAATATTCGACGTAATTTGTTCTGGGTTCTGTCGGGGTTGTGCTGTATGAAAGGGGTGGTAATGAGGATGGAAACACCTGTTGGGAAATTCGTATGTCTTCCTGCGGGTAGTTATGGCCTGGAGTAAATTACACATGAGTGTTAGGTTGCTTAATTTATTTTGCTACATGATTTATCAAAGTGACTTTAATAGTGGAATTAGGAGATTCGGGATTTCCTGAGTTATGTATATTCTAGCTGCCTTTGGCGACAAGCTGATTCGCCGAAAATAATGATTAACATCATGATTAGTTTTATACGTCATGATTCCCTCAACAGAGAATTGTTAAGCATTAAATTTTAACAGACATTAAAACCCAGCTCACATATTAAATACACAGTTTTGTATTTGCACATTTCTCATGTAGTCGTGTTCCCGGTTCAATTATCTACATACACACACACACACACACACACACACACACACACACAAATATATACAGTTATCCTGATATATGTACAATTATTTTGATATATATACAATTATCCTGATATATGTACAATTATTTTGATATATATACAATTATCCTGATATATATACATTATCCCGAGAAGCGTAAAATAGATTGCTTCTAATATATTGAATTAAGTTTTGCTATGTTCATTTGACGAAGAAAAATATTTTAAAATAAAATTCTGCACATTTTGTTATAAACATAAGTTTTGCTAAATAAATGAATTTTTTTAATGAATAATTTATTAGTACGGACCTTTTGTTGATTTAACGGTCCTTTAGTTTAATTTTTATTGCATTGCTAAGAGTATATTATATAAAAAAGCATTATAGCTTTTAAATAATAAGGGATACTTGTATTAACCATATAAAAAAATTTTTATTTTTCGGCAATTTTTCGCCAAAAAAGATAAAAGAACATATTTAGTTATTCATTAATGACATGCCATAAGTATTCAATTGGCATACATTTAACCCACAAATACAAAACTGTATTTGAAAAAAGTGATAAATTTCCCTTTGCTCCAATTAATTAATTTATTGAAATATTTAAATGCGCAATATCAATTAAGGAAAGCAGACGATTTTTCCCTCCAATATAATAGAAAAATCAAACGAAAAATACGTACTTTTTATCATAAAACGATATTATTTGCGTTTAATTGAAAGAAAAATAATTGCAAACGATAATTAATTTCTTCAAATATGTTTAAAATGCAAACAATAAAAATTTAACTCTCGCTTACAGATGCAACGTTTTTTGGCATTTGCTTAAAAATTTCAATGTTTTTCAATAATATAAACTTTGTAACAAGTCAATATTTTTATCACATTGATTTTTTTAATATTATTAAATTTGCAGTAAACATTGAACTTACGATAGCAATGAAATCATTATATATAGGTATTTCAATTACTGATATTTTATTATTTGTATCTGAAGACTGGCAGGAATTTGAAAACAATAATTTAGACGATCAGAAATTTATTTTTGCCTTCCAGCTTGCTGAGAGAATTTTTTTTAATTTGAAAAGTTTTGTCATGAATATTCTATTGACTATGACTCATAGAATCGGGAGATTATATGAAAAGTCTAGCCTTGATAATATTCTTCAGTTCTACATTTAGAGACTCAAATAATATAAATTGCCATTTTTTATGTCATTTAATGTATTTTTCTAATTTAAAATAATTTCTGTTTTTAGTGTTTTTGAAATTAGCATTTGGGCTTCAGTTGTGGGTATTTTGAATTATTTTAAATCATTTTTATTCTCTCGTGTATGAAATACAGAGAAAGTATAGTAATTGTCAAAAAAATTCGAACTCGAGATTTGGACCAATCTCTAAATTTTAGACCTCCTTGAGCTCGAAAAACACATTTTTGGCATTATGTCTGTCCATCTGTCTGTGAATACGATAACTCAAAAACGCTTTGAGCTAGGCGGCTGAAATTGAATGCCTGGAACCTACTATCACCTACTATGTAGATATCTATAATAAACCTTTGAACGAAATCTATTTAAAGGAACTTAGTCTATCTGTTCGAGTACATGAAAATTTGATTACTACAAAACGCAAAAGAATTAGGTTTAATATCTAAAATTCAGAAATTCATATTCTTCACACGGTTGATCGTCTATAAAATCTTATCTTCTGATTACAACTATAATTTTGTGTCAAATTTTGCTGACCGGCAAAAAGGCTGAAAAATACATATTCAGAAAAAATTATACATTCACACCAGACTAATATTTCGTAACAAGCATTCACCAATGCCACGCAAAATATTCGCGATCTTACTTAAAGTCCATAATTTTATGCTGAAGGAAATTGATAGAACCTTAATTAAAAAGTATGCGAGAAAGTTTCTTGGAGACCATTCCCAATCTTTTCTTTAGGAAGAATACACCAATCTTTACAAGTTTAGATAGCTGCATTTGGAGCACAATTAAAATGAATACTCTGTATTTTTTAAAATCACGATTTATATTGTTACAAATCTGTAATTTTGCTTACCAGCACGAATACTGTCATTATAAGAAAAACCGTTTTACATTCATCTGTATTGGATGCTGTCGGATGCCGAGTCAGTAATCCCAGAGCTTCGCGACAAACTTGGCAATCATTTGGTCACTTGGCGACGAATTTGGCGACAAAATGGATAATGCTCGAAACTTCAAGAATTTTGTCGATCCTTCCATTAGGAACCGAGATACGCCTGATTGGTCTAGAAGATTCTAGGCCACCTCCCGGGAACTATAAAAGGCCGGCACTCTCAAGCTGAGTGTGTCATCGAGAGTTGTCATCGTGAATTGTAGTCGGGGTCGCCGACAAGTAAGGAGTCTTTGAGAGGATAGCGAAGAAACAATGGAGTGAACAACGTTCAAAATTTTATGAAATCGATTAAACTTTTCAGGGAATTAAACTTTGAAAAACTCAAAATTTAAATTTTTATACGGTCCCCGTACAAAAAAATTCCCTCTGAGTAAAATGCGCCCTATTCTCTAATAAGGTCACGCATAAAATTATAGAATTATCATGAAAGTTCTTAAAGATATGTTAAAACAAGTTGGTGAAGGATCAATCACGAATTAAAATGCAAATGTTTACAGCTTCAATGCAGATGACGCGACGCAGGAATGCATCATAAGAAAATTAAATATGCTTCATATCTTTAGTTTTAAATACAAATTTTAAAATCTATGCTTCCTGAAAAACACTTTAAAATTTTATATCCTGAATTACAGAATACAACTTAAAAGTAGCACAGTCAGTGAACTTGTAAAAAAATCTTATGTAATCTTTCATTAAAGTAATCTTTCCTTTATGTAATCATTCGTTGAAGTAATCTTTCCTTTAAGTTATTATTTCTACACATTTTTAATGCTTTTGAACCAATAAAGAGTAAAATTATTATTTATTTATTCAATCATTACTTTCTTTGTTAATTTGTGTACGACCCCTAAAACACGAATATCCGACGTGATTTTTTCTCGTTGCGAACTCATATCCAGGCATCGAAAAGGGGTTTAAGTCTGCATTTATGTAGTTTCATATCTTTGAGACTTTTTGTGATGAATGGCTGAAATTTCGTACATGACCTTATTAGAGGATGCGGCACATTTTACTCACTGGGAATTTTTTTTGTACGGGGTCCGTATAAAAATTTAAATTTTGTATTTTTTTAAAGTTTAATGCCCTGAAATCTTTAATTGATTTCATAGCAATTAGCACCTTTATTTACGCTACTTTGTAATTTACAGTATATGTTTATGATCAATATTTCAGGAATAAAAGCAGCGGTCAAGGTTTTTGAGACACCCTGTATATATAATAAATTTCTTCCTTAGCTCAAGGCACTTTTGAATTATCATGCACACCGAAAGACAGACAGACTGAGTGACAAAATGTGAATTCAGGGTGGGCTGAAACTTGGAGATTCTTCAAAATACGATCTCGAATTTTTCGACGATATGTGAAATGAAAGGTAATTGATATAAATCGCTGCAAAGGCAAGAATATTCAGAGCTTTGCCAAAGCACTGCTCTATTTTTCTCTCTTGCTTCCGCATAAATTTTAAAAGCATCGATTTGTCAGAGGACTCGAGGTTGAGAGCACTTGGGATGTGGGGTGGGTGGAGACAAATAAAAAACAGAAAATTTCTTCAGTTTAATAAAGTCTGAGTTCAAAGAAAAATTACTGCAAATGCACTGGAAGGAAACAAAGTGGTTCTTTTTCGATTTTGTATCATTTTTTTTTCCTTCGTTTGACTTTATCTTCCAATTTGTTTGAGTTTTTTTTCCATCCTTTCTTTCCGATATATTCCAGTTCCTGCTTTTATCAGTTACTTGCTTTTACTAATTACGGTTCCTGACTTTGCAAACCTCTTGCTCCATTTTAAAAACGGCTTATCTCTGTGCACCTGACATATTCTCGATATATGTTTCAGCTTGTATTAACGCACTGGCAGAAACCTTAAAAGCATTCTGTATATTTTAATCAAAATAATTGAGTGGCAAAAAAAAGCAAATAAAAGGCAGTAGAATTTTCAGAAAATGTTCTCATATCCTTTTCGATAAAGGTTATATTCCTCCCTTTCCCTTCCCTCCATTTACAGTGATGAAGAGACTATGAATATCACTTGCCCTCACCCTACCTTTTCCGTCCAACTTTCGTATAGAGTGACTGAATCCCACAAATGAGCGTTTTGTGCTTCTATAGTGAAGAAAATCAACTTCACATTTCGGACTTCTTCTGTACATCTGATTGTAACCCCCGGGGGTCACCTCGAAAAGAGGATGAGATGCTTCCGGTATGGTGGTTGGATCTCGCCACCCTGGAGGGTACACAAATAGGTGGGGGATTTCGCACCTCCCATCGATGACGGAAGTACTTCTATTGGGGAGGGTTGTACCGTGGCCGGTGATGGCTCTTAGGACTCAACCACAGCTCCCACCAGTGTTGCTGTTGCGGCGATCCGGTCATTCAATTTTCTTTATCCTTGGGCCTTCGGGCGGGTTGGAGAGTCAATGATACGACCTACATCTGATTAGAACTAAAATTTAATGCAGGGCTGTAATTTTAGTCACATGATCAAAATCAAATCTAATTTATTTAAGTGGTTGCAGTTTTGAATTATTGTGTTTATATGCGTCCTATTATACCGGTGATAGTAAAAAATATCTATATATATGATACCGTAATTATCATACCGTTCACAAGAACGGAATAAAATTTTGATTCATGATATTTTGAGATATGCGCTCAAGAATTTTATGAAAAAAAATAGTTAATCTCTAACAGTTACAGTTACAATAGCAGAATCTCAAAATTTTCAAATGACAACACCAACTTTTTTTTATTGGAATGTTTCCCCATAGTGTTAATAACAGCGTTTGAACGGTACCTGTAATACGAAAATCATCAGCGCTAGACAGACTAGTTTTTTCGTTGCAGTGAACGCAATGCAATAAAAAATAGTTGGTGTTGCCAATTGAAATTTCGTCACTGCAACCATAACTGTTAGAGTTTAACTGCTGTATTTCATGTGAGTCTTGAGACTTACCTCAAAATGCCTTGAACGAAAATTTTATTCCGTTTCTGTGAACGATATGATACTTAAGGACTCGTAAATCAGGGTAGCTTTTCATTCTGACTCTTGATACACAGACAGACAGTCAACTTGTTGATGGATTTGCTTCAAAATCTGATATGGATCTCACATTTTAGATAATAGCACTGTGTAGCATATTTTATCCATATTTTATTTCAGGTTTTGTAGTTATAGTGTTCATTTGTATCTAGACAAACCTCCCAACAAAAGATTTCGTTTCGTTTTCTTCTGTATTTAAGTTTGATAAAAATCTACACATTTGGTGGAACCACACGCCAAGTATCATCCTGTCAGCCCAAAGCCATTTTGAGTTGTGCTTGCTCTCAGACAGACATAATTCCAAAATTATGATTTTCGGACTGAAGAAGGTTTGAAACATGGAGATTTATCAAAATCTTGAAATCGAATTTTCGGTAATTATAAGATTTTTCTTTGAATACGAAAAAGTAAAAAAGAAGGAACTTGACATCCAGATTTAATCTTAAAACTAGTTTTGCATTGCATTCTAAAAATAGTAATTCATTAACTTGTACATTCAATGTCGAAGTTATGAAGTTAGCCGGAGTATTCCTAAAAAAAAAAAAATATAAAAAAAAAAATAAACAAAGCAGAAAATAAGTTTACACAAAGACAGAATCTAATTTAACTTCGATATGATTTCTAGAAAAAATGTTTCACTACCTCATTTCGTCCCGATTATTTTTTTGCCCCTTCATTCAAACCAATAACCTCTGCAGCGAATAACCGAAGACAACTTCCAACAAATCACCGCCGGGTTTTCTTCAAACTTCATAAAAGATTAATTAATCAATCTGTAGAAAAAGACTCACGAACGCAGCGTCCCCTGTAATCAGATGATGGATGAAAAATCTTATTAGAATTAAGAAAAGCTTCCACTCGAGCTTCACTCTGTTGCCGTGGCAACAGGGGTTAGGGTTTTCATCAAAAGACCGAAAACGAAGAAAGAAAAAAGAAGGTAGTCTACAATTAAAGGGAAGTGGGTTACCGAAACGGGCTTAAGGGCAAGAGCCGTGAAGAGTAAAATGCGATTTGGGACTAAGTGCTGACGAAGACGTTCCAATCCAAAATCGAATTTGGGGAAAAGGGATCTTTGCCTACCCATCCTGAAAGTAATGGGTGAATAAAACAGGTGACACAAGTTATGAGTCTTGTCCAGTACGAGAAAGATGTCCTGGTGTTCCTGGAAGATTCCTCAAATTACACTTCGTTGCTTATATGGGCTGTTGAGTGGAATACAGCGAAATTTGCACTAGATGAGTGTTTTAAATTCGAATTTTAATTCGGTCCCATGAATTTTCCGTAAAGATGAAGCTAAAACGTCATCTAGAATTTGAATTTATGTTAGTTCATTCGAAATATAACAAAAAACTGTCCTGATGCTTCTGGAATTTTATATACTAGTATTTTTCTAAGAAACATAAGTCAAATTTTAAATAGGGTAAATTTTGTAAGAAAATAGAATAAATTTTATGGGAAAATAGAGTAAATTTTAGTGAAAAATACGAAAAGTTTTAGGGAAACTATGGGAAAAATCTTAAGAAACATAGGGGCAAATTTTTGGGAAAAATAAAGGACATTTTAAGGAAAAAAAGGAAAAATATTAGGGAAATTAGGGAGAAACATAAGGAAAAGTTTAGAGAAAAATAGAAAAAAAAATAGTAAAAATTTTACTGTTGTTTAATCAGACTATTTGGTTACAAAACCGTAAAATTTGTTTAAAAAATGTTTTAAAAAAGTTTTTTAATTGAATCTGTGGGATTTTGAATTGTTCTTTTTTATCTATAGAATTTCCCGTAAAGATAATGCTAAAGCATAGTATATAATTCGAACTTATTTTAGTTCATTCGAAAATATAACAAAAAAAATTGTCTTGATGTTGCTGGAATTTTATACTAGTCCTCTTCTGTTGTTTAACTAGGGTATTCGTTTACAAACAGGTAAAATTTGTTTTAAAAAATGTTTTTCTTTAAACTTTTAAATTTAATTTGTGGTATTTCTAAATTTTCTTTAATCGCTAGAATTTTCTGTGAAGATGATACTAAGATATAGTCTGTAATACGAATTTATATAATTTTATTCGATTACAAAAGTGAAAAAAAATGTTAAAATATTGTTTTTATTTTGTAATTATTTTTTATTTATATCTTAAGTTTTCAGGAATATAAAATTTAATAAAAAAAACTGGTATAACAAATTGGTGTAATAACAAGAAAAAGAAGAGAAAAATATTTTAATAAAACATTATAAAAAAATATAGTAAATTTTTTTTGAGCACAAATATTAAGTTTAAATATTAAAAAAATAAGGCTAAGTAAAACACTTCTGAATTATTTGTGATAGTTAAATAAATCTGCGTACTGAGTAATGATAAAGTTAGAAATAATATTTTCATATAATATAACTTCTCTAGAAGTGTGCCGTTTGCAAAAATATTAACCACTTATGTGCCCATTTCTTTTGAGCAGAAACAAAGAATGAATCATTTTATAAATATACATCTTTAAAATTCATTCAAAAATAAGAAAGAAAAAAAATTGTAACACTTTCTGGGAAAATTCAAATTTCTTGCTTTTGCAGCGATTTTTTTCCCAAGTAATTTTTCATTTTTCTTTCAATTATATATGAACAAGAATAAGAATATCATAATATTTCAAAACAAAATGGCTTTCAAAAGATAAATTATCATTCTGGGGTTTTCATAAGAGATTAACAATTTTTAGGGAACTAAATTTAAAAATAATTTAGAGATTAACAATTTTAATTATATTTGAAGAAATGTTTGTAGAACCTTATTTTTCTTCAAAAATGGAAATTGAATCCATTATTCAACGCAGAAATTTGCATTATTTCGCAAAATAGAACGTCCGCTACCAGGAGTAGAATTGCTCCCATTATTTCATGACCACCCTGTACGTAGGAGAGATACAAATGGTGACATTGAAATTTAGTTCGATGTCATTTCAAATGCTACGTTGAAAGGACATACGGAATTGTACGAAACTGTTCCCTTTTTCACTACTATCATCTATTCTTTGACCAAACTCCAGATGTCCGAAGCATTCATCGCGTCACAAATAACTACCTCACTTCAATTCTCCATTCAATGTTTGATGTAGCCACTTGATCATCTGTTGACCCATTTCCTTGAGTTTGGATAGCTAACCACCTGCAGAAGACATGTGGATATACATATTTTGATCCCCATTTCCACCACATTCAAAGAACATATCCTCTTCCCTCCCTAATAGAAATAGGGACAAATTAAACAGGATATTTCAACTTCCGTCCCTTCCTGCATAGCTTTAATTCTAAACTAAACATAATCTTTACACCCATGGATCTTCGTGAACCGTAGGGACAACGTGGAAGCAATTCCCCTGTTCAGTTTGCCACTAAATCTCCATTCTGGCAGAGGATGTGGGGTGGGGTGGGAGAGGGATGAATTTAAAATTCTGCATCCCTCATCATCGAATGATTTCCTCCAGGATGTTGAAATTTCCTGGGATCGGGGAATTATGTTAATAGCGCTCGAATTGATGCGATCATTTAGGGGTGAAATAGTGAAGGGTATGCGGCGTCAAAATGATTCGCGACCAAACGAGAATCAGATTTAAAGTTTATTCGGTTCAGCTATTGGAATAAACTTGTAACGATAATATTTTGTCGAAATGGATTTAGGAGAGATGCCGACGTTTATATGATATTTTAGGAATAATTCATATGTGGAAAGTTATTTACTACTTATAGCTTGGTGAATTCTCGATGAAATGAAATGTTTAAATGAGTTTAGAACAATTTGAAGATACGGACAATCCTGTCGAACCGTTGACGATTCTGATTCTTTCAGTATTTTTTTCTTAACTTTTACTTTTCCATTTTTTTTTTTTTTTTTTTTACTTTTTCGTATATGAAGTATGGAAAAAGGATTCTCATCGTTAAAAAAGTTCGAACGAAAGATGTGACGAATTTTAGATCTCTCTCAGTTAAAAAGAAATATACTTTTGGCATTATTTCTGTTTGTCTTTAGTGACAAAGGTAACTCAAAAATGTTTCGAACTGGATGGATGAAATATGGTATATGATCTTTACACTAAATTTGTTTCTATCAAATTTCGTGCAAAATCCATTAAAAAATCTCTTTGTACGGTTGTTTGAAAACGAAGAAAGCTAGAAGGATAAAATTTCATACACAGACATACACCTATCATATTTCGTGCCGAATTCAATAAGCGGTTGAGCGTCTGTCGGTCTGTATTTTCAGAATCATGTAAATACGATAACTCGAAAACGCAATGACTTAAATATATTAACTTTGGTAAGTGATTTTGTGACACCAATCAAATATCAGGGTCAAATATTGTGTCAAATTTTTTGTTTTAATCGGTCGCAAAAAATATGTCTTAAAAAAACGCGTGCCAAGAATTAATTGCCCACAACCTCGCCAAGCATCATACTTAAAATTCAGTAAAAATTTTAAATTCACGCCAAATATTAATATTTTGTAAATACTGTGCGCCAATGCCATGCAAGACGTTTTCTGGGATAACACTTTTATTAGAGAGTATGCGAGGCAGCTTTGAGGAGACCGTTCCATCTAGTTTATTTTTGTGAATGTTGTGTTTAAAATTGTAATTTAAGCCAGTTTTTTTTAATTTGATGAATTATTTAGGTTGAATTTTTATTTTGATACCGTTAGTGTTTAGTTAGCCAAGAACAACTGTACTATATTATTCCAAGTACCCGGTTTCATTCCGAACTTCCTTTTATTCAAAACGTCATATTTGTTTAATGTCTTATACCAAAATGTATCCTTTAAAGCTCCTAAAATCATTTTCACATAGTTTCTACGACAAATAAAAGGAAAAAATCTTTAATAAAATCAAAATTTAATAATGTATGTGCAAATAAGATTACAGCAGCCTTTTTTTCTGTTGTTATTATTTAATATTGAATGTTTATTTTTCAATCGGATAATTTGTACTGAATTAAATATTATTTTGTAATATCTTCGTCACGAATGATATATTTTATGAATATGATAATAAATGAAAGTAATAACTGCATATTGAAATGAAAATAATAATTACACACATAACTAGCTTATTAATAATATTCTTGCAAAAAAAAGAGAAAAATCTTTGTGATATCTTTATTTTTCGTTGTTGCTGTAATTTTCGCCGAAAAAAACTTGCAAAAAAAGTATAGATGGTAGAACAGAACACTACTTGACGCACCTGCAATTATATTTACAAGGTACTTAGGAGATATCAATCACAGAAAAGTATCTCTATAGTCATCCAAATACATCAGCCGTTACGCCAACGAGGCGGCCACTGATATGCGCAGACGATATAATATGATATGGTTTCCAAAACTAACAATCCGTATACATTATCTGTTAAATGAATCTTTGCAAAAATTTAAAAATCTATTTTTATTTTTATTTTGTGCATATACTTTTCTATCTGCAATTTAATAAGCACTATTGTTTGCTTTTGCAAATGAAATCAAGTTTCATATTTTTATCTGAATTATTTTTGATATCAAATGAGTAATTATGCAAACTAAATTATATATATATATATATATATATATATATATATAATACTTTTCGGAAATCCTGTCGGCTCTTTAATATGTAACATTATTTGTTGTGAAGCAGAATGCAGTTGTGACCAGCAGTGAAGAGACTTTTTATCTTTTTAACTTCTTTTTAATCCATCGGGAAAGCATAATTATTTACAAGCAGAGACGCGGACAAGACGTCCGCCACAGCGCAGACAAAAGCCAGAGTGGAGGAAAAAAGGCTGAAATAAATTATCCCTCGCCTTATATAACCTTAGATTTTGATAGGGAAAATATTTCTTCACAGTGCCAATATATTAATAAGATTCTGATAGGGATTTCTGACGCATGTCGATCAGATGTAAGGGAAACACAGGGATCTTTTAAGAAAGAATGTGCTTACTGGACATTTTTACCCCTTCACGCCGAGCGTGTGAAAGTATCGACGTTTAGCTGACTAAGCAATTTTATAAAGCTTCTCTTGAATTAATTCAGTAGAGAAAGTGGAATTGGATCACGAAATAAGAGAATATTTTTAGAATGAAGTTACTATGAGCTAAATTAAGATAAAATCTTGGAAATTAATTAAATTGAAATTAAGACTTTAAAATATCATTACATATATATATATATATATATACTGAAATAATTTTGAATGATTTATTAGTTCCAACTTAATTTTCAATGAGTTAAAAGTACAAAAGTTATAATTACAGATTTTGATTTAGTTAGAATATCGTTCCAATTTCTACAAGAAATTATCCGAAAATAATTTTTAAAGACGAACTCTGCTACTTCAAACAAACATTAAATAACGAAAATGATATAACAACAACAAATAGGTTAATCTGGCAAATGTTAACGTTACGTTAATTTTGCAACATACGTTATAATGTCAACATAATTCATTTTGCAACAAATTATTTAAAACATTCATTTTGCAAACGATAACGTTACGTATATGTTGCAACATACATTTTACATTAATTTTGCAACAAATAACGCGTTAAATTTACAAATGTTAATTTTGCAGCATACGTTACATATGTTTACGTTAATTTTGCAACAAATTAATGAATACGTTAAATTTTCATCTCAATGAGAATATTTTCTTTCTCATTTTTACGTACATTTCCATAATATAGCATATTTTGTGTTTAACTTTGTAGTATAGGTAAAATAATTAAATACACATATTGAAACCATTCCGTTCGATCCATAATTTCCACTTTTGTATATGGAAATAAGTTTTTGATATAGATAAATAAGTTTTTATGAAAGTTTTTACATAAAAATTCATTCATCTAACTTACTGCATTTTTGAATTATAGCGTTCACCTAATACCTATATATACAGATTAACAAACAATCTAGCCTTTAATGGAACTAGTTTCAAAATTCTACAATATATAAAATTGAAGTAAGGTTTCATGCCTAATTTCATTACATTTTTGAATTTTCTTTTTCATATGTATACTGGCTGTAAGACCCGTTCCTCCGCTCCCAACGACGAAGGTTGCAAGACCAGTCAGGAGGGGAAAGGTCACGTGGTATCCGAGGGAGTGAAAACCAGGAGAGACGAACAGGAAGTGTACTAGACAGAGAAGGACGAGGGACGACGAGCGAAGGTGGCGTGGTTCGCCATGAACGAGATGCTTGATTCACTTTTATGTTTTATATTTTAAACCGTTACTGTAAATATGTAAATAATATAATAATCTAGAATATGATGTCTTCCTGTATTTATTTCTATTCAATCAACATGATTGAACCGGGCGATTATTAAGATTGAACTGGATTTAAAATAATCACTCAGGCCTAGACGTTAAGTAGGCGCCAGCCGTCGTTGGAACAGCCACAAGAAATACACGTAGGATGAGTAAGGAAACTTTACTCTGGCGAACACATAGCAATCACAGTAATTTATGCCATAGATGAATTTCATGCATAGATTGATTTAAAGCTGCAATTTTGGCTTAAACAGAAAATACCAAATTTCATCCATTTTGATCTTATAATTTTTGAGTCGTCATATTTTCTGACAAAGTGATAGTTAGGATTCCAAAAATGACTTTTTAGACTCTGAAATGTTTGAAACGCGGAAATTCAAGAAATTCTCAAATTAAAATTCTGCTACGATTATAAAACTTTCTCAGTGTGCATAATAAAATAATTATCCTTTAATTATCAATTAATTTGTCCATATACCAGTGTAAAAAAATATTCTAATTCTAAAACAAAAATCTGAAACTTTAGAGCTAAAAGACTTCCTTATAGATCCAGTAATTCAATTCCAAGTAAAGCAAAGGACGCTATCTTTCAGTTCTTTTTCACAATCTGCATTTACAGAAATGGGGAAAAAAAAGCTCGTATTCGCGACAAAAAAGGACATTAATAAAGAACCCATAACTCAAACTTCTCCCCATCGAAAAACGCCTCCATCCTTTTCTCTCCCACCCCCTCCCCGCTTTCCTTTAAAAATGAGCCCAGCCACAAATAACCCCTTATCAACGCCCCCAAAAAGTGACAAATGTCGTGCCCTGGAAGAGGGACGCTGGTTATTAATCAGGGGCTAATTTTACAGCAGATGATGCTAGCCCTCCATTCTGCCCTAATTATGGTGTAGAAAAGTGGATCCCTCTTTTGTTGCCAGACTCGCGGAACTAAATATCAAAGTCGTTTGGCACGAGAAAGCTTTTTTATTTATTTAGTTTTTCCCTTTTTTTTTATTGTTCTTGATCGTATGAAGGAAGTGTGTCATTTTGAGGTCAGGAGGAAAGATGATGGTGCTCGCTTCTAGGGGAGGGTGGGGAGGCAGTGAAGGTTCGACCGTTCGGAAGGTTAATTCATCAGAGAAAGTTGAAAGAGGCGACAGGGAGACTTATGTGTAGATGAAGTATATGCTTTACGGTACGATTTCAACCAATGTAATATTTGTGTAAAATAAAATCTGCTTAACATTTGATTCTGATATATTTTACAGGGTGTTTCAAAAACAGCGAGAGCACATTTAAAATTAGAGAGAAGGGTAAGAAATAAGCAGATTTTTTAAATGGAATACGTGAGTTGGAAAAGCGCATTGATCTCGAAGAGTAAGTTTTCGCGAAGAGTCATTTCCAATCTGTATTTCGAGCAGTAAGCACTGTTATTGGTACATAGATAGAGATTATATGTCTTTTCACTTTCCCGAAAAAGAAAAAAAAATCTCCTTTACTATCTGGCACATAATTGTTGCTATCTATTACTATCTGGCAACATAAATTGTTGATGTAAGGAGCAGTCAAAATTAGGCCATGAAGATCGCTTTTCAGCCCCTAACTTCTAAGATATTTCAATTATCGAAACACTTTAGATACAAAAGTTGTTCGACTTAACGAGGCGCTGATTTTGTGAAATGGGTTTATTTTCCTGTCTTCAATATTAAGAAAGTTATAGAGAAATAAAAAATTTCACTCACCAACACTATTTCTGGCCCCTTTGAGATAGATAGGCCATTAAAGAACTCGTCCGAGATTTTTATATTTACTAACAACATATTCCAAACCACTTAAAATCCAAACAAAATTACTCTAGTCATACTGTTCACTAGATAACATGGGCAAAGCATTATGCTTATGTATATTGAACGAAATTAAACTTTCGGACGAAGGGTGTTCTTAGCTTTGCCCTAGGGCCACAGTTTTATGGGGCCGTTGAGAGGGAGGGAAAAAATTTATTAGAAAATATACGAGAACGTTTCGAAGGGACTGTTCCCACTGGTTTGGAATTAACAATAAAGAAAGGAATAAATAAATAAAATTTACAATATACGAGACAATAAAATTTTTTTTTTGAAATAGTTCAATTAAGTGCGTTGGATTTCACAGAATCTAAGAACAATAAATTTTGACAACAGTTTAGAAATTACATTTTTTTCTATACAAGTACATGAAAATAACAAAGAAAGAATTTTCAATTTTTTTTAATTCCTTAAATCTTCCCACAGGTATTACAAATGATGTGTAGATGATAGAAAATAAATGGCAAAAATAAAAGAATCAGCGTCCAGCTTTATTTACTGGTCCGATTTCGCTAATATATATTTATCATCAAATAGCATGATCCTCAGATATATTATCGCTGGTTAATGACCCTCTGCAATCACCCATTATTGAAAGAAATATCAAATTGTTACCTTACTGTACATTCTCTATGGGTGAAAACCACTATAGGGTTCACCCATTCCTAATTACTGTAAAGGTTTCGACATTTTTCTATTTATTTGAAGTTTTGTCACATTCAGATACATTGTCAGTTGTCACTTGTTCCGCCTGTCGACTTCCGTTTTGTAGAAATATTGCAAAATAAACACCTGACACACTCCACAATCTCAAAAACAATGTGGAATTCGTCAATTATATCCGCCATATTGGCCATGTTTTTTTTTTAATACAACTACCAATCAGAATGCTCCTCATTAATTGTGCAGTAAATATAATTTAAAATAGTTTTTTTTTTTAATTTGGTGTAATGTAGTTTACCAAAGTTGGTTCACTTCACTTCACTGAATTTTATTTAATAATGTCACAAAAAAAATACAATTTAAAAAATAGTTATTTTAAAATGTAAAATAAGCATGAATCAAAAAGAATCACTCATAATATCGCTTCAAATATATAGCTTGAAATAAATAATAAAACAAAAAGAAAGATAAAATAGATAAATAAAAATGAAGTAGATGCAGATTCTGGAAATTCTGAGGCTGATTATTTTTGCATAATATTGTTAATAAATATTTCTTTTCTTCTCTTTTTTTATTTATATAATTAGTATTTTTTTTCAAATGTAAAATTTTGGCCCTTTCGCTTTTAATTACTTACAAAATAAAGAAGTAAGCGCAGAAATTTTATTATTTTTCTTAATGGAGTATTAATTTTTAACTAGAAGAACAGCATTCTGTTTTTTAGAAATAAATATACAAATATATTTTCGCCATTTTCCATTTGTTTATAAAATTATCTAATTAGAATTCTCCATTCTTATTGTGCGCTATAATTTAAATAGTTTTTTTTTATTTAGTGCGGTAAAATGTAGTTTACCAAAATTGGTTAGCATTAAATCGGTTAGCAATTGGTTAGCATTCCATGGTGGGTGAGTAGATGATCGCTGAAAGTGGCAGTATTCATTAAAAATCTTTTCTAAAACTTTTACCCTCTGGTGTTCCAAATTACCAAAGCATAAGTCGTTCTTTAGCTTCAGAAAAGTTTAGAAATATTTGGTTTTAATGATGATATGAAACATACACTAAAAAATAATTACTCTTAAAAATAATAAGTTTCTGTCAAAGAAAAAATTAATGACTGAGCTGGAATGTTAGAAAAGAGATTAAAGAAGAATTTGAGGAGAAAAAATAATTAGAAGAAAAAAATTTTTTTTTTTCCTTGAAAGAACTCTTGAACTTTAGTTAGGGAACTTTTTCCCTTCTCTGCTGTAAGAATTTCGAAAAACTGTTCTTTCTTTTTTCCTATAGCTGTGACGCTTATTAGGATACAACAGATAAAATCAAAATACAAGTAAGAAATTCCGTCAGAAAAATAATGAAGTATTATACGATAGACTGAAGGATTAATAACTTTTTTGATTTCAAATTTTCGAAAAGAAATTAGAAATTAAAAATTTCATTTCACAAATAAATATTCAAATTGAACAACTAAAGCAATCAGCTTAAAATGATAATGGAATTTGAGCCTATTATAATTAAAGATAATGAATCAAATATCAAAAAAATGACTGAGATCCATTATTATTAAATTATCTCTCTAAATAACGGAATTCCTGTTTATAAAACTTTAATATACCGAAAATCTCTCCAAAAGTGTTTTCAGAAAAATTAAACGTCTTGCAGAAAAAAAAATTCCATATGAAATTAAATTTCTATACATTCAACAAAAATTTTCATGTAATACTTCTACATTTAATTAATACTGTTAAAAGTGAACATCAATTTTTTTCTTAAAAAATAAAATGAATGAAATTAGAGAAAAAAAACTGTTTCACCGAGTCTTATTGGTATAGAAATTCTCAGAATATCGGAATTCGTTTACAGGAAAATTACGAACATTTAACAGTGAGTCATTACATTAAGCTTCTTTCATACGAATTGTTCTAACAATATTATTTTACAAAAATCAATTTAGCTTTAGATATTGTTCGGCGTTTCTATGAAAAGACGTCATTTTTAAATGGTGCTATAAATTTATCGTTTGGTTTCTTATTTTTTACTAATTAATTTCTAGCCACAAAGAATCGTGAGAATATCGTTTGGTATTTTGGAACTCGCACGTATTTCGCACTTTTGTAAACGCAACATATGTTTACCACTTTTGTATACTTTATAACCGTACATTTATGATCATAACCGCATTCTTAAATATTGTGTTTCTCAAAAAATGTGTATATATGATGTAAGTATTAGAATATAATTTTAAAATCAATCTGTATTATATTCACTGTATTACATTATTTTATTTTTATACTATACATGCAGTCACTTCCAAAATATTCCAGTAATAACGAACTTGTAATCGAATTATTTCAAATTTCCAATTACCACAAAGCAGCATAAATCGCGGCAGATATCTTAGAAGAAAAAGTGAACCTTAAATAGACATTTAAGCTTCTTGAACTTCAATATAAATATATCGAATCTCGGGACAACAATGTTATCTATTGTTGGAAATTAGGGAAAAAATATATATTTTTTTAAATTGTCGAAAATTTAAGAAAAAATTGGTATGACTTGTAATTTATATCAATAAACCGACGATTTGTTAAATTTTGAAATGGTGCAAAAATTATTTTTCTGAAATAATATGTTTTGGAAGTTATCGCAAGAAAACTCCATCTCGATGTATTAACTTTTAAAAATTAAATTTTTAATTAAAATTTTTAAAAACTCCTCTTCCTCCAAGATATATGTGTACCAAATTTGGAAACTGTAGATCTAGCTTGTAGAGGCTAACAAGTGCACGCATGCACGCACGCACATTCATCTTTATTATTAGTATGTAGATATAAATATTAGTGTCTCAAAAATATTTAGTCAAATATGATTCACAGGGCAGAGGATCTATATAAAAATTCAAAATTCGTAATTATTGACTCAAACAGCATAAAATATAATTATTTACTTCATTATTATTTACAAGGGGTGTTCAAATGAAAAGGTACGAAACGACACTGTGGGTATAAATAAAGACTTTATTCGAAGCATACACCATAGGCCTGAGCACAACGATCCGATTGATTAACGAGCCGAAGGATTCCTTATTCCCAGAATTCCTGTGGCCGTGATGAGACCCAGTCCTTCACAGCGTCCTTGAGTTCACCGTCCAAGGTCCGCTACTTGTTGAATTCCTTAATCCCAAAAGAACCATTAACTCCGATGTGTACTGTGAGACTCTCCGAAGACTACGCAGGCCCATCAAGAACAAAAGACTGGGGCTACTCACGGAGGGTGTGGTTCTGCTCCATGATAACGCGCGTCCACACGTGTCCAAGGTCACACACGCAAAACTGGCCAATTTCAAGTGGGAGCAGCTCGGCCATCTGCCCTACAGCCCGGACATGTCGCCCTGCGATTTTCATGCGTTTGTTCCCCTGAAAAAACATCTGAAAGCGAAGCGTATCAACTCGGACGGTGAACTCAAGGGATTCGTGAAGGATTGGGTCTCGTTACGGCCACAGGAATTATGGGAACTAGGAATCGGTAGGCTCGTTAATCAATGGGATCATTGTGCTATGGTGTATACTTTGAATAAAGTCTTCATTTATACCCAGTGTTGTTTCGTACTTTTTCATTTGAACACCCCTTGTATTATAAGTAAAAATTCGCTTAAATTCAAAGTAAAGTTCATTAATCGCGCTATTTTGCATATTTCTACCCTTCAAAATATATCTATGCCAAATTAGGTAGCTTTATATAAAACATACTATCATGTAAAGAGCTAATACACATATTATTTTTTTTAATAGTAGAGATAATTGAAAAGAATTCGATCATTTTCTGCATTTGATATTATCTTGCTTAAGCTTAAATAACATTGTATAACCTTAGCGTGTTTATCTTTCACTCGATCGCGATTTTCCAAAATTGCCTGCATTTTTTACGAGACGTTTTTTAATGCCCCTAAATTTTGTCAGCAAATTACCTTAAAATACCCATTTATTCGGAAAGACGCGAAATAGGCATTACCCAAATGAAGCCTACTTTTCTTATTTCGTTCGAAATCAAAACGATTATATTTTTTCGTGCTGCACAATAATTTACCCTCAGCCACACATACGCACAGAGCAGGAATTGCATACCAAATAACCTTTTTTACTATTTCGTGCTCATATGTTAGAATTTTGTGTGATTTCGGTCGCTATGGTTACGCAAGAAAGTACAGGACAGCCGCCGTTATGGGGGAAAGATAGAGGGAAGGTAATAAGCGTCTGTGTCATAGTGATGGATTTTAAACAAGGCGATTATTTTAATATAATTGAATGTTAATTATAAAGGTGTGAAATCTGAAAATAGAAACAGATATTTATTGGAAATAATTTAGTTTGAAATAAAACCAATAGCAGTATCTAATGTATGAAATGCCTAATATAAACGCAGCCAAAAGATTAGAGATAACTTACCCTAACGAATTTTTTTTAAATATTGCAAATAATTACATATGATCAGTTTTTTTTTTTACTTTCTCTTTTAAGAACTATAGAGGAAATATTGTAATTGTTAAACCATTCGAATTCGAGATTTTGACGAATCTCACCGTTTCAGACATCTCCGAGTTCGAAAAACATATTTTCAGCATTATGTCTGTCTGTCTGTGAGCACAATAACTCAAAAAAGGCTTGAGAAAAGCGGCTGAAATTAAGTATATAGAATAACGACCAGATTTTTATATTTCTATCAACTTTTGAACGAAATCCATTCATAGAAAGTTTGTTTGTTCGGCTGTGCGAATATAAGTTGACATGACACGTTTTTGCAAAATGTCTACCTGTCTATGAAAAGGATAACTCAAAACCACAAGACGGCAGAAATTCACTGACAAATTTTTATATTTCTATCAACTTTTGAACGAAATCCATTCATAGAAAGTTTGTTTGTTCGGCTGTGCGAATATAAGTTGACATGACACGTTTTTGCAAAATGTCTACCTGTCTATGAAAAGGATAACTCAAAACTACAAGACGGCAGAAATTTACTGACAATTTTTTATATTTCTATCAACTTTTGAACGAAATCCATTCATAGAAAGTTTGTTTGTTCGGCTGTGCGAATATAAGTTGACATGACACGTTTTTGCAAAATGTCTACCTGTCTATGAAAAGGATAACTCAAAACCACAAGACGGCAGAAATTCACTGACAAATTTTTATATTTCTATCAACTTTTGAACGAAATCCATTCATAGAAAGTTTGTTTGTTCGGCTGTGGGAATATAAGTTGACATGACACGTTTTTGGAAAATGTCTTCTTGTCTGTGAAAAGGATAACTCAAAACCACAAGACGGCAGAAATTCACTGACAAATTTTTATATTTCTATCACCTTTTGAACGAAATCCATTCATAGAAAGTTTGTTTGTTCGGCTGTGCGAATATAAGTTGACATGACACGTTTTTGCAAAATGTCTACCTGTCTATGAAAAGGATAACTCAAAACCACAAGACGGCAGAAATTCACTGACAAATTTTTATATTTCTATCAACTTTTGAACGAAATCCATTCATAGAAAGTTTGTTTGTTCGGCTGTGCGATTATAAGTTGACATGACACGTCTTTGCAAAATGTCTACCTGTCTATGAAAAGGATAACTCAAAACCACAAGACGGCAGAAATTCACTGACAAATTTTTATATTTCTATCAACTTTTGAACGAAATCCATTCATAGAAAGTTTGTTTGTTCGGCTGTGCGAATATAAGTTGACATGACACGTTTTTGCAAAATGTCTACCTGTCTATGAAAAGGATAACTCAAAACCACAAGACGGCAGAAATTCACTGACAAATTTTTATATTTCTATCAACTTTTGAACGAAATCCATTCATAGAAAGTTTGTTTGTTCGGCTGTGCGAATATAAGTTGACATGACACGTTTTTGCAAAATGTCTACCTGTCTATGAAAAGGATAACTCAAAACCACAAGACGGCAGAAATTCACTGACAAATTTTTATATTTCTATCAACTTTTGAACGAAATCCATTCATAGAAAGTTTTTTTGTTCGGCTGTGCGATTATAAGTTGACATGACACGTTTTTGCAAAATGTCTACCTGTCTATGAAAAGGATAACTCAAAACCACAAGACGGCAGAAATTTACTGACAAATTTTTATATTTCTATCAACTTTTGAACGAAATCCATTCATAGAAAGTTTGTTTGTCCGGCTGTGGGAATATAAGTTGACATGACACGTTTTTGGAAAATGTCTTCTTGTCTGTGAAAAGGATAACTGAAAACCACAAGAAGGCAGAAATTTACTGACAAATTTTAATATATATATCAACTTTTGAACGAAATCCATTCATAAAAAGTTTGTTTGTCCGGCTGTGCGAATATAAGTTGACATGACACGTTTTTGCAAAATGTCTACCTGTCTATGAAAAGGATAACTCAAAACTACAAGACGGCAGAAATTTACTGACAATTTTTTATATTTCTATCAACTTTTGAACGAAATCCATTCATAGAAAGTTTGTTTGTTCGGCTGTGCGAATATAAGTTGACATGACACGTTTTTGCAAAATGTCTACCTGTCTATGAAAAGGATAACTCAAAACCACAAGACGGCAGAAATTCACTGACAAATTTTTATATTTCTATCAACTTTTGAACGAAATCCATTCATAGAAAGTTTGTTTGTTCGGCTGTGGGAATATAAGTTGACATGACACGTTTTTGGAAAATGTCTTCTTGTCTGTGAAAAGGATAACTCAAAACCACAAGACGGCAGAAATTCACTGACAAATTTTTATATTTCTATCACCTTTTGAACGAAATCCATTCATAGAAAGTTTGTTTGTTCGGCTGTGCGAATATAAGTTGAAATGACACGTTTTTGCAAAATGTCTACCTGTCTATGAAAAGGATAACTCAAAACCACAAGACGGCAGAAATTCACTGACAAATTTTTATATTTCTATCAACTTTTGAACGAAATCCATTCATAGAAAGTTTGTTTGTTCGGCTGTGCGATTATAAGTTGACATGACACGTCTTTGCAAAATGTCTACCTGTCTATGAAAAGGATAACTCAAAACCACAAGACGGCAGAAATTCACTGACAAATTTTTATATTTCTATCAACTTTTGAACGAAATCCATTCATAGAAAGTTTGTTTGTTCGGCTGTGCGAATATAAGTTGACATGACACGTTTTTGCAAAATGTCTACCTGTCTATGAAAAGGATAACTCAAAACTACAAGACGGCAGAAATTTACTGACAATTTTTTATATTTCTATCAACTTTTGAACGAAATCCATTCATAGAAAGTTTGTTTGTTCGGCTGTGCGAATATAAGTTGACATGACACGTTTTTGCAAAATGTCTACCTGTCTATGAAAAGGATAACTCAAAACCACAAGACGGCAGAAATTCACTGACAAATTTTTATATTTGTATCACCTTTTGAACGAAATCCATTCATAGAAAGTTTGTTTGTTCGGCTGTGGGAATATAAGTTGACATGACACGTTTTTGGAAAATGTCTTCTTGTCTGTGAAAAGGATAACTCAAAACCACAAGACGGCAGAAATTCACTGACAAATTTTTATATTTCTATCACCTTTTGAACGAAATCCATTCATAGAAAGTTTGTTTGTTCGGCTGTGCGAATATAAGTTGACATGACACGTTTTTGCAAAATGTCTACCTGTCTATGAAAAGGATAACTCAAAACCACAAGACGGCAGAAATTCACTGACAAATTTTTATATTTCTATCAACTTTTGAACGAAATCCATTCATAGAAAGTTTGTTTGTTCGGCTGTGCGATTATAAGTTGACATGACACGTCTTTGCAAAATGTCTACCTGTCTATGAAAAGGATAACTCAAAACCACAAGACGGCAGAAATTCACTGACAAATTTTTATATTTCTATCAACTTTTGAACGAAATCCATTCATAGAAAGTTTGTTTGTTCGGCTGTGCGAATATAAGTTGACATGACACGTTTTTGCAAAATGTCTACCTGTCTATGAAAAGGATAACTCAAAACCACAAGACGGCAGAAATTCACTGACAAATTTTTATATTTCTATCAACTTTTGAACGAAATCCATTCATAGAAAGTTTTTTTGTTCGGCTGTGCGATTATAAGTTGACATGACACGTTTTTGCAAAATGTCTACCTGTCTATGAAAAGGATAACTCAAAACCACAAGACGGCAGAAATTTACTGACAAATTTTTATATTTCTATCAACTTTTGAACGAAATCCATTCATAGAAAGTTTGTTTGTCCGGCTGTGGGAATATAAGTTGACATGACACGTTTTTGGAAAATGTCTTCTTGTCTGTGAAAAGGATAACTGAAAACCACAAGAAGGCAGAAATTTACTGACAAATTTTAATATATATATCAACTTTTGAACGAAATCCATTCATAAAAAGTTTGTTTGTCCGGCTGTGCGAATATAAGTTGACATGACACGTTTTTGCAAAATGTCTACCTGTCTATGAAAAGGATAACTCAAAACTACAAGACGGCAGAAATTTACTGACAATTTTTTATATTTCTATCAACTTTTGAACGAAATCCATTCATAGAAAGTTTGTTTGTTCGGCTGTGCGAATATAAGTTGACATGACACGTTTTTGCAAAATGTCTACCTGTCTATGAAAAGGATAACTCAAAACCACAAGACGGCAGAAATTCACTGACAAATTTTTATATTTCTATCAACTTTTGAACGAAATCCATTCATAGAAAGTTTGTTTGTTCGGCTGTGGGAATATAAGTTGACATGACACGTTTTTGGAAAATGTCTTCTTGTCTGTGAAAAGGATAACTCAAAACCACAAGACGGCAGAAATTCACTGACAAATTTTTATATTTCTATCACCTTTTGAACGAAATCCATTCATAGAAAGTTTGTTTGTTCGGCTGTGCGAATATAAGTTGAAATGACACGTTTTTGCAAAATGTCTACCTGTCTATGAAAAGGATAACTCAAAACCACAAGACGGCAGAAATTCACTGACAAATTTTTATATTTCTATCAACTTTTGAACGAAATCCATTCATAGAAAGTTTGTTTGTTCGGCTGTGCGATTATAAGTTGACATGACACGTCTTTGCAAAATGTCTACCTGTCTATGAAAAGGATAACTCAAAACCACAAGACGGCAGAAATTCACTGACAAATTTTTATATTTCTATCAACTTTTGAACGAAATCCATTCATAGAAAGTTTGTTTGTTCGGCTGTGCGAATATAAGTTGACATGACACGTTTTTGCAAAATGTCTACCTGTCTATGAAAAGGATAACTCAAAACTACAAGACGGCAGAAATTTACTGACAATTTTTTATATTTCTATCAACTTTTGAACGAAATCCATTCATAGAAAGTTTGTTTGTTCGGCTGTGCGAATATAAGTTGACATGACACGTTTTTGCAAAATGTCTACCTGTCTATGAAAAGGATAACTCAAAACCACAAGACGGCAGAAATTCACTGACAAATTTTTATATTTCTATCACCTTTTGAACGAAATCCATTCATAGAAAGTTTGTTTGTTCGGCTGTGGGAATATAAGTTGACATGACACGTTTTTGGAAAATGTCTTCTTGTCTGTGAAAAGGATAACTCAAAACCACAAGACGGCAGAAATTCACTGACAAATTTTTATATTTCTATCACCTTTTGAACGAAATCCATTCATAGAAAGTTTGTTTGTTCGGCTGTGCGAATATAAGTTGACATGACACGTTTTTGCAAAATGTCTACCTGTCTATGAAAAGGATAACTCAAAACCACAAGACGGCAGAAATTCACTGACAAATTTTTATATTTCTATCAACTTTTGAACGAAATCCATTCATAGAAAGTTTGTTTGTTCGGCTGTGCGATTATAAGTTGACATGACACGTCTTTGCAAAATGTCTACCTGTCTATGAAAAGGATAACTCAAAACCACAAGACGGCAGAAATTCACTGACAAATTTTTATATTTCTATCAACTTTTGAACGAAATCCATTCATAGAAAGTTTGTTTGTTCGGCTGTGCGATTATAAGTTGACATGACACGTCTTTGCAAAATGTCTACCTGTCTATGAAAAGGATAACTCAAAACCACAAGACGGCAGAAATTCACTGACAAATTTTTATATTTCTATCAACTTTTGAACGAAATCCATTCATAGAAAGTTTGTTTGTTCGGCTGTGCGAATATAAGTTGACATGACACGTTTTTGCAAAATGTCTACCTGTCTATGAAAAGGATAACTCAAAACCACAAGACGGCAGAAATTCACTGACAAATTTTTATATTTCTATCAACTTTTGAACGAAATCCATTCATAGAAAGTTTGTTTGTTCGGCTGTGGGAATATAAGTTGACATGACACGTTTTTGGAAAATGTCTTCTTGTCTGTGAAAAGGATAACTCAAAACCACAAGACGGCAGAAATTCACTGACAAATTTTTATATTTCTATCACCTTTTGAACGAAATCCATTCATAGAAAGTTTGTTTGTTCGGCTGTGCGAATATAAGTTGACATGACACGTTTTTGCAAAATGTCTACCTGTCTATGAAAAGGATAACTCAAAACTACAAGACGGCAGAAATTTACTGACAATTTTTTATATTTCTATCAACTTTTGAACGAAATCCATTCATAGAAAGTTTGTTTGTTCGGCTGTGCGAATATAAGTTGACATGACACGTTTTTGCAAAATGTCTACCTGTCTATGAAAAGGATAACTCAAAACTACAAGACGGCAGAAATTTACTGACAATTTTTTATATTTCTATCAACTTTTGAACGAAATCCATTCATAGAAAGTTTGTTTGTTCGGCTGTGCGAATATAAGTTGACATGACACGTTTTTGCAAAATGTCTACCTGTCTATGAAAAGGATAACTCAAAACCACAAGACGGCAGAAATTCACTGACAAATTTTTATATTTCTATCAACTTTTGAACGAAATCCATTCATAGAAAGTTTGTTTGTTCGGCTGTGGGAATATAAGTTGACATGACACGTTTTTGGAAAATGTCTTATTGTCTGTGAAAAGGATAACTCAAAACCACAAGACGGCAGAAATTCACTGACAAATTTTTATATTTCTATCACCTTTTGAACGAAATCCATTCATAGAAAGTTTGTTTGTTCGGCTGTGCGAATATAAGTTGACATGACACGTTTTTGCAAAATGTCTACCTGTCTATGAAAAGGATAACTCAAAACCACAAGACGGCAGAAATTCACTGACAAATTTTTATATTTCTATCAACTTTTGAACGAAATCCATTCATAGAAAGTTTGTTTGTTCGGCTGTGCGATTATAAGTTGACATGACACGTCTTTGCAAAATGTCTACCTGTCTATGAAAAGGATAACTCAAAACCACAAGACGGCAGAAATTCACTGACAAATTTTTATATTTCTATCAACTTTTGAACGAAATCCATTCATAGAAAGTTTGTTTGTTCGGCTGTGCGAATATAAGTTGACATGACACGTTTTTGCAAAATGTCTACCTGTCTATGAAAAGGATAACTCAAAACCACAAGACGGCAGAAATTCACTGACAAATTTTTATATTTCTATCAACTTTTGAACGAAATCCATTCATAGAAAGTTTGTTTGTTCGGCTGTGCGAATATAAGTTGACATGACACGTTTTTGCAAAATGTCTACCTGTCTATGAAAAGGATAACTCAAAACCACAAGACGGCAGAAATTTACTGACAAATTTTTATATTTCTATCAACTTTTTTGAACGAAATCCATTCATAGAAAGTTTGTTTGTCCGGCTGTGGGAATATAAGTTGACATGACACGTTTTTGGAAAATGTCTTCTTGTCTGTGAAAAGGATAACTCAAAACCACAAGACGGCAGAAATTTACTGACAAATTTTAATATATATATCAACTTTTGAACGAAATCCATTCATAAAAAGTTTGTTTGTCCGGCTGTGCGAATATAAGTTGACATGACACGTTTTTGGAAAATGTCTTCTTGTCTGTGAAACGGATAACTGAAAACCACAAGACGGCAGAAATTTACTGACAAATTTTTATATTTCTATCAACTTTTGAACGAAATCCATTCATAGAAAGTTTGTTTGTTCGGCTGTGCGAATATAAGTTGACATGACACGTTTTTGCAAAATGTCTACCTGTCTATGAAAAGGATAACTCAAAACCACAAGACGGCAGAAATTCACTGACAAATTTTTATATTTCTATCAACTTTTGAACGAAATCCATTCATAGAAAGTTTGTTTGTTCGGCTGTGCGAATATAATTTGACATGACACGTTTTTGCAAAATGTCTACCTGTCTATGAAAAGGATAACTCAAAACCACAAGACGGCAGAAATTCACTGACAAATTTTTATATTTCTATCAACTTTTGAACGAAATCCATTCATAGAAAGTTTGTTTGTCCGGCTGTGGGAATATAAGTTGACATGACACGTTTTTGGAAAATGTCTTCTTGTCTGTGAAAAGGATAACTGAAAACCACAAGACGGCAGAAATTTACTGACAAATTTTAATATAAATATCAACTTTTGAACGAAATCCATTCATAAAAAGTTTGTTTGTCCGGCTGTGCGAATATAAGTTGACATGACACGTTTTTGGAAAATGTCTTCTTGTCTGTGAAAAGGATAACTGAAAACCACAAGACGGCAGAAATTTACTGACAAATTTTAATATTTCTATCAACTTTTGAACAAAATCCATTCATAGAAAGTTTGTTTGTTCGGCTGTGCGAATATAAGTTGACATGACACGTTTTTGCAAAATGTCTACCTGTCTATGAAAAGGATAACTGAAAACCACAAGACGGCAGAAATTTACTGACAAATTTTAATATATATATCAACTTTTGAACGAAATCCATTCATAAAAAGTTTGTTTGTCCGGCTGTGCGAATATAAGTTGACATGACACGTTTTTGGAAAATGTCTTCTTGTCTGTGAAAAGGATAACTGAAAACCACAAGACGGCAGAAATTTACTGACAAATTTTAATATATATATCAACTTTTGAACGAAATCCATTCATAAAAAGTTTGTTTGTCCGGCTGTGCGAATATAAGTTGACATGACACGTTTTTGGAAAATGTCTTCTTGTCTGTGAAAAGGATAACTGAAAACCACAAGACGGCAGAAATTTACTGACAAATTTTAATATATATATCAACTTTTGAACGAAATCCATTCATAAAACGTTTGTTTGTCCGGCTGTGCGAATATAAGTTGACATGACACGTTTTTGGAAAATGTCTTCTTGTCTGTGAAAAGGATAACTGAAAACCACAAGACGGCAGAAATTTACTGACAAATTTTAATATATATATCAACTTTTGAACGAAATCCATTCATAAAAAGTTTGTTTGTCCGGCTGTGCGAATATAAGTTGACATGACACGTTTTTGGAAAATGTCTTCTTGTCTGTGAAAAGGATAACTGAAAACCACAAGACGGCAGAAATTCACTGACAAATTTTTATATTTCTATCAACTTTTGAACGAAATCCATTCATAGAAAGTTTGTTTGTCCGGCTGTGCGAATATAAGTTGACATGACACGTTTTTGGAAAATGTCTTCTTGTCTGTGAAAAGGATAACTGAAAACCACAAGACGGCAGAAATTTACTGACAAATTTTAATATATATATCAACTTTTGAACGAAATACATTCATAAAAAGTTTGTTTGTCCGGCTGTGCGAATATAAGTTGACATGACACGTTTTTGGAAAATGTCTTCTTGTCTGTGAAAAGGATAACTGAAAACCACAAGACGGCAGAAATTTACTGACAAATTTTAATATATATATGAACTTTTGAACGAAATCCATTCATAAAAAGTTTGTTTGTCCGGCTGTGCGAATATAAGTTGACATGACACGTTTTTGGAAAATGTCTTCTTGTCTGTGAAAAGGATAACTGAAAACCACAAGACGGCAGAAATTTACTGACAAATTTTAATATATATATCAACTTTTGAACGAAATACATTCATAAAAAGTTTGTTTGTCCGGCTGTGCGAATATAAGTTGACATGACACGTTTTTGGAAAATGTCTTCTTGTCTGTGAAAAGGATAACTGAAAACCACAAGACGGCAGAAATTTACTGACAAATTTTAATATATATATCAACTTTTGAACGAAATCCATTCATAGAAAGTTTGTTTTTTCGGCTGTGCGAATATAAGTTGACATGACGCGTTTTTGGAAAATGTCTACCTGTCTATGAAAAGGATAACTCAAAACTACAAGACGGCAGAAATTTACTGACAATTTTTTATATTTCTATCAACTTTTGAACGAAATCCATTCATAGAAAGTTTGTTTGTTCGGCTGTGCGAATATAAGTTGACATGACACGTTTTTGCAAAATGTCTACCTGTCTGTGAAAAGGATAACTCAAAACTGCTTGACTGTTGAAATTTACGATCAAACTCGTAGATTTCTATCAAGTTTTTAACAAAATTTATTCTTAATGAAGCCTGTCAGTCTAGCTTTTCGAATAGAAGTGATCTCTATAACTACACAAAACAACATGTTAGATAGATAAAATTTGGTACACAGGTTAAGCAGAATTATTCAGTATTTAAAATATGAAAATATTGAAACTTATTTACCAATCTAAATCTATCTAAAATATAGATACTTATCTACAAATTTATTATATGGAATTACGACAAAATTATTAAATTTCTATAAAATTTCGAACGAACTAGATTTGCAGGAATTTTGTCTGGGTGTTCCAATACAAGTAAATTGGATAGCTTAAAAAAATCTTGGTAGACAAAATTTGGTACACAAGTTTAGCATATGTTTACTTACCTACAAAATGGAGATTTTTATCAAAATTCAAACCAAATCTGTCAAAGGGTTGACCGTCTGTAGGTCTTGTATGTATATAAATGCAATAATTCATTATAAAATGACTTAAATTAATGAAATTTGGTATGTGATCTTGTGACTACAACTGCAAATCAGGGGCAAATTTAAAATACATATTCTCGTGATACATTCAGTAAAAATGCTAGATTCACGCCAAAGATCTATATGTCGCAACTATCGTTGACCAATGCGGTGCAAGAAATTCTTGGTTTTACCAAGGGATTCGAAACTTTGTGCGGAGGAAGGGACTTCAGATCTTTATTGGAGTGCGAGTGAGAAAATTTCGTGAAGACCCCTCCCACTGACTTTTGCAAGCTCCGATGGACCATAAAAAATGGCCAGAATAGAGAATAAAAGGAATTTATTCAAAAAGTTATAACAAAATGTAAGACATAAAACAAGATGAACTCGGATTGAACGCGAACTGAGGAGGCGTAAAAACTGCGGATAACTTAATATAGTCGAAAAAAGTAATAATTCACAATAAAATATTTTCGAACAATTATTTGGTGAAAGGGACCTAAAAAATAAATTATGAAGGATAAATAGAAGATTTATATTCTTAAAATTTGATAATTTACTTTTTTAAAGTTAATAATATTTTTTTTATGTTAAAACAATGTTTATGTTATTGAATTTTTTAATAACATTTTGAGACAGAATGTGCTTCCGGGATTATACACTAGTTTTAATAACATATAAAATATTTTTCGGCCACTCCTGCAAGCTTTTTTTACCACTTGAACTTACTATATAAACAATCAATATGAAACTTTGAATTCAAATAGAATAATACATCAAGAAACGATACGATACTCATGTACATCTATCTATCTGTCTATCTATCTATCTATGTATATCTATATCCATCTATCTATCTATGTATATCTATATCCATCTATTTATCTATCTGTCCACTATCTATCTATGTATATCTATATCCATCTATCTATCTATCTGTCCACTATCTATCTATGTATATCTATATCCATCTATCTATCTATCTGTCCACTATCTATGTATGTATATCCACTATATATCCACCCATCTATTTATCTATATAAACACTGAAAGAACGGAGTGGAAATCAAGGTCAAAGAATTCCAGAACTGCATTCATTCTTTCTCATCTCACCCCTTAGCGAAACAGAATCATCGAAAAGAGTTAATCTTGGAGTACTGAAACACACAGTAAAGTGTCAGGTGAATAAAATTTGGTGCAAACATTTGGAGATTAAATTATTCCAAATTAAATATAAATCTAAAATACAAATTTATGACAAAATTTTGAATTAAATCCGTCAGGGAAGGGGGGGGGGTGACCGCATTTCGGTCTATTCTTTCTCATGTATAAACGCGATATTCCAAAAATGCAATGACCTAAATAAATGGAATTTGGTATGGTGATTTCGTTCTAAATTTTGTTTTTAATTTGAAGCAGGTGAGAGTTACATAAAACTTATACTAAAGAGAGTACAAGAAAGATTTGGAGAGACCACTTTAGGTCAGGTTTTATAATTCTATCATTTTTCAAAGTAGAGACACAATCTATAATGATTACAGACACACGTTTTCACTAAAGTACATTTTTAAAGCTTTTAAATTTCTGACAGATAAAGCACCTTAAAATTACCATCACATTTCACATTTTTTTTAAAACAAAAAGCAGAAAAACATTTGCTCGTTTTCAATCACGTAATATCTGTAATTATTATGCAAGATATGTTCGCAGCGTTATCTGAAAATTGGATTTTAATCGTCGATTTAAACTCCGAGAAAAATTTCGCTTTTACATATATCCACGAATCGATTATTTCTCACATTTTTAGCATAAACGTTTTAAAAATAATAGATGTTTCAATGCATGAAAAAACTTTAAAGCAATTTTATTTCCATTATTTTCCGCAATTTATTCGTTTAACTCATGTTCTTAAAAGAAAAGGTACGTGAGATGTGTTCATAAGTTGCGACATGAAAAAGATACGCATAAAAGAACTTAACCGCATTAGTCCGGAAAGAATGAACATAATTGGCAATAATTTATTTTTCAAAATTAGATGTCAATATACAAATGCCTATAGAATTTATTTATGAGGATGAATAAAATAAAATAATAAATTTAAATATTATATATAATGATATAACAAATAGTTTAAGATTAATTTAATTTTTTTTCGGAATTAAAATTTTATTTGCCCTTTGAAAAAAGGCTACAACAGTTGAAAAACAGTTTTAAAAGACTTTTACTTTTAATATCACTGGGTCAGGGATGACCGTTCTCTGATTCAGGTCTAAATTACGATCTGTGGATGAGTGAATGAAATGCATGAATGAAGTCCGCCCCGTAAAAAGGGTTGTGACGTGTGTGTAGCTAAGTCGTTCTCTTGGCCCTAGATGTCGCTACTATAAAAACAAGAAACCCTCCCCCACCGACTTAAAATCGCTGTCTTCGTAACAGCGGGCTTGTCCATGGCAAGTGCCATAATAAACAACAACAACAAAAGACTTTGTATTATCATAATAATGGAATTAATAAGTTTGCAACTCAATATATTATCAAGAACAGTTAATTTATTCTTTGAAGTAAATTTTTATTTTCATTTTCAGTGTACGAAATACAGAGAAAGTATTGTAATCGGTAAAAAATATCAAACTTGAGAATTTTATAGATTTTTATGTTCCAGACCTCTCTGATTTCGTGAAACAAATTTATGGAATTATGATTATCAGACTATCTATCTATTTGTGAACAAGAGAACATAAAAAAACGCTTTGAGTTCAACAGATGAAATTTGGTATATAAACGAAAGTTACAGATTTCTATCAAATTTTGAATGAAATCCATTCATAAGATGTCTGTCTGTCTGTTAAGATACATGAGAACATAAAGAGTTGCTCACATAAAATTTGATACGCGGGTTTAGCATCTGAAAATGAGATTTCAAATTCGAAACCAATTTTGTCAAATGGCGTATCGTCTGTCGTTCGATACTTGCAAATGCATGTAAACGCAATAAGTCATAAATGCAATGACTTAAATCAGTAAATTCGGTATGTGATATTGTTACTGCAACTGCAGTTATGTGCCAAATTTATGTTACAACAGCCAGAATAAAGGGGCCCAAAATGCATATCCGCATAATAGATTAATTAAAAATACTAGATTCAAGCCAAATATCTATATTTTGTAACTAATGTTTGCCAATGTCATGGAAGACATTAGTGACCTTTCCCACGATACACAAATTTATGCGAGATGATCTTTATTGGATCACATGCAAGAAAATTTCGGAGAGACTATACAAGCAGGATTACATTGAATTTTCTTGAAGTATAGTTGATATCTCAGATCAGAAATTTACTTTATATTTAATATTTTTAATTGGTTTATAAATTTAGTGGAATTTATTTAATATCGTTTTCTGTCAGGATAAATTGATAATCGTCTGCATCATTAGAAAAAGGTAGAACTTAATAACTTAACGCGTTCGAAATTCTAGAAAATTTTGGATTTGGATCGAAGAATTTCTGAAACGCGAAAATTCTTCAAAATCATAAGATCGATTTTTTTTTTTTGTATTTTTACCATTGTAAAATTTATTCTTCATTTATACCATGCAGTAGAAAAAGCAAAAATTAAATTCTGTTCTTTGCCAGCAAAAACTTCCCTTGTTTCTAATCCAAAAGAGAAAAAGTCATTAAAGAACATTATCAAGTAAAGTCCTTACTCGCTTAGTAATTTCAAACATTTTTACTTACCCTCATGCGAAGTATAGAGAAATTATAGTAATCGTCAAAAAATTCGAACTCTAGGTTTTGACGAATTTGCGCGTTTTAGAACTCACAGAGTTCAAAAAACACATTTTTGGAAAATGCCCGTTTATCAAATTTTGAGTAAAATCTGTTCAGAAGAAGTCGATAATTGTAAACGAAGAAAAATGGATAAGATTCGGTACACAGAATTAAAGTCCATAGTGTAAACATCAGCCAGATTTTCAGTTTAACTACAGGTTGGCTGTCTGTCGGTCTGTACTTTCAGAATCATGTGAAAACTATAATTCAAAAACGCCAACACTTAAATATATCAAATTTGGTAGGTGAGTTTGTGCCAACAAATGCGGTTTCGTGGGGAATTTTTGTTTCAATCGGTTGAGAAAAACGCGTTCTAAAACACGAATTCGAGTATCGGATAATATCTACCGCATGCCAGGGATTAGTCGCCAAATTACTGGCCAAGGATGGCACGATATATTTAGTAAAAATACTAAATTCATGCCAAGGGTAAATACTTCGTAACTATTGTACGCCAATGCCATGGAAGTCGTTCTATGGCATGATAAAATGCGTTCTAAAACACGAATTCGAGTATCGGATAATATCTACCGCATTCCAGAGATTAATCGCAAAATAACTCGCCAAGGATGGCACGATAGATTCAGTAAAAATACTAAATTCATGCCAAGGGTAAATACTTCGTAAGTATTGTACGCCAATGCCATAAAAGTCGTTCTCTGGATGACACATTTATTAGAGAGTATTTGAAAAAGTTTTTGGAAGAATACTCCCGTTAAAGTTTTTTTTTTATAATTTATTTTTTAATCGATTTATATTTATAAGTGTACTTTGGCTGAAGTGAGTGATGCCATATTTTTGAAACAAATTTTGTAACGAGCTATTTAAAACTGAAATAAGGTGAAAATAAGAGTGAAATGACTACGTGAGGAAGTGGGATATTAGTCAAAGGTAAAACCTATCAAGCAGAATAAAAGCAGTAAGAAAAATGTTGAAAAGGAACCACTTTATTTCGTTCCACCGAATTTGCAGTAATTTTCCATCGGGTGTATAAGTTATTAGAGAAGAGAAATTTTCCAATGGTTTTTATTTTTTCTGCTTATTAAGGGTCTTTCACCTCTTTTCTGACAATGCGAAAGAATGAATCTTAGTGCTATGACAAATCGGCCCATTTGAAATTCATGCGATAATCTGGAGGAAAAATAAGAATTTGGTTCCATTACGAAAATGAGAATTCTGCATACTTCAGCCATTTGAAAAATTATATTTCGATATTTTTTTACCTATACTTCGTAGAATACATCGATCTAACAAAATATATCCTCCATTAAAGATTATTAGGTCCTTATACTTCACAAAAGAATAACCTATATTTTCCTGATTGACAAGTTACATGATTTAGGTTTTCCATTATATAGAGTACCTTAATTTTTTCATACGTGAAAGTTTATTTTTTGAATTACTTATCAGAAAATATTTAATGCATGGTGGTTCACTTTTTAAACTATGTAATGGAAACAGCAGGAATGCTGTCCCCCCTTCCTCGCATATTCTCTAAAAAACTTGTCATGACTCAGAACACCTTGCATAGTTTTGACGTACAAGAATTACGAAATATTTTTTGGCTTGGATTTAATATTTTTACGGAATTTATCGTGTCATCCTTGGCGAGTTATTTGGCGACTAATCCCTGGCATGCAGCTAATTGTACGCGAAAATCAAATTTGTGTCATAGAAGCGTTTTTCTCAACCGATTGAACAAAGATTTGACAAAAAACTATACTTGTCCCATATAAATTTGATACATTTAAGTCATCACGTTTTTTAATTATCACGTTTATATGTTTCTGAAATTATGGCCAGACAGAAAATCAAACCATAATTGGATTTGGCTCAAACTTTGGCAGGCGTCTACTCTATAGATGTTAAATTTGTATACCGAATCTTATCTATCAAGTTCTCTTCGTTTTCTAGTTATCGTATTAATTTACAATCGAACATCCGGACAGTCAGGTCTCCTTCGAACGGATGTAATTCAAAATTTGACACAAATCTACAAATTTGTTGTCAAGTCCGCATACCAAATTTCATCTGTCTAGCTCAAAGTATTTGCGAATTATCTTTGTCGTAGACAGATAGGCATTTAAAAAAATTGTGTCTTGAGCACTCTGGGAGGTCTAAAATGTGGAGATTCGAAAAATTTCAAGTTCAAATTTTTTTACCATTACTATATTTTCTCTATACTATGTATACTAGAAAGTAAAAAGTTTATTTTTAAAGCTTAAAAATATACTTCCCTTATTAAGTTTTTAAAATGTGGAGCCTCATGCATTAAATATTTGATACAATTAGTTCAGGCAATAAACTATTTGTTTAAAAGAATTAAAACGAAAATAACTATAAGGAAGTTTTATGAATTTATGTGCATTATTCTTAATATTCAAAATTTCGAACCACAAACTCAATGTAAATTTGCTTGATTAAAATTGAAATCTACTTTCATAGTTTTTACAAAATTACAAGCATCTATTTTCATTGGAATTCACAAAATCACAGTTAAACATCTACTTTTCTCAGTTTTACAAAAATCATCCAAACATCTGCACTCACTTTGAAGTTCTTACTTCAAACAATTCTTACATACCATTATCACGTACTCTTTTTTTTATCTTTGACCTTGCAACTAGAAAACACATTTCAAAAAAGTTCAAATTATGCAAAACAGACCGCTCAAAATCATTACAAATATACAATGGTTCATACTCAACGATGTTCTCCATAAGATACCAGAAATTGAAGATCATATTAAAGAACTTTTGCTGGATTTTACCTGAATATCTTAAACCACCCTCGCAATTATTTACAATTCTTTTTGTTTGTTTCTCACTACTTCATCACTGGTACTGGTATAAAATTTTCACTAAAAGCATTAAATAAAAAACAAAGCAGAGTACTAACAAAGTTATAATAAAGCCTCTGCTTTCATCAGTTTTCATAAAATTAAAATTAAACATCTGCTTTCATCAGTATTCACATAATTGCAATTAAACATCTGCTTTCATCAATATTCATAAAATTGCAATTAAACTTCTGCTTTCATTAGCATTCACAAAATTACAATTAAACGTCTGCTTTCTTTCATCGGCATTCAAAATTAAAATTAAACATCTGCTTTCATCAATATTCATAAAATTGCAATTAAACTTCTGCTTTCATTAGCATTCACAAAATTACAATTAAACGTCTGCTTTCTTTCATCGGCATTCAAAATTAAAATTAAACCTCTGCTTTCATCAGTATTCATATAATTGCAATTAAACCTCTGCTTTCATCAACATTCACAAAATTGCAATTAAACATCTGCTTTCATCAGTGTTCACAAAACTACAATTAAACATCTGCTTTCAACCGTATTCATAAAATTACTGTTAATATCTTACCTTTACCAAGATGACTAAAATATTTTAATAACACTAGTTTCGTCATTGGCTCTTTGCCAAACATCGTAGCCTCCAAGATGCTCACCATTTGGAAACGGAATTAAAATACTAAAATTTTTTTGTATACGCATCGATTTTTATAACTTCAGAGGACATTCATGTCCAGTTCGAAGAAAATCAAGAGAACGCATTTGCTCGTTACAGCGTAATTAATAAAATTGCAGAAAAAAAGGTGAAATGTCGAATTACAACATCACTCATTCTGTTTTGTCAATTAACAGTCAGTAACACTTGAATGAATGATTCGTGGGCACTCAAATGTTGCTGCGACAGTTGACAGATATCTCTTGACAGCGTATAATAAAACGTCTTTCTGATGTAATGCTGCGTTTACACGCGGCCAATAGGCAGCGCATGCGTAGAAAGGCTAAAAAATGCTGTTCGGTCGATGACAAGTACTTGTCCCGACGGGACAACAACATGATGCTGTATTTTTTTTTTTTTTCTAACTGCGCTGTATTGCATTTTTTCTAACTGTTTGTAGAATTTGAAGTTTTTTTTGGCGTGAAAAAATTGATAACTTATCATAGATTAATTTCGGTAACTTTTGCTCTTTTTTTTATGGTAGGTTGTGTTGTTATTTTTTTTTTTTCATTTTATTTGCCACTTTGTTTCTATAGTTTCCCAAATTTAGGTACGTTGACCTTTTTTTTTATTTTACTATGTTTTTTTTGTTAAATGTCCATCATTTTAATACGATACGCAGTGACAAAGAAGAATTCAGGGCCGCCAAAAAGACAATTTATAACCAAGCATGGAATGCCTGAATCTATCTTATGAAATTGTGGCAAACATAAATCAGTTCCTTTCGGCGCATGCGCTGCCTGCTGGCAGTCCTATAACTGGCCGAGTGTAAACCCAGCACAAAAAAAAAGTATTTATTCAGCTATGAAAGGAAAGTGGAAGATCCTCTTAATCAGCTAATATATAGACGCCAAAGGATTCAAAGAATGAATTCTTTTCGAGAAATGAGAACCAGATTCCGATACATTTAATCACACAGCCGGGAAAGAAATTGAAGGATTCAAAATGAACCATTCTTGGCGTGATGGATAATTTCCCCCAGCTCTCTGCCACTATCATTCTGTTGGATATATTTGCTGACTTTCAATGTATGTATGCTTAATCTAAGATTTCTAAAAACATTATCTAATCAGTTTTTATCACTGCGAACTTTAAAATATCGCTTGAGTCTTGAGCAACGTACCCGTACCTCAGGATGAGTCTAGTATTTCTCAATATCCTTTACAGTCATAAACCATCCCTTTGGTGCAAAGACATCTTCAATAATAACTTTAAGGGTTTTGGTAAGTTCAAGCATCAAACGACTCAAATTAAATTATTAACATCTGTAGGATTTTGTAGGATTTTCCTGATACTTTTTTATATTATATTTTTTTAGTATTAACCATCTCCGAAAAACAGCATTGCTCTGATTATATTAATAATATTTATTTAGTTATGCCATTCAAATTTTATGAACTACAATTTATCAGCAGCGAAAGAAGTCTTTAACTTAATTTACTCTTGCACGAATGACACACTGTTACTAGCATACTACTGTCAACTGTTGTCATGCTACTGTTATCAAGCATGAAATGCATTGGAGAAATCGTTCAAATTGTTCAGGTTGGAGGTTATGCCAAAGCTTTATTTTGTGATATCTCCTGAAGTAGAAAGGGGGTAGAGTCCGTTTGCAGGCAAGCTTTTATAACGTGTATAGGAATCATAAGTTTCCATAAAAAAGGAAAATGAGCGGAACTGGTATTTGTCGAGGATTGGTTGACTCATCCTTTGGTTTTGCCAATTATTTTAAATATTCCAAATACATAGCCTAAGAGCATTTAAATGATTTTGCATAGATATATAAAGAACGCTATCGGAATATAGCGTATAATCAACTATTTTAATAGAAAATAATTTCAATGTAATCCAACTCAGGTACCACAGATTATAAGACAATATTGTATAATGCTGGATGATATTATATATTCAATATTCAGAAAATATTGCGAATATTGTTTAATATCATGAAATATTTTGAATATTGTTTAATGTCATACCCCAGGCAGCACAACATGTTGTATAATATGGTATATTATTGAGCGATATTATATGATATTATTCAATATTCAACATTATTACACAATATTGTGAATATTAATGAATGCCATACAATATTGCACAATATTGTATGGCACAATGTTGTATGTACAATATTGTAATGCACAATATTGTATGGTACAATGTTGTATGTACAATATTGTAATGCACAATATTGTATGGCACAATGTTGTATGCACAATATTCTAATGCACAATATTGTATGTACAATATTGCACAATATTGTGTGCTACCAGGGACAATACTGCGAATATTATTTAATATCATACAATATTGTACAATATATGTGAAAAACTAGAATATGGCATGTTTTATAGAGCAGAATTATAAAAAGCTGATTCCAAATGAAATATGATCTTTAGTGTTTACTCCAATATTTGTTATAAATACACACATAAGACGCGACTCTCTTTCCAAAAGTTTTGAACTCGTAAAAAATTAAATATTCCATTTCTTCAGTATAGGGGGGCTACGGTGGCTTGGTGGTAAGCTTTTGGTTTTAGAACCAGAGAGTTTCAGGGTCAAGACCCGATTCCATCAAAGAACCGTCGTGTAAGTGGTGCACGCTAAATCCGTGAGGACCAAATGCCCTCCACCTGGCCTGGCGTGGATGTTTGGGGAGGGGGTGCCGATTCACGTGTCATCCTCATTATCTGACCGCGGTTCAAAATGACGAGATATATTCGAAAATAACCCTAGTGTTTCTTTGAAACGGTATATAATTTGAATAACAATGAAATATGCTAATGAAAAAGAAGGCCAAAAGAATGCTAATTTTGTTGTTGATTTGCATTCTAAAAGAAATCAAGATGACTTTCGAAGTTCTTTCTACCCCTTAATTCTTATTGTACGAAAACACCACCTTCGAGCCTTGCAAAACTCCAGTCATTTTTCTTTCTCAATCCACCTCTGCAAATAGAAACATTCCGATTCGCTCCTTGCTCTTACAATCTGTGTAACGAACAAATTTCTTTCTCATTGGGAAATTTCGCCACTATTCTTTTTGTTATTCCTCACGCATATTCATGAGCGAACTGACACGCACTCTGACTAGAGTGACTGTTACCCTCGTCCTCAAACAAAATCTGTGTTAAGTCGTCGAAAACCCAAATGTAGGGAAAGGAAGGGGTTGAAAGATTTTGGAAAGGGAAGATAGAAGAGGAAAGAAATAGAAACTATAAACCTAAGTGGAAACAAAAATTGAATAAAGGAAGTATATATATAAAAGTAACTTTAGAGATGAACCACTTCATTTCATTCCACTGAATTTGCAGTCATTTTCCAGCCAGTTTGAAAGTTATTGAAGTGAAGAAATATTTCGCTACTTTTATTTCTTTCCTACACCACCCCGCCAAAACCATTCTCCCCTTCTGAATGGATAAATCTCAATCCTCAAGGAAATCGACGTCTTTAAAATGTATGCGAAAGCCAGAATAGAATGAAGTTACGTATTGCGGGAAATGACGAATTCGTGTTTTGAAGCGATTTTATAAAATTATTTTTCATTTTAAGCTATATGTTTGAGAAAGAATCTGTCCCGATGAAATATGACCCTCATTAAGCAATTTTTGGTCATTGGATCTTAATTTTCTACTTTATTTCTACTTTCTCGTACATGCAATGTAGAGTAAGCATAATAATCGTCAAAAAATTCAACATTGTTTTAAGACGTCATCAAGTTTTAAGACGTAGGTAGCACTAAAGTTTTCATCTAGTTGCGGCGCAGTTTATCCAGAGAATGGATCTTGCGCTAATATAATATTCACGTACGTACTTCAAAAAATTCAAACTCAAGATTTTGAAGAATCTCTACCTTTCAGATGTCTTCCTGAATCTGAAAAAAGCATTTTTAGAAAATGTCAGTCTGTGACAAAGATAACTCAACATGTCAACTTATATTCGAACAGCCAGAGAGACAGACTTATGAATTGATTTCGCTCAAATTAGATAGAAATCTACAAATACGATGTTGAGTCCTTACACCAAATGTCAACCTTCCAACTTAAAGCGTTTGGAGTTGTCTTTGTCTCAAACATTTGGACATTTTCCAAAAATGTGCTTTTCGAACTCAAGTATATCAGAAACGTGGAGATTCGTTCAAATCCCACGTTCACATTTTTTGACCATTACAATATTTCCTCTAAGCTACATGTTCGAGAATGATTTGGCACGTATTGGCAAATGATAAAGAACTGTTAGTAATGGAGGCAAGTGTAACGAAAATACAATACATAGATAATCAACTAAAAAATCCTGAAAATAATCCTTGAATAAATCCTGGAGAGACTGAGCGTTTCCCCCTCCCAGTTTTTCTCAATGAATAAACCCTCAGTACTTAGATTTTATTTAACCCTTAACTGGGGACGAGGTGTCTATGAGACCGCTAGCGATGGATTTTCGGTCACCCCTATTCTATTTTTAACTCAACTGAATGGATTGACCCTGTAGCTTCCTGTTTTGTAACCTTCAATACACGTGCACTTTTTCAACGGATTTCAGCGGATGCTTTTTAAAAATAATTCAGTTATTTCTTTGAGCGCGGTGTCTAAGACCGCAGCCCCCTGTTAGTGTCCCAGTGATAAACAAGACTTAGCAGATGGTGCTAAAACTTGGACCCCGAAATATCATTTAATTTACTGATCCTATTATGTAGCAGTGCTTCAGACACTTTTAAATGAAGCAGAAAGTGGTTTTAGTGATAAGGATAATTGCACAGAAGAGTTTTTCGATGAAAGTTCGCATTCAACTGATTCTGATATGCATGTTCAAACATAATTAATTTTTCTATAGATAATGTATTTAAAAAAATTTATAAAATATATTAATATACCGATATTATATATATATATATATATATATATATATATATATATATAGAATTTATAGGTGGAATTTTATACTAATTCTTAACCCATATGTTTAAAATGCCGTAGAAAACCGTACTATGAAAGTCACACAAGCCGATAAAAAAAAGGGCCAATTTTAACCATTGTCATTTTTTTTTTTTTCATATAATTGTTGAATTTTACATGATATTGTCTTCTATATACCTTCATACACTGTAAAAATAAATATGATTTAAAAAGTAAAAATATGTTTTTTGCACGAATATTATTTATTGTAACATGTCATTTGAGAAGAAAATGTATGTTCCAACCATTTACTTTTTTCAATGATAATATATTTTGAAAAATTTCTAAACCATATTTATATATCAAGAAAAATATCTGAAAAATATTTTGGCAGTTTTTCATACTAATACATTCATTAGAAAATTTAATTTGAGTGTAAATGAAAGGCGGTCTCGTAAACCGCACCTCCCCAGTTAAGTCCTAAAATTTCACCTCCCCAGTTAAGGGTTAATGACGCACTACGTTCCACAAATATGCTTTTAGAGAGCATATTTCCATAATCCACAGAGATTCATATCGTCTGTCTGCACTTTTACGGGAACATTGATAAGTGGAAGAGCGCCATAAATCAGTCAATCTTCTTCTAATGTCAAATATACTCTAGATTGTATAACTGACCACCTTCAGAAAACAAATTATATCCCAATAGGTATTTTGATCCTCATTATCATCTCTTTCGAACAAAGAATCTCCCAAGAGAACAGAGAACAAATTGATTCGAATATTACATCTTATTAATTCCCATCTCAAACCGCAATAATCCCAAATTAAACTTTATCCCTCCTAGCATGAATCTCCAACGACGGGAACTATATGATGAAGGCATTTGCACTGCTCTTTTATTAAACAAACAGAGTGACTGCAGAATTAAAATCTGAAATCTACATCAAGAAAGATTGGGGTGGAAGGGAGGGTTGAGTTTAAGATTCTGCATTCCTCTTCATCACATGAATCGAAGAATGATTTCCTCCTAGATGCTGAAATTCCCTGAGAGCAGAGAATTATGTTAACGGCGTTCGAATCGATACGATCATTTAGGGGTGTAAATCTAGGAGGGCATACAGCTTTAGAATGTTTCGCGGAACAGACGTAAATCAATTTTTAAATAAAATCATGTTACGAATTGTAGTAAGATTCGAACAAATTCTAACTAAAGAATATTTCGATAATATGGATTTTATTCTAAAGGAGGTGTTTATATGATGTTTAAGAAACAATTACATACGTAAAGCATTTTCGAATTCAGAATTTATCTTTCGTCATTGATAAAACTGATTTTTTAAAAAGAATTCATAACAATTAAAATATTGAAGCAAAAGAATATTTAGTAAGTCAAAAGCATGTTCTATTTATTATCTTACTCCTACAATGCATCGTGCAGCCGTTAGGCTACAGGTTTTTATTTTCACTTATAAGCTTCACATAATCACTTCAAAAGGCAAAAATGAGTGATTGTCAAAATTCTTTTTTAAATGCGTTTTGATAAATATTTGCAGAAAAGACCGCAACAGCGGAACTAGAAATAGATTTCAACTGGAAACATAGAAAAATACCAAGATGGCTGTTGTATGATAAATTCTACAATTAAAAATGCTATCAAAATATTTTATTTCCGTTGTAAAAATATATAGGTAAAAAAAGAAATTTTATTTTTACTGTAGAATTGTTATAATGTGATTTGCGTCATTGGGATATTGTTTAAGTCATAAAGTAGCCAATTGGCATGTTTTAAATGTTTTGTTAAAATTTCACCAAAAAAAAAAAAAGGGAACTAAAATTTTTTAAAAATAATTTTCTACAATTATATGCAGTTATTCAAAACACATGTTTTCATTTCGTAAAAAAATAAAAAGTCATGTTTCTAGAGTAAATGAAAAAAAAATGATCCATTATATGCATATTTCGATGCAATGATTATTTTTTAAATAATACACATGAATTAAATTGTAAGTAAATTTATTTTTACCGGACATGATATCAAATACATTTTTAAAATGATAAAATGAAGCAATAATTAATTTTCAAGGGAATAAATTTATATAATGAGAGTATTATCCAGTAATAAAATAAAATTCTACATAATTTTCAATAGCGAGAAAGTAAATTCTAAGAAATTCTAATGCTTTGGTTAAGAAAATTTTTATTTTTTAAACCAAGATTTCATGTAAACTCAACAAAATTTTCAAACGATAAGCATATCACTAAAGTCCTCAGAAAAATTTTATTACTCTTCAGCATACATGAAACCTCATTCAATCTAATTTTAAAAAAAACTTAATATTAACATTTCGCCTGATTTACTTTACAATTACTGATAAAGCAGAAAGAAAAAGGAATTGCTTATTCGTTCGAATATTCCATAATTTTTCCGTGACTAATGCACATTCTTTAAATTTTTCAAAAAACATTCTTTCATTTAATTAAACAATTAATAAGATAATAATACATTGGAAAAACTAAAGCTTTATTAATTAAGACATAATATTAGACGATGAAGTTTTAAATTAACATTTTTCTTCCAGCAGAAAAATTTATCCGATGTTATTAGTACAATAAAAAGCAAGAAGATATTTTTAAGCCCAAGTTAACTTTGGTAAATTTGCTTACTAAACAAGCAAGTTTTAGTAAAGAACTAAATTGCTATAATGTTAGAAAAGGCACTTAAAAAAATTTCTTAAATGTAAGCTAAAGACAAATATAGTTTAAGGATTTTTTTTTTTAAGAAAATGCTTTTATCACAGTATATGAAACTTTCTTAAAAGCCAAACAATCTTACACAGAAGACTTTATTTTGCATATAATGAGATAGATCAAATAGTTATTTATTTTTTTCACAAGCTTTGTTGAGCAAACGATATTTCTAAAAGTTAACAAAAAAACCCATTTAAATTATTGCTGAATAATGCTTCATTTGCTCTTTTATTTAATTACTGCAAACGATTTTTATCGATTAAATGATTTTAAAAAATATAAAAAAATTACATTACAGTAGAAAAGTTTTTTAGAATGCTTTTTTTTTGTTTTAAATACGCTTTCCAATTGCAGTGGGCGATTAAATACACACTGATTTTGAAAAGTGAAATGAAAAACAAAGAATAAAAATATCGCGTGAGTTTATTTTAGGGAAGTAAAATGAAGAGATTCGTAGTACAGAATGGAATTTTGTTTCTCTTTTTTCCCCCGTTCAAAATAAATCTTCTGAAAACTCAATTTAGTGAAAGATGGTATGTAAGCCTAATTTAAAATGAAATTGAGAATGAAGCTGAACATCATACGATAGCTCAGAATTTTTTCTTTCGTTATTTCTTATAATAACTGGATGTAACAATTAAATTTCGGCTATGTTAATGAAGTTTTAAATTATTATTTGCAGCTTACAAATTTGGAATCGAAGATCCGAGGAAAAGAGGAAACTTTTAAAAAAAATAGGGTTAAATTGCAATTCAAAAAATTTGCTCTAATTCAAAAAATAGGATTAAATTGTAATTAGAGGAACAAAATTGTGAAATGGAAGTTTTTTATATATGATTTTTACTTTAAAGTAAGCAATCATGGCGATTTGGTGCCTGGAACAGTTTATTTTGTTATTTTAAACTTACTTTCATCCACAGAATACTTAATAGATGAATCAGATAATGGGTTTTGTGCGAAATAAAAAGCAAATTATTATTATTGACTAAAATTGAATTACAAATCGTACAACTTCTAGGAACTTATTCTTCACATATACATTTAGAAATCTAAATTAACTTTCCATTCTACAAAATTCAAGTTAATGAAAATGGCAATATTCTTTAAAGAAATCCTTTGCCGTTATTTACAAATGATTCTTATTTCAGGAATGCGCCATATTCAGAAATCTAAATTAAATTTTAATTTTACGAAATTAAATTAATAGCAATAGCAACATTCTCTACCAATTTCTTTGTCGTTTTTACAAATAATTTTTATTTTAGGAATGCGCCCCATTTAAAAAGATCTAAATTAAATATTAATTTTAAGAAATTTAAGAAATGAAAATGGCAATATACTTCTAACAATTCCTTTATAGTTTTTTAAAAATAATATTTATTTTAGGAATGCGCCACATTTAGAAATCTAAATTAAATTTTAATCTTATGAAATTAAAGAAATGAAAATGGCAATATTCTTCTAACAATTTCTTTGTCATTTTTTACAAATAATTCTTATTTTAAGAATATGTCACATTTTGTAATATAAATTAAATTTTAATGTTACAAAACTCAAACAATGAAAATGGCAATATACTTCTAACAATTCCTTTATCGACTTTTACAAAAAATTCTTATTTTAGGAATGCGCCACATTTCGGAATTTAAATTAAATTTTAACTCTACGAAACTGAAGAAATGAAAATGGCAATATTCTTCTAAAAATGATTTTCATTCTAGGAATGCGCCACATTTCGAAATATAAACTAAACATTAATTCTACGATATTGCAGAAATGAAAATGGTAATATTCTTTTAACAATTCCTTTATCGTTTCTGTAAATTATTCTTATTTTAGTAATGCGCCACATTTCGGAATTTAATTAAATTTTAATTCTACGAAACTCAAAAAATGAAAATGACAATATTCTTCTAAAAATGATTTTCATTCTAGGAATGTGCCACATTTCGAAATATAAACTAAAAACTAATTCTATGATACTGAAGAAATGAAAACGGCAATATTCTTCTAACAATTCCTTTGTTGTTTTTACAAATAATTCTTAAATTAGGAATGCACCACATGTATAAATCTAAATTAAATTTTAATTCTACGAAACTGAAAAAATGAAAATGGCAATATTCTTCTAACAAATAATTTTCATTCTAGAATTGCGCTACATTTAGAAATATAAACTAAATTTCAATTTTACGAAATCCAAGCAATGAAAATGGCAATATTCTTCTAACAATTCCTTTGTCGTTGTTAAAAATAATTCTTATTTTAGGAATGCGCCACATTTAGAAATCTAAATTAAATTTTAATTCTACGAAATTCTAATAATGGAAACAGCAATATTCTTCTATGAATTTCCTTTGTCATAAAAGATAACACCCACAAACTCCACATTTTTAAATGTGGTCTTCTTAGAAAATGTCATTTTCTACAGAAACTCTTTGCAGTTTCTTCTTTTTGTCTTTCTTCCTTTATTCAACAAAATTCTTTTGTCTCTTAGCGCATGAACATATTCTGAATGAAACGAGTCATTTTACGCTCCTGAAACAAACGATTTGTTATCCACTTTTTGAGTAGTCTTTCCTGCAAACAATTCGAAAACACTTTTCAAGGTCCCCGTTCTCTCCGTAAATCTTATTTAATGAAAAGTACGGTTGAGGTCAGCAAAAATTTTTAATTTTACCAAACTTTAGAAATGAAAATAGCGATTTACCTTCCTCAACTACCGCTACCAGAAGAAACACCCCCATCCACCCCTATCACCTTCAACGCGTGCAACAAACGATTTTTTTTCTCTCTCATTTGGGAATTCGTCCTCTTTTTACTTTACTTTTTTTTTATACACCACTCATATTCACGAGTCACTCTGGTTAGAGTGACTGATGCCACCGTCTTCAAACAAACTTTGCGATGAGTCGTCGAAAACACGAATCCGAGAAAAGAAGGAGTTGAAAGACATCGGAAAGAGAAAGTGAGGGTGGAAGAGGGGAAATATATAGAAGTTATCAACAAAAGTGGGAACAAAAATTGAACAAAGGAAAAAAAAATATTAAAAAAAAAACTGGAGAAGAGCCACTTTGTTTCGTTCCACTGCATTTGCAGTAATTTTCCTTCGAATTTCGAAGTTATTAGAGTGGAGAAATATTTCGCTGTTCTTTATTTTCTCCCCACTCCACCTCACCAGTGCCACCCCTTTCCGAACAAAGTGAATGAATAAATCTCAATCCCTTAACAAATCGATGTCTTTAAAATTTATGCGAAAGCCAGTGGGGAAAGGAAGTCACGCATTACGGGAAATTGCGAGTTCTTGCTACTGAAGCAATTTTTTAACTACTTTTTATTTTTATCTTCGGCGGTGTTCTAGAGGAAAGCTTTGTTCCGTAGAAATATGGCCATCATTACACAGTATCTCCAAAATAAAACGCTTTTTTTTTCTTTGTAAATTTTAGAATAATTCTATTTACCTCAATATACTGAATGTTTTGAAATAAAAAGAAAATTGTCATATTTGCTTTATAACTGTAACTTTTAACATATCTTAAGTACAAACATCTGCCTTTAGCGGCGAGTTGGTTCGGCAAAATAATGGTTTCTAAAAATATCAATTAAATGTTTTGTGTAATTTGGCCTTAATGTATTAATTGTTAAAATATATTTTAACGTTAAATTTCATAAACATATAATTCATACTATTTTAAAGACATGCTCCCTTTTATTTATTACACATGGAATTGTCATAATTTTTTTCTGCATCTTTGTGTATGTAATAATATCATAAAAAAAGAGAATCAGTGCCTAAAAATGTATTAATAATTTTTCATCATTGTTTATATTTAAAGAGGAACCTTAGTTGCACGTACAACAAAATTTGAAAATCTATATGAATGAAATGCTAAAGTAAATGGCACAAAAATCGTGCAATTACTTAATATCAAATGATAACAGTATAATGTAAACGAATGTTGAATGTTTCTACATTTGCATTTAATTAAATTCTTCACTGATTAATGGAACTGAAAATTATTATTAGAAATGCTTTGGAGAGGGCTCACCGTGTCACTCAAAGCTAAGTTCAGTTAAAGAAAGAAAGATGTAAAAGAATACAAGATATTGGCGTCAAATAGCAGTTCAATCGAATTCGGGAACAGGCTTAACCTTTGCCAGGTGGTTAATTGCTATTACCATAACCCTCAAAACTTTTATCTTAAGAAAGTGGCTGTAATGATATCGATTATATTTTTGTACAATTTTTTTCCATTTTTTAAAAATAAATTTGTAAAACTTAATTTACTCGGAAATAGGTGTTTAACTTTTACGTTAATTTCGTAGTAAATACACTTTTTTGGTGATTAATTCCTGATATGCGGTTAAAACTCAAATTTTCAAAAATCAAATTAATATTTTTATCGCCTTTTTCTCTGAATGAACGGAATCAAAATTTGACAAAGAACTATAATTGCTATCACAGGATCACACGTCAAATTTTTAAATGCATTCGAACACGTAGCGATGGACAAATGATCAAACCTTTGAGAAATACATCTAGATACTAAAACTGTGCACCAAATTTTATTTATTTAGATTTTTAAATTTTGCAGTTATTGTGCTTCCTCGTATTCGAACAATTGGATAGAATAGATTTCTTTTAAATCGATTTCGTTAAATACGTATACTAATTCATGCGTATACTAAATATATAATTTAGTTAAAATATTAAAATACGCTTATTAAATTTCAGAGCGGTTTGAAATTGAAAGCGATTTTGAATAATCGTTTTCAAGGTCAGATAGACTGGCAGTCATAGTTCCAAAAATGTATTTTTTGGTTCCAGGAAAGTCTGTAACATGGAGATTCGTCAAAATCTTGGGTTCGAATTATAATGATTTCTCTTCATATACTTTGTCTACAAGAAATTAAAAATAATTGCTTCTAAATTCCTGACAAAATCGTAAATTCTTCATCGAGCGACAGAAACAATTCACATCTCAAATACCATAATGGAATAAAACTAAAGAATGGTTTAGTATTTGTTAATGATAATAAGCTATCTGGGTACTTTTCCGTTAGCCGGATTCAAGCAAAAAATCGCCAAATAATGTAGAATTCCGCCAAATTTATTACGCCAAATTCTCGTTTGGTTCACAATCCGTTAGCCCCGCGCAAGCAAAAAATCGCCAAATAATGTAGAATTTTGCAAAATTTTTTACGCCAAATTCACGTTTGGTTAACAATTGGCGACATTTGCGCCCGGCTAACGGAAAAGTACCGCTATCGGTAAAGAAAAGGAAATAAAAGTTAGCATATTCAAAGAAATGAGGATTTGATAAAGCAAATTACATATTCAATATTTCAAAATAAAGAAAACTGAGATTGTGCAAAATTGTTTTCTCGAACTCTATTGATCAAATTCAATTTTAGCTTCCCGTATACATAGTATAGAGAAAGTATAGCAATCGTCAACAACAACAACAAAAAAATGAACTTGCGATTTTGACGAATCACCACGTTTCAAATCTCCCTGACTTCGAGAGGCCCATTTCTGGAAAATGTACGTCCGTCTATGACAAAGATGAATCAAAAATGCTTTGAGATAGAACGGATGAAATTTGGTATACGGTCTTAGCATCAAATTTGGAGATTTATATCGAATTTTGAGCAAAATCTATTCAGAGGAAGTCTTTCTGTTCGAAGTCTGTCATCTGAATATATGTTAATATAATAACTACCAATCAAAGAGGGCTAGATAGATAAGATTCTGTACAGAAATGTAACATCTATAGTGTAGATAGTTGCCAAATTTTGAACCCAATCCGACGAGTTGACTGTCTGTCGGTTTGTACCTTCAGAAACATGTAAATGAAATAAATCAAAGACGCCATGGCTTAAATATATCAAATTAGTAATGAGTTTTTTGTGACTATAAGTGTAATTCTGTGTCAGATCTTTCATTCAATCTGTTGGGAAAAACACATCTAAACCAAACATTCGATTTTCAGATACTATTAAAGGCCTGCAGAGGATCAATCGCCAAATAACTCTCCAAGGATGACACAGTAGAATCAATAAAAATGCTAAATTCGCCCCAAAAGTTAATGTTTCATAACGGTTGTACGCCAGTGACATGCAAGACGCTGTCTGTCATGACAAGTTTATAAGAGAGTATGCGAGAAAGTTTTGGGAAGACCACTATAACTGGTTCCTCAATTGATATTTCTCTGAAATAGTTAGATATCACACAATATTGCACTATCTTTCACTATCATTATTTCGGTGAACACATTGGTGAAAGCAGAAACTTTTAAATCAACTACCTATGCTGATACAGTCACTTCGATAAGTGATATTATTGCATAAATTAGCCCACTCAATTTCTCATATCTAATTTACGCTAGATTAGGTAATTAACCGCCTGCAGAAGACAGCAGAATATCTCAACAGGTACCATAATTTTCATTACCACCCCTTTCATGCAACATATCCCCCAACAGAATTGAGAACAAATTACGTAGAATATTCCATCTTAATTCACATCTCACACCACATTAATCCCAAATTAGGCCTAATCCCTTCAACCATGAATCTTCAGCTACTCGAAAATTATACGCATAAAAGCAATCGCTTCTCTCTTCTGTTAAACCAAATAGGCGACTGTGGAATTTGTATCTGAAATCTACATCAAATAAGATTGGGGTGTAGGGGCGGGCTGAGTTTAAAATTCTGCATTCCTTTTCATCATATGATTCGAAGAATGATTGCCTCCCGGTTGCTGAAATTCTCTGGAAAGAGAGAATTATGTTAATGGTGTTCGAATCGATGCGATCATTTAGGGGTGAAAATCGGGGAAAACATACAGCTTTAGAATGTTTCGCGAGCAGAGGTGAATTAGGTTTCGAATTTACTTGTGTTCGATCTCGGAATAACTTGTGGCAAATTCTAGTAAGAATTATTCGATAGCTTGAATTTAAGTGTAATGTAGGCGTTTACTACCAAGTGTTTAAAGAACAATTAAATACATAAAGCATTATTGGATTCAGATTTTATCTTCGAACATTGATGAAGTTAATTTTTCAATAGATTTTGCAACAGTTTATGGAATGAATTAAATAAATTGTTGTCTCGAGTTTTATTCCATAATCTTAAAAGGAATTTGAATTATTTCATGAAATGAATATTTTGTGGCAATGATTTTTACTTTCTCGTATGCGTACTATACGAGAAAGTGATAGTATATGTAATAATACGTAGTATCACATTTCACAAATTTCCATTTTTTAAACCTCCCTGAAATAAATTTTTGAAAAATGTCTGTCTATAACAAAGATAACTGGAAAACGCTTGGAGCTAGACAGACGAAATTCGGTACACTGTCTTTATACCAAATTTTTAGACTTCTGTCAAATGTTGTGTAAAATCTGTTCAGAGGAAGTCTGTCTGTCCGGCTGTTCGAATGTAATTTAATAGAATAACCACAAAGTGAAGAGAGCTTGATAGATAAAATTCTATATACAGAATGAACATCTATAGTCAAGACACCTATGAAAGTTTGAGACAAAACCAACAAGAGATTGAATGTCTGTCGGTGTGTACTTTCAAAAACAAGTAAACGCGATAGCTCAAAGCCGCAGTGAATAACAAATTCGGTATGAGATTTTGGATTACAAGTGTAGTTTTGTTTTAAATTTTTATTTCAATCGCGTTGGGAAAAACACGTCAAAAACAAAAATTCGATTTTTGGATATTATTAAATTAATCGTTTCAATGATTAATTGTTAAATAACTAGCTAAGAATGACATGATAGATCCAGTGAAAATTCATGTCACAGATTAATATTTCGTAACTATTATATAACTATGCAAGGCGTTCTCTTAGACATTATACAAGAAAGTTTTGGATAGACTATTCCAGCTGGTTTAATAATGCATTTGTTGGTATGAAAAGTAAAAGTAATTTTTACCATACACGTTATAAAATATAAAATATTTTTTGAAATTGATAAAAAAAGGCAAAATTATATTTTAATGAATTGATTTAATTTTGAGGAATATTGGCCTTTAACTTCATAAAATACTTTTTTTTTGCATAATTTTCAATAGTAAAAAAATAAATATTTAGAATCTAGTGAGAATGAATTATTTTTAATGAAACTTAGATTTGATTCAGAAAATGTCTCAAGTCATATAGATATCCCATAAGCATTCAGAAGATGTTTTTGATATTACATGGGCAGTCGTCAACAAAAATAAAAGAGGAAACACCTCTGCAACTTTTTAATTTATTATAGCATTTACATCAATTTTTTATCTATGGAAATTACTCGAGGGTACAGGGTTGTTGAGAGAGATAAACTGATTAACCGAATTAATTAACATAGTTAATTAAATACGATCTCAAAAAAAAAATTCCATAACGGCTATTAATTTTTTTTTCACTGAATCGATTTTTCGTTAAAAAATTAACCTCTCAATAAAATTTTATGGAATTCAGATGATAATTTCGAGAGTTATTGGGTTTTGAAAAATGGCACTTCCATTATAAAATGAGTCTTATGAACTTTCAAACTATTAAATAATAGTTTGAAAGTATTTCTCAAAATTTTTTCATTTATTTAAAGAACGTTATCATATTTTTTTAAAATCATGAAATGAATGCAGAAATAACGCAAATTCAATTTTTCTAATGAATTTTTAAATGTGAAATGTAGGGAAAAAGGTGAATTATAACAAAGTAAAATTTTTGCATGGAAGCAAATCTGATATGCTAAAATGTCGGAATTCAAAAAATTGTGTGCATATCTCAAATAATTTCCGAAATGTTCACAATAATTATAAAATTCCCATAATCGATTTGCAACGACCACTTTTAAGGGACCGTATGTTAAATTTATTTGTATTTATAAATCTACTCTTCATGAAGCGCAAGCTTCAACGGCAAATATAACATCGTTGTTAGTTAAATAATAAATTTATTTTCTGATCAAACGATTTGAATTTAATATGAATTTTGTTTTCTTTCTTAAAAACTCAGACGATATGAAATTAGATTGAAAGACAAATTAGCTGCATTTATTCATTAATTCATTAATGCATTTTAAGTTTTAAAAAATTTTCTTATGTTTTTTTCCAGCTGAATATACATTCTTTAAATTTCACAAGTTTCACTCCTTTTTGTTTCATTAAAGAATTTTTAAATTAATATTAATTACGAAGAATTTTGTTAATTAGTGAATAATTTGAAACAGTGAAGTATTAATTTAATATTTTTCTTCGAGTAAAAAAGAATTATTGTATGCAATTAACACACCAAAAAATGGGTAGAATTTTATTAATTATACGTAAAAAAATCATAAAATCTAATCATGTCAAAACTTATTAACATGATTTTGTCTAATTTATTTTACAATTACTGAGGAAACTAAAAGAAGAAAAAACTGATTGCTCTTTAAAATATTCCGAACTATTTTTTCAAATTAGCACATATATTTAAATTATCCAAGAAATACTCCTTTTCGTGTAAGTATATAATTTTTAAAATAATATTAAATTGGAAACATTGAAGCTTTATTAATAAGTATGGAATTTTAGAAGCAAAATGTTTATTTAACAGTTATTTTTTAGGTTCAAAGAGTCAATCAGTGTTATTAGCACAACAAAAAGTAAAAAGAGATTTCTTAACAGTAATTATCTTTAGCGAATATGTAAAATCAGACAAAAATAATATTAGGAAAACCCTTTTATATGATTATTTAATTGTAAGCTTATGAAAAATATAAATTAAATTTAGTAAAATATATTTTTTTAAAATATTTTTGTCACAATATTTGAAAAAATCTAAAAGATAACTGAACTTTATTTTATCAACTGATGAAAATAAATAAATATATTTTTCTGGCCACGTGGTTTGATGTATTAGCAAACGATATTTCAAAAATCTAAAAAAAAAAGTCTTAGGTAATTGCTGATTAATGCTGACTTGGTTTTTAATTTAATTACAGAAAATATTTTTTATCAATCAAATCAAAGATGTTTTATAGAAAATTATAATGGACATCAAAAAGTAATACTTTTTTTTAAACGTAATTATCTAAAGCAATTACAAAGTAACGAAAAGAAAATCTAATTTTGAAGGAATGTCTTTTACTCAATGCTTTGTTTATTTTTCTGTTTTAAATAAACATCTCAAATTGCAGTTGCTGTTTAAATACACACTAAGAATTGTTAAAATTTTCATTAAAAATAAAAAAATAGAGCACAAGTTTAATTAAGCGAAGTGAAACGAAGAGATTCGAAGTTCGGAATTGTTTTTCCTTTTATTTCATCTACTCAAAATAAAATCTTCGGAAAAGCAAATTCGGAGAAGCGAGGTCGCTATGCCTAGTTTTAAAAAAAATGAAAAAGAAGTTTAACATAACACGAAAGATCACAAAATAAGATTTTTTTTCTTTATTCTACTTACTGAGTGCAACAACCCAGATACAAAACGTGCTCATCAAGATTTAAATTTTTGTTTTCAAAAATTAAAAAAATTTGGAATCAAAGTTCCAAGAAAACGATTATTTTTTAAAAAAAAAAATATAGAATTAATTTGTGCAAAGTTTTTGGAACTATAATTAGGAAAACAAAATGGCGAAAGGCATTGTTTTAAAGATTTTTAGTTTGAGATAAAGAATTTTAAAGATTTGATCTGGAATTTCGTTGTTTCAAATTTGCTTCATCCGAAGAGAAGAAAAATATACATAAATCAGTTAATGATTTTTGCGAGAAAAAGATAATTAATATATTATTATTGATTTATTAGATATTTTACTTCAAAGCATACAACATTGGAAAACATTATTTTTTATTATTTAATACTTCTAAAGATATATCGTACAGTCAAATACATGTAGCCATATTAATCATTATTATTAATTATGATTATATGGTCGAAAATTTTTCTTATATTGAAATATATTATCTGCTTGTCACAGTCATACATCATGTAATGTTTATTTATAATTTTTTTAATGCCTGGTTATGACGTCACTTCCTTTTCTCTCTGATAAATTGCATAATGGATACAAAAATAAAATTGGCAAATAAAAATTTGTCTAAATGCTCTTTTTTTCTATTTCAAAGCTGTTGATAATTATTCATTGATTCCATGAAAAAAATTCTTCGATGATTGCCTGTCTCAAATAAAAACTAATTTGATATCAAAGGTATTTTTAGAGGTAAACTTATCTTTGAGTAAAACTGGAGTTATATCTGATTACATTGAAATTTATGTTTCCAGACATAACTCCAGTTTTACTCAAAGATAAGTTTACTTCTAAAAGTACTTTTGATATACTTGAGTGCTTGAAAATATTTCGAATTTATTATAAGGTCTGTTAAAATGTTTAAATTGTGGGATACAAGGCAAAGTTCCTTTCAACATTCATTTATGTTTTATAACTCAAAATTCATAAAAAAAACAATATAAAAACCTATCATAAAAATTACAACGTTTCGGTTTTTAAAAAAATTCGCATTAAACAAAACAAGAGGTTTAAAAAGTTATTTCATCACAATAATTCCCATTTTATGAATGTGTCACGTTCGAAATTCGAAATAAACTTTAATTTCGCGGTTTCCCTTGGAGAAAAAGACATTTCTTACCCCCCCCCCCTTCTTCCTTTCTTTTCAAATAAGGACTTATTTGACAAAGTCTTTCCTCTCGATAACCTTTTCCGCCATTTCTTTTCATTTTCAGTACACATTCGTGAACATGCTGACACAGAGTTTGGGATGAAGAGAATACTGTCACCTTTCTGAAATAAATTTCGTGATGAATCTTCGAAAATCATGTTTTAAGAGAAGAAGAGGGAAGAAAAAGATCAAAATCGGGTGAGGAGGGTCTAAAAAATTAAACATATCAACCAAAGAGAAAACAAGACAAGAAGAAAAGTAAAATGTCGAAATAGAAAATAACTTTATTTTATGCTACTACAGTTGTAATAACTTCCGTTTGAGTTTGGCAGTTATTAGAGAGGAGACATTTTCGTTATACTTGTCTCTACACCCCCACTTCTACAAAACCCCATGTGCCGCTCATCCTTATTGATAAAGGAGAACGAACAAATGCATATTTGCTATCAAACTGACATTTTTAATAAAAATAAAATAAAATAAACGCATTATGGAAGATTGCGATTTAGAACCTCCGAAAAATCACCATGTAACAGGGTCTGAAGCACGCTAAACTCACCAGGGCCAAATATCCTCCTCCTGCAGTGGTGCGAAAATTTAGAGAGGAGGGTGCCAACTCAGAAGTCGTTCTCGTCCAATAACCACGGATTAATATCACGAGGTCCATTCCAAAATAGCCCTGATGTTGCTTTAAAATTGGATGTAAATGTAACTAAAATAAATTACAGTGATTTGTTTTTCAATATTTTTTTGTTTAATTTTCTTCAGAGGAAGGCTTTGGACCAATACATTATATTCGTTATTACGTAATTCTTCTATGTCCTCTATCGAGAATCATATGTATTTAGTACATCAAAAAATTGTTAGATTATTTATAAATTTAAATGAAAATTTTAAAAAAAAACCTGTCCTCTAGTCCTAACCATTGTATCGATTTCGCAAATCTTTAATTCATACAAAAACTTTTGATCCGTCGTTAGTCAACTTCTCTCGTTGTCCATCACTTTCGAGAGATTTTACAAATTAAAATTTTGCTGGATTTTCTAATTTCAACAACCAGACAGATTCAGCTAATTATTTAAAATAATTAGGAAAACCGATGAACTAGACCCCCTAACTAACAATCATACTGATTTCGCAAATTTCTTATGTAAGCACATTATTCCTAGATATATTATCAATGGTTACCTACCATGCATTAACTTCTATCACGGCAAAGATATCACGACATAAGAATAAGATGGAAACCCAAACTCCAGTAACTGAACCGATTTTACCAATTTATTTTGCTTCTTCACAAGTATAATTAATTATTTAGAATGTTCTATTCTTATCTTGTAAGTGCGATTAAAATTAAAGATTTCTTTTGTTATTATTAGATGTAGTTCATCAATTTGCTTAAGGTGACAAAATCAATACAATTGTTAAGAGAAAATACAAAATAGTGCAATGGTCAGAGGGTCTAAATTGCTCACTAATAGAATATATAACCGCGTTTCTATTCGACAAGAAAATATAATGCAACAAAACACAAATGAAGCATACACAAAACAGTACTTTAAAACAGTAATAAGCAGCAACCAAACAATAAATCTTTATTAAATAACTGCAATATTACAAAGCAGATAGAATTATCTGTAAATCAACATTTCAAAGAGAGATTTCGCTCAACTACTCGCTTGAACTCAACTCAATTTTCGTTCTCGACTTGGTTGACTACCAAACCTGACTCTGCCTTTCGGATTTTTATAGGCCCTGTAACAGATCACCGAATGACAAAAAAAAATCTGCAAAGCGAGTCTGAAAGAAGCAAATGCCAGTAATCTCGAATATGCAAATTTCTTCAATTTTTTTCCTAAAGCCTTCAAGTTTGCCGTCCAAAACATGGGGCATTAATTCGGCATTTTTACAGTAGTTATTATAGCTATAAAACATCTTCCTACCAGGAGATTCATTACTCTTGGAAGCAATAATATAAATTCGTAACACTATTAATGTAATAGACGAAGAGTAATAAACGTATCATCATTTATTACATACAATTATTCGAAATCAAGTGCTTATATTGTAGCAAAATGAATGTATCATATTTCTGTATATATGTATATACTTGTACGTTGTATCCGAATATCCAATTACTAATATCCGTATAAATATAGCTTGGTATAGTTAAATAACATCAAACTATATTTATTCGGATATTTAATATTTAGTATTAATGCCGCCAAAAAAACATGATGACAAGGCTAAAGTAGATTCATATAATATAAAATTTTATTGAGTCGGATATTTCATACTTTCTAGGATAGCACACGAGGAAAAAATCTTGAAACGCAATATTTGGTGGAAAACTCATCTTAAAAGTATTGTGCATCGCATATATATATTCCTAGAAATGCAAAGATGGAAGAAAATAGACACTTCAGAAATATCAATAATACCAGTACGTCTGGAGTCGAAATGAAAAATGCCATGTACTGAAAGAAACTTTCGGAATATTAAAGTAATAAATATACAGTCTACAATATTTCTGATAGCATAAAACGATGTCTTGTAATAGTTATCTGGCTATTACAATCATTGCTTTAAATTTTGTTCATTAATGCTTATCCAGTAATTATTTAGAGAATCTATTAATTTGTGGAGGCAATTTCGCCCTTAAAGTTCATTATGTAAAATTTTTTTTTCTTCTGAAAACTGAATTGCATATATGTATCAAATACTGATACATTTTGCCAGTTTAGAAAAAAAAAATACTTGAAAGATCAAGACAATCAACAATATGTTTTATTCACTTGTATATAAATATTTTAAACTTGTATATGATATCTTTACTGAAATTGAGCAGTGGATGTGCAATGGACGATATCCAACGAACTGGACAGTCATCAAGAAATTCGGTGAAATTCTCAGATATTCATACTTTCCAGATAGGACGTAGCGACTCATGGAAGTCTCCAGAAGAATCTACAGGTCTCGATCTTTAATCAAGACATAATTCTTACTTTTTTAGAATCTATATTTTTAGTCATTAAGTAGTCAAATTGATGCTAAGTCACCAAATGATTGTAAAGTTTATCGTCAAGGCAACAATCACTTACTTGTCCTTCATTCAGAATCTCTGTTAGTCCTTCTTTTCAACCATAAAAGGCAGAGATACATTTTTACCAGTAGCATTTCATGTTTATCAGCTTTCTGCTCGCATTACGAGAAAATTCCAGAGAGATTCATTCTTTCGATCTCCTCATTAGACATTTATGCTTTCCAGATAGGACGTGGCGAAACATGGAAGTCTCCGGAGGAATCTATACGTCTCGGGCTTTAATAGAGCCATAATTCTTGCGTTTAATTAGAATATTTATTTTTTGGTCGTTAAAGTAGCCAGATTGATGCCAACAAATGATCACCAAATTTATCATCAAGGCCAATTACCACTAACTTGTCATTCATTCAGAATCTATGTAGTTAATATGAAAGTTAATATGTTAAAGTCAATTAAAAGTCAACAGTTCCCGACTAATAATTTTAACTAAACACTACGCCTCAAAGATAACTTATTGATTAATATCTGACAGTTGATTCGAATTAATTTTCTCAAGATTTGATTACTAAACATTTGGACAAGGCAGTCGAATTGCTAGACAGGTATCTTGATTTTAATTACCGCCAATTTTAAAGCATAAGTTAGATCAATTACTCCATCTTAACCCCCATCTTATGCTACATTAATCCGAAATTAAACATAAACCCATAACCCATAAATCTCCAAGAAAAGGAAGGGCCAAACGTATAAGTTATTCCTTTTCATTCCCAAGCAGAGCGACTGCCGCAGAATGTACATATGAAATCTGCATGCCGGAGGATATGAAGAGAGGAGGGGGGAGTGAATTTAAAATTCTGCATCCTTCATTATCACATGATTCGAAGTGTGATTTCCTCCCGGATGTTGAAATTACCCTCGAAGAGAGAATTATGCTAATGGCTTTCAAATCGATGGCATCATTTAGAGGTCAATACAGCGAAGGACATGCAGAGTTAAGATGTCTCGCGAATAGAACGAATTAGGCCTCGAATCCCTTCGTATTAGCTATTAGAATAAGTTTTTAATAATTAGATAGATAAAAAAAAATTGTTACTAATTGCCATTTGGTATAATTATGACATTTATCTGGGGTTTTTAAGTTTTTTTCTAGATGTTTATAAGGAATTAGTAAATATTTTACAAATTTTTCTGCAAGCATCTGCGTCATATTATGAATAAGAATAGAATTGGCATTGGTGTTTGCCATCGAAGTTTAGTTTTTCTGTATTTAAGTCCGATTTCGAAACAGCAGGAGATTTATTTGAAAACGGATTTTATATTTTTGAATAGTGGTCAGATAATCAGGTCGGTACCTGTGCCGATACCTTTTCCTGCAGACTTCTGCGGCACATTAACTGTTGGAGGATATTTTATACCAACCGACTTATCGTGTATTAGACTCTGCATTAGAGCTTCTTCGATGGAATTTAATTTTGAACCTGAAGTCTTCAGATCCCAAACTCAAGACCTTACTGTTATATATGATACCTGTGTATTATCAGACTTTGACAAAATCGGTTGTTAAAATGACTTTATAATGAAATGACCTGAAGCAAAAATGACTTCATAAACAAGTGACATGGAACAGAAATGACATTATTAGCAATTGCAAACTTTGTAAGCAAATGGCATGAAGCAAATAGACATCGGTTAAGTTTATGATTTATCCCATAGTTTTAAAATAAACTGGAACACCTTCACAGCAATAATTTTTTCATAGAAGGATATTTTTTTTAAATAAAAATAAATTTAGATGTATAGGAAAAAAAAATTTAATAGAAAAGAAATCAAATAATTTATTTTATGAAAGCAGAAAAACAAAAAGACTTTCAAAATACGGTGTACCCCAAACTACTTTATAAACAGGAAGCAAAAATAACTTTACAAACAAATTGCAGCCTTTATAAACAAAAGGCGTGAATCAAATAGACATTCGCTAAGTCTATGGTTTATTCCATATTTTAAAATAAATCGACACTGTTTTATCGTAATAATACATGGATGGATTTTTTAATAAAACTAAATTTAGAATTAAAGGAAAAAAGATTAATCGAAACAAAATCAAATTATTTTCATAATGAACGCAGAAAAGCAAAAAAGACTTAAAACGCAATGAAGTCCAAACGACTTTATAAACATGGAGCAGAAATGACATGAAGCAAATAGACATTCATTATATATATGGTTTATTCCACAATTTTAAAATAAACTGGAAGTGTTTCATCTCAATAATACTTATATGGAATTATTTTCGTAATAAAAATAACTTTAAATTAAATGAAAAAAATTAATCGAAACGAAATAAAAAAAATAAAATTCGAAATGTTTTATATGAATATGAAATATGGAATTATTTTTTAATAAACATTTATTTGTATGAAAACGCAAGTAAATTGTTTCCTACTAGAAACCAGATAAACTAATTTTTTTATAAAAGATATGAAATGAAAAATAATATTTTTCTAATATTTTTTAATTTATATATTAGATTAGTAAGGTCATTCTATTTTATGTCTTTTTCAATTAATAAAGAAATAAATGTAACTGATAGAAATAACTTTTTTCATTTAAAATTTTCTGATTCATTCAGCAAATACTTGAAATATATATAGAAATAAATATAAGAATTTATATTATTTTTAATTAAAAAAAAGAAATAAAATTCATATTCAGTGTTATCGCATTAAAATTAAAGACAAGGTTGATTAAAATTTGTTATTTCGCATGGATTAAATAAATTCTGAAAAATAACAATTTTTTAATTTAAAATTTTTCTCTAAAAGAAGTGTTAGAGTTATATAAGAGTTTTCTCTTATAAGTAATGCATATAAAACATCTACATTGAGTACAATCATTTTAAACTGAATATCAAAATTTTGTATTATATCAATCTTTAGTTAATAATCTTACTAGAAGGAATAAATAGAATAAAAGTGTATTCTTTAATCTTCATATCGAACAATTTTTAAAATAAAAAAATTATGATAGTATGAAATATTTTAAAATTATTTGTCAACTGAAAAATATTCAAGATAGTAAATGTAAGTTAATAATAAAAGGATATAAAATTTAGATATTTTTTCTTTGAATAAAGAATTTTCTGCAATCTAATTGGCTCATTTAAAAAAAAATTCTTAAATAAAATATAGCTTTATTTTATTTTTATATTCGAACATAAGATATCAGAACAGCAATTTGAAAATATATCCTTGGATATAAATGATTGAAAAAGTAATTCAAAATGAAAACATTGTTTTTTAAGCACTTTTGTTGCAGCATTTGAAAAATTCTAAAAGACATCTAACTTTACCATGAAGACAAATATTTTTGTCATTAATAGAAAGAAATATCAATTTTTTTATCGCATTGTTTGATGGATTACAAATATTTCCTACATTTAATCTACTAAACAAAAAAAAAAGCTTAAACAGCTGCTGAGTAATATCTTTCCTGCTCTTTTATTTAAATGCAAACGATATTTTTTATCAATCAAATGAAAGATGTCTCATGAGAAAAATTGTTATTGCAACCCAAAAGAAATAAAGATTTGTTCTCCTAATTATCTTAAGCACTTAGAAAATAATGTGCAGCAAAAGCAAACAATTCTGTCAAAAATTCTTAAAAACCATTTTCTTTTTTTTTAAAGAAAAAGACTTTTATTCGATACCTCGTTTTTTTTTAAGTCTGTTCTTAAATAAACTTTCCAAATTGCACCTGCCGATTAAATACATACTAATTCCAAATTACGAAAGCTTTCTTTAAATAAAGAATAAAATATATCGTCTGACCTTAGTAGTGAAGTGGAATGAAGAGATCCGAAGTTAGAAATCAGAATTTTATTTTAATTTCTTTTTTTCCCCCATTCGCTGGAAAGGAAATCGTCTGAAAACTCAATTTAGAGATTGCAGATAGCTAAGCCTAATTTAGAAAGAAATTAAGAATGAAACAGAACATTTTAAAGAAGGACAAAAAGAAGATCAGAAAGCCTTTTTTTTTTCTTTCTTGTGTTTGGACGCAACAAATAAATCTCAGTCGTGTTAATAAAGTCTTAAATTTTTATTTTGAATCGAAATCTTAAGCAAACGAAAATGCTTTTTGAAGACAGATCAGGCTTATTGAAGCAAAATCTTTGGCATGGAAAGGAGAAAAACAAAAATATGTAACGTCATTATTTTAAAATTCAAATCATTGCTTGCTGAAATTATTTATTTTATTATCTTAAATTCCTTTTCAAGAGGAATTAAAACTACATAAAATAAATAAAGGTTTTAGAGGAAAATGGAAAAAAATATTATAAAATCATTATTTTTAAATTATTAAAAATTCAAGGAAAAAACTAAATTCGTTACGAAAGAATATTCTTTTTGGAATGCTTCTGATTTTGTTATACTAAACTTAATTCTTATTTCATGACAGTAAACTGATGTATGCTGCCACTTTAACCATTTTTAATTTGTTTTTAGTTTTTTTTTTCATCTTTCATTTTTCCTATATGATTTATATTTGATTCGAAGATTACTTTGTTGAGGCATGACTTGAGGGCATGAATTGATTCCTTTGCAGCTAGTTGCATGAAGGACGTGAGATGCAACAACTGCCACTCTATCCTAAAAAGTGTTGAACAACAGCTAACTGTGATTTGGCACAGGCATTCAGATTCCTTTCGTGCAAAATTAGATAAATAATCTGAGTATTTAGATTCCGTTGTATGGTAAATTTTGCAAATTAGAATTAAAATGTTCAGAATCAATTTTTATACGTAAAATATTGTTAGAATAAGAGAGATAGAGAATCGAGATTAGAAGTATACGTCTTTAACGGAAATATTAGAGTAAGTCTAATAAAAATTATATGATTGTTTTTAGAATAGTATATATATATATGATCTCTATTAATAATAAATAGAAACGGTATGTGTGTGTCTGCTTGCACTCTCTAGAGCAGACCATTTGATCTAAAACTATCCAATTTGTTACGTCTATACTTTTAAGAGTATAAATATGTGTCTTGAAGCAAATTTTTTTAAAGAAAAATTAATTAATTAAAAATAAAGAGAAATTTTGACAATTTCCTGCAATGACTTCCGAAAGCATTACAGTACAAAATTGCTGTATATATATATATATAAATATATATATATATATATATATATATATATATATATATATATATATATATATATATATATATATATATATATATATATATATATATATATATATGTGCGTGTGTGTGTATACAGACATACATATGTAATGATATATCTTAATCTAGTTTAAAATTTAATTAATTTCCTAATTTTTATATTAATTCAGCTCATATTAACTTCATTCTAAAATGTTCTCTTATTTCCTGATCCGATTCCACCTTTTTTATTTAATTAATGCAATAGAAGCTCTGTAAAATTGCTGAAATCAGAAGGTTCTCACGCTCCAGTTAAAGGGATAAATATCTTTAATGTTTGCAACATTCTTTTAGGGATACCTAGATTACCCTTTCCTAAGATTACACGTGTCAAAGAAATCCCTTTCAAATTTTCATAATAAAATCATAGAAAGAAGAATTTTGTTGTCTTTCGATCTCTGGTGTCGCGATGTGGACTGGCGTGTTCCTTACTGCTTGTTCTTGTACATAAATTGTTCAAGAACTATATATATATATACTTTAAGCAGAGACCTAAGAGAGAGAAGACATGTTCGAATTTTAAACTTAGCTTTTATTTTCTATTCCGGGAGGCATAATTTATGTACAAACAGAAACGACGAGGCAAATTAACACAGAACGACACAAGAGCGAAAGAGGAAAAACTAATGAAATATTTATCCCCATGATTATATACTGTGAGATTTTGATAAGGATTTCTTTACAAGTCTCGATTTAGGCAAATGAAAAAGAATGTGTTAGATCGACAAATTTTTATTCCTTCGCACGCAGTGTCCGAGCCGCTGATTTAAGCACTTTTACAGAGCTTCTGTTGCAATAATAAAATAAAAAATGTCGAATTGGATTAGGAAATAAGAGAACATTTTAGAATGAAGTTAATATGGGCTGAATTAAGATAAAACTTTAGAAATCAATTCGGGTTCTATTTAGATTTTAAAATATCATTTTAATTTCGTTTTATTCTCTTTAATATCCATCCAGGAAAGCAAGATTATTAGCAAGAAGACGAAGCGCGGCACAAAAGCAGAAGTAAGAAAGAAGGCAAAAAAGGGCCGAAACCAATGATCACTAGTCTTATATAACATAGTATTTCAGGCCAGGTGCCAATTCAATACACGTGGTGACCTTTGGCACCTTTTCAAGGGCAATCGAAGATATCACTTTCTCTTGATACGTAATACATTATTTTTAAAGAGGAATTAATTAAACCGAAAGTGGAATTGGATCACGAAATAAGATAATATTTTAGAATGAAGTTACTATGAGCTAAATTAAAAGTTTTGGAAATTAATTTGGATTAAATTAATAGTTTAAAATATCATTAAACACACACACACACACATACACAAACACACACACACACACATATATGCTAACTTTTTTTACGTATGATATTTTGGTTTTTAAAAATATTTTAAATTTAATATTAATCATGAAAGATGATCAGAATACATTTGCTGAAAGCATTTTGAGTTGCATTCAATTAACTATTTGTTAAAAAAGTATAAAAAATGATTCATTTCATCAAGAACAATCTAAAAAGAAAAACATTCCCTTTTTTTCACAATTTCATTAAAAATATATTTTTATTTAAATTATCTCTGTCTACATCAGATAGCAACAATCACGAAATTTGCGCTCATTATATCTTTATTATCACCAAAAAAAATAACGACGTACTGAAAATGAAAGCCGTTTCCTTTTTTTTTTTAATCGAATTTTATTACTGAATTTACACCCATATTATGAACGAACAAAAGAAGTCATTTTTAGACGGGGAAAAAAACTGGCTTAAGAGGGAATCAGTGTCAGATTATTGAAGTGAACGAAAAAAAAAAACCCTATAAAATGTAACAAAAAATTTTTTAACGTTAAAGTAGCGCCAGCGTATCATTTTGAAAACAATGTACTCTGATTGAAATAGAAGATTGAAGGATGAAAGGTGTCGAAAGAAAAAAGAAAAGAAAAGAAAAAGAGGGGATGACATTCCCAGGAGGGCGATTTCCCTCCCCCCTCCCCCTATTCCCTGTCCCCATTGTTTGAAAAGTTTTAAAAATTGGGAAATGTCTGCATTAGCTGTTAGGATTTTTAAACTTTCCTGACGTTATTTATTTCATGCTGTACAGGTAGAAAAAACAGATTTGCACCAAATCTTAAAGAATAAAGGTTTTGGAATGAATGTATCTGTATTTGCGAAAATGCCATCTTCAGCAAACATCGAATTTCTCATGCTTAATTTGATATTTATGGTTCACTAAACGAAAATACATAAATATGTACTTGATTTATACACACACATATATATAATGTTGCAAATCTGTTATGTTGCTTCGAAACACAGTTAATTCAATCACTGGAAAGACCATTTTATGATCAGCTCTGTTGGATGCTGATCAAATACCGAATCAGTGATCTCCAGGCTTGGCGACAAACTTGGTGATGAATTTGGCGAACTTGCAGAAAGAATAGATAATCCTGGAAATTCCAGAATTTTAGCGATTGACCAATAGAAATCGAGGTACGCCTGATTGTTCCAGAACCTCCTCTTCCCACCTCCGGGAACTATAAAAGGCCGGCAGTCTCAAGCCGAAGTCAGTCGTGCATCGATGAGTCGTGAATTGAGTCGCAGTTGTGAAACGAGTCGTAATCGTGGTAAGAGTAAACGGCGCATAGTTGGATCAGTCCAGCGAAGAGAAAGCGTTTGTGAGGAGCTCAATCAATTGCTGAATTCAGCTGTATGCCGACTTCTGGTGATTATTGTGAAGCAGCATCGAGCCGTGTGTGGAGTAGCCAGACGTGTAGCAGTGAGTCGGCAGTTGGATACAGCTAAAGCGACGAGACAGTGGAGCATGGCAGTTCGAAGTTTCAAGCATTATCCATTTTGTCGCCAAATGGTCGCCAAGTTAATCACCAAGCTCTGGGACCACTGACTAGGCATCCGGCAGCATCGTTGTACAGATGACTGTAAATCAGTCTTCCCGGTGATCGAACCAACCATGCTGGGAAGCAGCATCACAGCTTTGTAACAGTATAAACTTATACACAACGCCATTACGTATGAATTTTACATTACAGACACTCGTATATACATACGTATACTCGTTTTCATACATACGTATGAAAAATTCGAAATCGAGATCTCGATGAATATCCATGTCACAAACCTACCTGAGTTCAAAAAGCGCACTTTTCGGTATTATGTCTATTAGTCATTGACAAAGAAAAGTCAAAAAGGCTTTGTACTACATGAATGAAATTTGGTATATGGTCTCTATACTACATCTGTGGTTTCCTATAAAATTTATTCGTTGGAAATCAGTTTCTTTAGCTAACCGAATATAAGTTAACCCGATAACTACAAAAAGAAGAAAACTAAATGAATGAAATTTGGTATACAAATTTAACATCTAAAGAGCGCATACCTACCAAATTTAGAAACAAATTCAGCAAGGGGTAGTCTTTCTCTTGATCTGTACTTTCATAAACTTGTAAACGCGACATAAACACAATGACTTAAATACATCAAATTATAACTACTATAGCAGTTTTGTTTCAGTAGTTTCGGGGTAAAAAAACTCGTCTAAAACAGAAAATTGTATATTCACATATTAAGGTTCAATCGCCAAGGATCGCATTATAAAAATGCCAAGGATAAATATTTATAACTCAAAGGTTCAAAGCTAAATATTTCGAAACTATTGCCAGTCGTTGCCATGCAAGGTATTCGCAGGGTTCAAATTTGTACTAAAAATTAATTCGATAGTAACGTTATTACAGTATGTGAGGAAGTTTCGGAGAGACTACTTCTGCTGGTTATTTTTTCGTTATAGACTTGCACATAGAATAAGTAATGATAAAAATTTTGACCCAAAGAGTTTTATTAATCATCGTGTTTTATAACAGAATGAAAAAAGTTTCTTTTTACTTTCTCATAGACGTAGTATAGAGTGAGTAATCGTCAAAAAGTCGAGATTTCAACAAATCTCCACGTTTTAGACCTCCCTAAGTTAGAAAAATACATTTTTGGAAAATGTCCGTTTGTCTATCTGCGACAATGATGTCTCAAACACTTTTAGACCTAGACGGTTGAAATTTGGTATACGGTCTTTACACCAAATTTGCCGATCACTATCAAATTTTGATCAAAATCTGTCCATTTGTCCAGCTGTTTGAATGTAAGTTAACATGATAATTACAAAACGAAGAGAGCTAGATAGATAACATTCGGTACACAGATTTAATATTTATAGTATAGACACCTATCTAACTGTGAGATAAATCCAAAAGCTGTTTCATTGTCTGTCGGTCTGTGCTTTCAGACACATCTAAAAGCGATCATTCAAAGTCGTAGACACTTAAATATATATCATTTTATATGGGATTTTGTGACTATGAGTGCAGTTTTATGTCAAATTTTTGTTTCAATTGGTTGAGGAAAACGTGTCTCAAACACAAGTCCGATTTTTGGAAATTTTTACTCATGGCAGGGATGAATCGCCAAATAACTCGCCAAGGAATGATACTATAGGTTCAATAAAAATGTTAATTCACGTCAAAGATTAGCATTTTGTAACTGATGTACGCCAATGCCATACAAGAAGTTCTCTAGGATAGCACTTTTCTAGAGAATATACGAGAAAGTTTTTGGAAGACCACTTCCCCTAGTTGTAATTATATCTGTCTGTCCCTGAACATGATAATTCAAAAAAGAAAAATGTCAGAAGAATGAAGCCCGTTAAGTTAAGCAGCCTTTCAATTATAGAATCGCGTGAAATTTCGCATCAAATCGATCGAGGGAAAGATGTCCAAATATAGACTCAGTTCTTCCTCTATGTAGTTAAACGAATCGCAAAATTCATCGTATTGTAAAGAAGTTTACGAGAAAAACGACACATTTTCAAGAGCTTCTAAAATGACCTAAAACTGGCTCCATGCTTTTATCACATCAGAATTTCAACTTAAAGATGATGCGTTGAAATTTCATTAAATAATATCTTACCGTTTAACTCATACAATATAATAAACTTGTCTTGCATGGCACCGGCATACAATAATTACGAAGTATTAACATTTGGCGTGAATTTAGCATTTTGACAGAATTTATCATGCCATCCTTGGCGAGTTATTTGGCGATTAATCCATGGCATGTGTTAATAGTATCTGAAAATCGAATTTGTGTTTTTCTCAGTCGATTGAAACAAAAACTTGACACAAAACTGCAATGGCCGTCACAAAACTTTGATACCAAATTTTGTATATTTAAGTCACTGCACTTTTTTAATTATCGCCTTACGTGTTTCTGAAAGTAATACCGATAGACAGTCAACCCTTAGTTCGATTTGACTCAAATTCTGATAGTTCTCTACGCTAAAGATGTTAAATCTGTGTACTGAATTTTACCCATCTAGCTCTCTTCGTTTTGTAGCTGTCTTGTTAAATTATATTCAAATAGTAGGACAGACAGATTTCTTCTGAACAGATTTTTCTCCAAATTTGATAACAATCTTCGAATTTGATGTAGAAACCGTACACCAAATTCAATCCATGTAATTCAAAACGTTTTAATGTTATCTTTGTCACAGGCAGAGAGGCAAACATTTTCAAAAATGTGTTTTTCGAACTCAAGGTGGTTTAAAACGTGGAAATTCATCGAAATCTCGAGTTCGAATTTTTTTATGATTATTATACTTTCTCTATACTACGTATACGAGAAAATAAAAAAACCGAAGAATAAAATATATATTAAATAACGAGTCCATTTAAATAAATGTATTATTTCAGAAAAAGATAAATACATTGGTAAAACATAAAAGAAAAAGGTTGAGTTTATACCAATTAGAATTTTAGAATGCTTACAAATTTCGATAATTGACAAAAATAAGTTGTTCCTTCATATTAAGATAAGAAGTTTGAACAATATGACGAAAAATGTTTTTCGTTAATCTACTGCAATTAAAGATTCATTTAAACTTTCTAAAACAATGTTTCAAATGTTATAAATTAAATTAGCATACTGAAACAATTATATGCTAAATTTAACTGCGCAAATCATCCAACTCCAGTGTCTCTTATGCCAAGCTGTAGCAACACATCCATTTTCCTTTGGGATAATGAGCAATGGATCTCGAAAGTAAATCAATGTGGCGCACTTAACAAATATCACGTGACCTTCAATCTATTCCACGGCTTGCTCCATTATGAGGTGCTTTTAATTAACATTAATTAAGACATAACTTTCTGACTGCCTTTAGAAAGATATAAAGAATAATACGCTTTTGTTCAGAACTTTATTTTAAAAATATATATAAAAAAATAATTTAGCTATTGAAAATTGGCTTTTTAGTATAAAAAAGCAGATCTATCAGAAGGATCTAATAATAAAAAAATATATTTATAATATATTATCTCATTAAAAATGTTTAAAGAAAAGAAATGCCGTCTTTTAATTTCGAAAATAGTTCTTTTAACATCGTAAAAATAACGTACCCAAATTTAAATGCATTATGTCCTTTATTATACCTAGAAAAAATGTACTGAAAATGAAAGGAATCTATAAAAAAAAATGAGCTTTATTATCAAATTTACACTCATCTCATCAGCAGACAAAAGGGAGTAATTTTTAGAAGAAAAAAACCCTTGCTTTAAAGGGAATCAGTGTCGGATTATTGAAGTCAATGGAAAAAAGTTTAAAATGATGGATTTTTTTTTCTTAGTGAATGCATCGGCATATTCTTTTCGAAACAATGTGCCCTAATTTAAAAACACTGAAAGGGGGAGGGTACAGAGAAGGGTATTAATATTCTCCAGGCTACAATCCCAAACCCCCTCTTCTCATTCTTCCTACAGCTTTTAAAATCCTGGAATCAGGAAATTTCCTTGACTTTTAAGGTCTTACAAGGTTATTTACATCATGCAGTGAAGATTTCCTGTTTCGAAGTAGTGGATTTTTGAAAGGATATTGATTTTTTTTTTAAAGGAGAAAGTTGGAAAGCATTTGCTGTTTTTTGTTTTTTTCGAACCAGGATTATAAGAAGTTTGTGATATTTGGATATTTTTTAGGAGAAATAATAATTCTCTAAAAATAAAAATTCTCTAAAAGGATCATAAAATCTCCGAATAATTAGAATTCAACAATGCGTATGCATTGCACAGTGCGAAAAAATGAGTGTATATGCTCTCTTATTTTATAATATTTGGGGGGGGGGGTTGAGTTTAGATTCTTAATGAATTTAGTATATAGTAATATCGTTTCCTGTATATCATATTCTTATTCTATATATTATTCTATGTATTCTATACATTATATTATATTATATTATATATCATATATTCCTATTGATCTAACAAAAAAGACTACATAATAAATTTCGTTTATCTCGTATTGTGAACTTTCTTTTTCTGTCGCATTCATATATAAATCGACGAAATAAAGAAAAGCAGATCATATATCCTTTGAATGATTAGTTAAAAATCAAGCACATATTTATGTCAAAGTAAACCCGTACTCTTATATTAAAATTCATTCATTTATTTTTCCCGTTTTTCTTTTATTTTCGAACACATTGCAATCATTAAAAAAAATTTGATGAAACTCCATTTTCAGTTCTTGAAATCGGAAAACCAGTTTCTGGAATTACGTACGTCTACGAACAGTATAACTTGAAATGTTGGATGGATGAAATTTGGTATACAGTATTTATGTCAAATTCGTAGAGTTCTGTTATATATTGAACGAAACTCAATCATAGTAAGTCTGCATGTACGGCTGTCCAAATATAAAATGGCATGATAACTATGAAACGCAAAGAGCTAGATAAATACAATTTGGTATACAGATAAAAGTGCAGATACATATGAAATCTGTCAAGAGTATGATCTTTTGTCCGTTTATATTTTCATAAGCATGTAAACATCATTATGTTACGATGCTTTAGTAAAAGGTTCGGACCTGCTTTCATTTTGTCGGTTCTAAGATCTAAAACGCAAAGATTGTTCAAATTCTCGAAGTTGGTTTGAATTTTGCATATAAGAACCATTTTTCGCAATGCTGCTCCAAACTTTCAGATTGGTTGAGTTTTTTTGGAACAAGAGCTCTGTTTGGCATTGTTGCGCCAAGCTTTCAGATAAGCTGAGTTTTTTTTTTTTTTTTTGGAATAAGAGCCATGTTTAGCAATGATTTTTTTTTTCGAACAAGAGCCTTGTTTGACAATGCTGCGCCAAACTTTGAGATTGGTTGAGTATTTTTTTTTTCTTGAACAAAAGCTTCGTTTGGCATTGCTGCGTCAAGCTTTGAGATTGGGTGATTTTTTTTGGAACAAGAGTCATATTTGGGAAAGCTGCGCCAAGCTTTGAAATTGATTGATATTTTTTTTTTTTTGAACAAAAGCCATGTTTAGCAAAACTGCGCCAAGCGTTGAGATTGTTTTTTTTTTTTGTTTTTTTTTTGAACAAGAGCCTTGTTTGGTAATGTTGCGCTAAACTTATATTGGAATAACAGGATCACAGTTTTGATATCGTTTTGAAGATTACAGCTTCCTTTTATACTTGGCAAACGATAAAATGTTTAAACGTCCTGAAAGCATCCACAAACCGATTGGAAGGATAATTTATAATTTACTAAAAACAAAAGTATACTCCATGATACAGAAATAATTCGCTTTTCCTCCTTACATAAAAATTGTTAACTTTTGTCAGGGCAGTAAGCATTACGAATGCTCAAAGTTTGATTTTCAAAGATCTACACATGAGCATTTTGTGCTTCGTAGCATAAATACGTGTATGCATTTTCGATTCCTTTTCATCAACCGATTGAAACAAAAATTTCATACAGAGCAATAGTTACAGTGATAAGATCACATACCAAATTTCACTTCTCTAGACTTTTGCGTTTTCGAGTTATCGAATTGACATGCAAGCGAATATACCAGAAACGTTCGTCCACTTTATCACAGCTTTGACTCAACATCTGGCGCGGAACTACTCCGTACCAAATTTCGCTCATCTAGTTCTTTAAGTTTTGCAGTTATGGTGTGTGTGTGTTTTTCCTTTCAAATAGACAGACAAATTTCTTTCTGACTGTTAGAGCAATTCGTTCAAAATTTGATAGAAATACAGAAACTTGGTTATAAGGACGCATATCAAATTTCATTCATCTAGCTCAAAGCATTTGTTAAGAATGGTGTTTATAAGTAGACATATATAATTTCATATTGTATATCTTACGAACTCTAGGAGAAACGATAAATAAAAATTCTTCAAGATCTCGAGTTCGAGTCTTTTAATGATTATAATAATTTCTATTTGTACTCTCGTATAAGATATAAAAGAGGAAGAAGAAATGGAAAAAAGTTTGTTTAAAATCTAATTAAAAAAATATTTTTATTTTTTTATTTTTAAGAATTTGCCTTTTCAACTTCATGAAACAACAGTAAATGTATTATGCCATTATGATCCTCCAGAAAAACAATATAATGAAAATGAAAAAAGATTGTTAAAAAGAGAATAAGAGTTTTATAACCGAATTTACCCTCTTATGATCAACGAGAAAAAATAAAAAGTTTTAGAAGGAAAAAAAAACATAGTTTAAGTGGGAATCAGTGTCAGATTATTGAAGTCAATGGAGAAAAAAAATAAAATAATCCAAAAGTTTTTTTAGTGCGTTTCATCTTGAAAACAATGACTTAAAAAAAAAAAAAAAAAGAAGATTGAAAAGGGGTTGAGAGTGTATCCCTCTAGATTAATTTCCTAGTTTTCTTCCTCCTGAAACTTTAAAAATAGCAGAGTCAAGAAATGGCTGCGATTTTTAAAGCCTTACAGCATTATTTATTTTATTCTAGCCGCCTTTGGCGACCAGCCGGTTCGCCAATCTTGATGTTCGTTAAAATTTTAATAATTAAATATTTTATGCAATTTCTACTTTAATAGCTTCTTCATCAAAATATTTTAAGACTTTAAATTTTGATTATCATATAATTCATTCATAATATTATAAAGGCCTTCAGTCATAACGTGATATGTATCTCTCTCATTTTCTGTTAGCACCCGTAGAATTTATGCTTTAAATTAAAGTGGAAAGAATTTATCTTTAATTAATATAATAATATTTTTTACTGAAACAAAGCATTTTTTTATAATCTGATTACTGAAAATAGAGTCACTCAGCGTTTAAACTTTATGGGCACTAAAGAATATCTTTTTTAATTTATGTAATATCTCAAGAGTTGGTCAACAAAATTTTCTTAGATTCATTATGAGCAGATCGATTCATTAACAATGTTTAAATTTAAATGCATCAAACACTAAGAAAATAAAACGAATCGTTTAAAATAAACGGTTGAAAACAGGTTTTAAAAAAACTACTTAAAAAACGATGTACTTAAAACTATAAGCATATACAAAAAATATATAACTAACATAAATACAATTTACTTACAAAAGCATGCGACTAACTCAAAAATAATTTAAATCATCCATTGATAACGGTTGTCATGGCAACAATCAGAACAGAATGCGCATGCGTGAATTTTCTTCCCCAGTTACGTAACGCAAATACGTGATTTTTTTTCTACGCCAGTTGGGGTAACGCTATGCGGATTAGAAATTTTTAATTTCCTTTATTCTGTTTTATTTTAATTCAAAAGTACTTCAGAATGAATCTGAAAGATCGATTCATTAACAATGTTTAATTTTAAATGCATCAAACATTAAGAAAATAAACAGAATAGTTTGAAATAATCCGCCGAAAAATTTTAACCCTAGCCTCATTACTGTTGGGAGAAAAAAAAAAACTGAAGCCTTTCTCGTTTGGCGCTGTGGATAATGGAAGATTTTTTCTGGCGGAAAAGTTGGCGGTGGGGAAAATGGAAGATTTTTTTGGCGGGAAAGTTAGTTTTTAATTAATAATTAAAATTCTAATTAAAAATTCGAAAAAAGAAACCCCAGGTGCACATTCCCAACCTCCAAGGTATACATGTACCAAATTTGGTAGCGGTCTGGCCTGTCAAACGGTCTGGCCTGTAGAGCGCCAACACACACACACACACACACACACACACACACACATTGAGCTTTATTATAAGTATAGATAACTAAAAGGACCTTCAGTCTTGAAGTAATGATTTTTAAAAAAAAGGATTTTCATTTGGAAAGGTAGGGAATGCAACAAAATTGGAATTCTGCTTCTGTTTGCAGATAGTTTCAAGGTAAAGAGGACATATTTACATTTATTTCAATGGTTGTTGAATCTATGCTACCTCAACTGTCCCCCTACAATGACGACAAAGCTGTCAAATTTGTTAACAAAAATGAAGGTTCATAAATATTAGCTAATCTTGACCATATTTGCATTTGGATTTGAGTTCTCGATTTTATTCCAGAACATTCGATGCTTCCGATGGAGCTATAAAAACCGGAGGCGCACAGACAATAGCAGCAGTCGTCGAGTTGAGAGTAGAAGATGGTGAAGGCGATTTTTCAAATATCGCAATATCGGAATGCTATATCTTCTGTCGTGGGTTAAATGTGGGTGGTTGGCTGTTAAAAATAAAAGGACAGGTTCAGATGTTAAAAATTCTTTTATATGACTGGCAGTTAGTTTCCTCGCAAAGGTACTTAAACCTTTTCATAGGGATTATATCTAAATAGAAATTTATATCGCTGTAAAAGTATTTGGATATCTTCTTCATCATTGAATCTGTCGGAAATTTTTAAAATATCCCGACATCGTGGGTCAAATGTTGGTGGTTTGGCTGGTTGAAAAATAAGGTGAGTCAGTGTATCAGTTATTTGTCTGATCGTTGGATCACGATAGATCCTGGATTCCTAGTGGGAACGTCTCAGATTCCAGAATACAAACCGTATACCCCTATAGATTAGTCATGAAAAATTGCTCTACTTCATGCTAAATTTGACTTCAAGAATAAAATGTTCTTCCTTAAGAACAACTACAAAATATGAAGACTAATATTGCTTCAAGTTGCATATAAATAGTAATTAATTTCATTCTAAATTTACTTGGTTCTATTAAAAATCATTACAAATAATCATAGCAAGTCATCTGACCAAGAAAACTGCAGTGATTTGTGGTAAGGCCTCAGACACCAGATTTGAAACCCTACTCTATCAAAGATCCGTCGGACTTTTAGGTCTAAACACGCTCATTACCCCAGTTCAAGGCTTCCTATCTAATTAGATGATCCTGTCTTTGCAATCTCTTAATTATCGTAGGGAACGAATCATCCAATTAGATAGATAGTTCGGTACAGTTGGAAAGTAGGTGTGAATCACAGATGATACACGAGGCAGTGAATGTGTTAAACTAATTTGACTGAGAAGGTTAAATATCCTCGGCTTTATGTTGCTTGAGAAGCTTTGAGACAGGGATCTGATTCCACCAAGGATCCATCGTCTTTGTAGCTCTTAACATGCTCATTGTCACGGCTCAATCCTCATATTCGGACATCCTATCTAATTAGATGATCCTGTCTTTGCAATCTCTTAATTATTGCAGAGAAGGATACATCTAATAAATCAGATTTCTCAACGCAGCTAGGAAGTAGGTGTGAATCACAGATGATACACGAGGTAGTGAACATGTTAAACCAATCTCTCATGGAATCTAGTTAAGAAGGTAAAATGTCCTGCCTTTCCTGCGGCTAGGAATCTTTGAGATGGGGTTCTGATTCAGTTGTTGTTTTGGCCATCTGGTCATAATTCAAAACTTATTAAGCCTGTTCAAAAATAGCTTTTATATTGCTTCAAATCTAATAAAACTTTTAAAATCTAAACACCTCTAATAAAACAGGGATTTAATTACCAGACGATATTTCTCTCTGCCTTGCAAAGGTTCATACATGGCAGGGATGCTAAAATAAATCTCTCCTCTATCGATCAAACCGATTTTTAATTCGCTAAGTCCAGCCATGTAAAACTCTGCTGCAGTCATTCATATTTTAATCCATGACATCCATTCGCAGACAAATTCGTGATTTTTCCCCTCTCCTCCCCCACCCCCCAAAGCCCCAGTGAAGCGAATGAAATGAATCGATCGATGGCAGTTTCTCCAGAGAGAATTATTAGCCACCTGCACGCATTCTTCTAATGAGAAAGTTGATGTCCCCGGTGACCGATGGGTTCAACTCCAAAACCCGATTTCAAGCGACATCGCAATGATGAACGAGCTCCGAGCTCGAGCCCGCAGTAAATGAATAGAGCTCAGCCTTGAGCGTCATTAGTCTTCATAAGCGACAGCTCAATTCTACATCTGATGGAAGACACCGGGATTAGGAGTTGCACACGAAACGCGCGCCTTGCCAATGCAGGTGCCTCATTCCCGCGGTAACGAGGATTGAGTGGATTTAGGGGAATTGATTTGGCAACACGTTTTGATGTGCTTGCGTCCGTTTAGGTCATGTCATTTCGATCATTTCGAGAACTTTCCAGACAGATATCGATGTGATTGGGTCGACACTTGTTCTTTGCTGTCCAACGAAGGATACTAGAAAAGGAAGTACATCATCGGTTTCGATCTAGAAAGGATACTGATAAGTTTGTTTTATTCAATATTTTAAAAGGAAAATAACTTAATTGAAACTTTTAAGAAACTATCTACCCAAAAACAATCAATGTGAAAATTCACCTACAAAATATTTCCTGAATCTATATAATAAAACATACATTGTATTTAGAGAGCGCTAATACTGCTACAACTAAAACGCAAATAAACTTAACCAAATTAAAATAATTATTAGAAATAAATATCAAAGCCAAAGAATCAGAAAGAAAGATATAATGAATCCGGCCTGAAGACTTTCTCAAGGATTCAAACCAGGGATTTTTTCTGTTGAGGGGTCTGACTTTCGTCCAACAAACTGACCCCTCGTGACCCGTTGTTTGATTTTGCTGTAATCTTACTTGGAGTTAAAAAATTTCGAAATGATTTACTTATTATGGTATGTTATTTTTTATTTTGTGATACTAATTTTATCTCCGAAACCTCAATTTCTTGTGATTTTTGAGTCACGAAGGGTCAGTTTGTTGGACGAAAGTCAGACCCCTCAACAGAAAAAATCCCTGGTTTGAATCCTTGCCTGAGGGTGACCCTTGAGAAAGTCTTCAGGCCAGATTCATTATATCTTTCTTTCTGATTCTTTGGCTTTAATATTTATTTCTAATAATTATTTTAATTAGGTTAATTGAAATGCATCTAATAGAGCTACATTTCGGTTAAGTTATATTTTTGTCCCATTCTGAAGGTACATGAAGGCTATTTTAGGTTGGGAATCATTAACTTGAACTTTTGCTACATGAAGATGATAATACTTAAGCGACCCCTTGCATCTACACACAGCATAGCACCGCTTCATGTCCCTGCAACTATAACCTACTGGTTATTCAAACAGTGTAGTGAGCATAAAGTGGTAGGGCCATTGGAAGACGCTCCAGTATTATCCATCACTGTGACTATCATCCAAATTGTCTAACATTTATTGATTTAAATTTGGAAAGTAGACGTAAGTTAAATTTAAACAAGTTTTTAAAATCAGACAAACAAAGCTGAGAGCCATGAGCTGGTTGAGATTCAAATGAGAAATGGCATTGGCTCCTTCAGCAAGCTATCAGAGAGAAACTTAAAACTCATGCTATTCTTCATACACCGACATACAGTTTGTTAGTGATAACAAAATTCAGGAAATAATAAATAATAATAAAATTATTAACAAAATAAGGCTGCTAGAAGTGCGGACAGATATAAAAAAAAAGAGCAAGACAAATACAAAAATGAAAATACAAATACAAATAAGTGCTACATAAAAACATGAAAATAATCGAATATAAATACATATGTATATATCACTACTCTTGGAAATGGCATTCTTTAAATCTGAACAGAATTTAATTTTCTTCGAGATGACGAATCATTCTCTGAATTTTCATACTGGATCCTTGGGAGGAGGCAATACTACGAAGCCAAACTCGTTCTAGTTCAGATGTTGGCTTGGTCATGTGGAAAAAGGAAGTCAGAATACATTCATTCTATTGCGTAGTGGATTGGAGTGGCATCAAGATTTCCGCAAGGACAGAATGCATTTGTGATCAGATTAAAACAGCAAAGATATGTGTGAAACGGCCCATGGAATGTAAAGAAAAAAATATCTTCCCTTTTCCAGTTGCTTGGTTCCCTTTCATCTAAAGGTTTCTTGACAAATACAGCAGGGAAAGAGTTCTCAATGCCAGATTAAATGCATATAGGACCGAAATAAACGATTTATTTTTGGTGGAATCAAATTTCGAAAATAGAACATTCAGGTGCAGAAATCGATACTTAACCATCTGGCGAGTCCCCTCGGAGGAGCACCTCAGATATGGTGATCAGAAGCTTCAAATGCGATAGTTGGTTCTCACTTCCCTAAAGGGTATAATAACAGTGCGTGATTGGCTATCCCCCTTCAGATGAGGGGACGTGCCCCCTACGGGAAGCGTTGCACTGTGGCCGGTGATGGCCATTAGGATTTAACTATAGTTTCCCGCCAATGTTGTCCAGATAATTCAATATGGAAATAGTTTCCAAATATATATCAGATCATTCGTTATGGTATAGTGTCCAGATATACGAGGTATTTTTCGTGGAATCGAATTTCGAACATATGACATTCAGATGCACGAATCGATACTTATCCAACTGGCCGCTACTATCCCCAAAGCATTTCAATTATGGGGATGAGATGCTTCTAGTGTGGCGGTTGGATTTTGCCATCTTAGTAAGTATAATAACAGTGTATGATTCGCTATTCCCTGCAGATAACGGGATGTACCTCCTACGGGAAGCATTGCACCGTGGCCGGTAATAGCCCTAAGAAATTAGCCATTAGTCCCGCCAATGGTGATCAGAATATATATTATTTAAATATTATATTATCATTCAGAATACAATATCTCAAAATACGAATATCAAAATTTAAGTTAATTAAGTGAAAGTCTAATCATAAAATTCCGCTATTCCCCCCCCAAAAAAAATGAGTTAAATAAAAGTAAATAAAATTAAAAAAATTAAGATCTTTTATGTTTTTTTTTTTTAATTTTATAACATTCGCTAAAACAATTCCAAGCAAAGGTAATAATAACATTAAAATGGCCCATAAACATTTTTCCCAAACTGAGTAACAAAGGGTGCTTCTATTTAAATATTTTAGAATTATTATGGAAGCCTGTAATCAATATTTTCTCAAATTTACTCTCAGGTGGCCCGCTACATTTTAAATCAACTTTTAATCAAAATTAATTGATTAATCAAAAATTAAACTCTGAAAATAATAAAATGATATAATATTATCAGCCTCAGAATATGAATATTAGAAATCAAGTGAAAATTCGGTCATAAAATTAAATTAATTTAAAAAATTGAGTTAAATAGGAGTAAATAAAATTGGAAATTAGGATATATATATTGGTAATGACAGGTAAAACTATTACAAGGAAAAATAATCAGAATCAGACAATAACATTTTTTTTTCTAAATTAACAACTAGAGGGCGCTTCTCTTTTAAAATTTTACAATTATTATGGAATTTGTAATCAGTATTTTTCAAATTCACACCCATATGGCTTATTTCACTTTAAATAAACTTCCAATCCAAATTAATTGATTAATTAATAATGAAACTCAGAAAATATTACAATATTATATTTTCATTTAGAATACACTGCTTCAGAATATCAATATTAGAAATGAAGTGAAAATTTGAGCATAAAATACCGTTATTGTACAGATGAAAAAATTCGAATTCAATAAAAGTAAGTAAAAGAAAAAATTAGATTTTTTTTTAAAATTTGATAATAAGCGGTTAAAACATTTCCAATCAAAAATAATCTTGGTATTAATGTGGCGAATCATCATTTTCTTTTTTTTTTCTAAAATGACTACCAGATGGCGCTTCTCTTTTAAAACTTTATAATTATGGAACTCTAATCAATAAATTCCCAAATTCACTCTCAAATGTAGTGAGTCATTTTAAATCAACTTTTAATCCAAATTAATTGATTAATTAATAATTAAGCACTGAAAATATTTAAAATTTTATATTCGCATTTAAATACACATCCTGAGAATAGGAATATCAAATATTAAATTAAAATTTGATCATAAAATTCAGTTATTGCGCAAATGAAAAAATTTAAGTTAAATAAAATAGAAAATTAGGACCTTTTAATGTTTTTTAATTTGATAATGATTGTTATAACACTTCTATGCAAAAGTAAGCCGGATATTAACATGGAAGATAATTTTTTTAAACCGACTACTAGAGGGTGCTCCTTTTCTAATAATTTTAAAAATATGGAACTCTATAATCAATACTTTCTCACATTCATTCTCAGAGGGCATTTTTCATTTAAAATCCAAACTAATTGATTAATCAATAACTAAGCAGTGAAGATATTAAAAGTGCCGGCGTCCTGGCATAGGGGTAGCGCGTCTTCCCCGTGACCTAGTCCCAGTTTGGGCATGGTTGTTCTTCCTGTCCTATCTGTGAGATGTGTGAATGTGCTCCCCTGTAAAAAGGGGTTGTTCAAGCGAATGTGAAGCGTGAGTAGCTAAGACGTACTCGTGGCCCTAGTTGGCGTTACTAAAATAAGAGACGCTCCCTTGGCTTAAAATCACTGACTTAGTCAGCGAGCTTGTCCATGGCAAGTGCCATTAGAAACAACAACAGATATTAAAATATTATATTATCATTTAGAATATTATATTATCATTATATTACTAGCCGCCTTTGGCAACCAGCCGGTTCGCCAATCTTAATGTTCTTTAAAATTTTAATAATTAAATATTTTATGCAATTCCTACTTTAATAGCTTCTTCATCAAAATATTTTAAAACTTCCAATTTTGATTGTCATATAATTCATTCATAATATTATAAAGGCCTTCAGTTATAACGTAATATGTATCTCTCTCATTTTCTGTTAGCACCCGTAGAATTTATGCTTTAAATTAAAGTGGAAAGAATTAATCTTCAATTAATATAATAATATTTTTTACTGAAACGAAGCATTTTTTTTTTATAATCTGATTACTGAAAATAGAGTCACTCAGCGTTTAAACTTTATGGGCACTAAAGAATATCTTTTTTAATTTATGTAATATCTCAAGAATTTGTCAACAAAATTTTCTTAGATTCATCATGAACAGATCGATTTATTAACAATGTTTAATTTTAAATGCATCAAACACTAAGAAAATACACATAATCTTTTAAAATAAACGGTTGAAAACAGGTTTTACAAAAACTACTTAAGAAACGATGTACTTAAAACTATAAGCATATACAAAAATTATATAACTAACATAAATACATTTTAATTACAAAAGCATACAACGAACCTAAAAATAATTTGAATCCAGTCCGAATCTGTTGATAAAAATTGTCGACACAATACGGAATTCAGAACACAATGCGCATGCGTGAATTTTCAACGCCAGTTACGTAACGCAAATACGTGATTTTTTCTACGCCAGTTGGGGTAACGCTATGCGGATTAGAAATTTTTAATTTCCTTTATTCTATTTTATTTTAATTCAAAAGTACTTCAGAATGAATCTGAAAGATCGATTAATTAACAATGTTTAATTTTAAATGCATCAAAAATGAAGAAAATAAATAGAATCGTTTGAAATAATCCGCCGAAAAATATTAACCCTAGCCTCATTACTGTTGGGAGAAAAATAAAAGCCTTACTCATTTGGCGGTGGGGAAAATGAAAGATTTTTGTGGCGGGAAAGTTAGTTTTTAATTAATAATTAAAATTCTAATTAAAAATTCGAAAAAAAAGAACCTCAGGTGCACATTCCCAAGCTCCAAGGTATACATGTACCAAATTTGGTAGCTGTAGGTCAAACGGTCTGGCCTGTAGAGCGCCAACACACACACACATTGAGCTTTATTATAAGTATATAGATTACATTCATAAACTCAGAACAGTAATATTAGAAATTAATAGAAAATTTGATCCTATAAAATTCCGCTATTGTAAAAATAATAATAAAAAAATGAATTAAATAATAGTAAATAAAACAGAAATTTAGGATATTTTGGAGTTTTCTTTATTTGATAGCTACCGTTGAAACATTTCTAAGCAAAAATAACCCTAACATTAACAAGGCACTGTTGCCAAAACTACTTTATTCAGCACTATTTTCATTACCTCTATAATAATCCTATCTACCTTGCGGCTCATTGGAGAGCAGTCTTTATCGATACAGGGGTTCGCAAAAATATTGACGCCACGTTTCACTTCACTTCTCTGCCTTAACCAATGATCCGTCAGCTGAAAACGTGTTAACGTACTTTTACAGCCGCACGCGCCATTAGCTCGACTCTATAAACAGAAAACTGTCTCCTCAGCGCTGTTGCCAACCTATCAGCACAAATTTACTCTCCCTTATCTAAACGATCCAGGCTCATCTGGTAGAATACATTAGGAACATTCCATCGGCAGGGAAATATTTGGTTTAGTAAGAAAGGGAAAAATGTTCTTCATAATTAAAGTTTCCATCTTCTTTTTTCTCTGCATTTTATGGAACCTTAATGTGCAGACGATATTTTATCCCGAAGTCGTTCGATTCTTCGATATTTTTATCTCGTTTGCACACAGGGGAACGCAGATACCATTTTTTAATATCGACATTTTATTCTCTCTCTCTCTCTCACACACACTTTTTTTAAAATGAAGCTTTGATGAGATGCGTCCAGCATAGCTATGTTCATTACCGTAAAATACTTTTTATCATTTGCGTAAAAAAAAAAAAAATTCTATATCATTTTTTTTCTTTTAAAATTTTTAATGTAAACTATTCGTTAAATCGAAAGCAGAAGAAAGTGAATCGATTAACTAGTTTTTACAGAAATTGTTGAAGCAGAATTAGTTTTAGACGAAAAATAGATTGATGAACGATTTTATGCTTTTTCGATATCCAACATCAAATTTTTTTTTAATATATAAAAAGTACGAGGCATAAAGTAATCATCAAAATAATTTTGCGTTTATTATAGAATACTGTAGATTTTTTTTAATTTAAACTCCTATAATTAAAAATCTCTATTCATAATTATATGACATGAATACACTTTTATTAAATTTATTAAAACATTTTATATAGTGGAATCAAATGATTAAATGAAAGTTAATTTCCTTAATTTTTTTTAGTTTTTTTAAAAAAGAAATCCGCCAAAAAGTGTCAAAAAAGCAGTTTAGATTAGAATGGTGATTTTTTTAATAACTAGTTAATAATAACTAGCTTCTTTTGGCGTCAAACTAAGAGTTGTTAAGATATGTGACTACGTTCGAGATAAATTCTTTGAAAAAGGTTCAAAAATAGTTATATTTTTGAATATTTTCATAAAAAAGATTGAAAAATTATTCATGAAATATACTAAACTAAAATATACGAGTTACTAAAATACGAATACTAAAATATACGAGTTAAATGGCAAAATCTTTTAAAAATTGCAAAAAAAAGTTTTTTTTTTGTTTTTTTTGGCTAAAAAGGATATATAAAGCTAAAATCTTCTAGTTTAAAGGTTTTATCAAATGATTTGTTTAAAATTTTATAGATAGCTTAATAAATACTTAGTTCCGGAATTAAACAAATAATCTGTATTTCTATTCGTTCTTTAACAATTGAGGTTCGACCGATAAATAACAGGAAATTTTTAGTTTTTTTTTCCATATTGTGAAGTACTAAATTAACTAAATAATATTTCTAAATTAACAGATTACTTATTATTTATTTAAGGAATTGTAAAACATATTGAGAAATTATTAAACATAATTTGAACAAAAAAATATGCATTAGATTTCAATTTATGAGGTTTTTCGTAAGAAAAATCTACCAAATATTAGAATTTGATAAAATATCTTTTAAATATGTAAAATAGTATTAAAACGAATGTAAATGTAAACATAAAAATCAATATAACTTCCCACAAAATAGACAAAAACAAAATTCAGAGGTTTTATTTTTTAAAAAAAAAACCTGCTGAAACTTTAAGAATATTAAATAAAAAAACTTTCATCATTTCGGGAAAGTTCGACCTATCAAAGTAGTCACCTATCATTCAAGAATTGTTTAAAAACTTCACTTAAATATTTTGGACAATATGGCCTTATGACTTCTCCGGCATAATATTTTTTAAATTTCAAAACTCATCTCAAATTTTTTGTAGGCATATTACCGATTATGCCTACCAATTATTATTTTAAAAGCCTTAAATTGTCCTATACATTTCCTAATTTTCTATATGTGTCTTTATAAAGTACAATTATATCACAAGAAAACGCCACAGTATTGAAAAATAAACATACTCTAGAGGAAAAATTTTGCAGGTGTTCTTTTAATTTCAATTTTTTTCTTTGTAACTTAACAAAAAAAAAAAAATCGAAAAAATCGTTTTCCACGTGTTTTTTGGAACAATTCGTAATATTCCGATTCGCATTATTTATTTTTGAAATATTTCCGTCGGAATTCAAACTCGTTCCATAATAAATTCGTATAACAATTCGCAATATTCTGATTCTCTTTATTTATCTTTCCAAATTCTAACATGTTCGACAGTAGATTCAAAGAAAAGTTTATAATATTCAGTTTCGCCTTATTTATTTTTTCAATACTTCGCTTAAAATTTACAAACACATTCGGCATTGATTTCATAGAACAATTCGTAATATTCTGATTCACATTATTTATTTTTGCAGTATTTCCATTGGAATTCAAACTCGTTCCACAATAAATTCGTATAACAATTCGCAATATTCTGATTCGCATTATTTATCTTTCCGAATTCTAACACTTTCGAAAGTAAGCTCACAGAACAATTTATAATATTCCGTTTCACGTTATTTATTTTTGCGATATTTCCATTAAAATTAAAATGCATTCGACAGTAATTTCATTGAGCAATTTGTAATATTCCGATTCGCATTATTTATTCTTTGCAATATTTTTCTTAGAAAATTCAATCTCGTTCCATAATAATTTCAAGTAACAATTCGCTATATTTATCTATCCTTTATTTATCTATTCAAATTCTAGCACTTTCTACTGTAGGTTGATAGAACAATTTATAATATTTCGTTTTGTTCTATTTACTTTTGACATATTTCTCTTAAAATTCAAAAACATTCGAGAATAAGTTCAAAAAACAATTCGTAATATTCCGATTAGCATTATTTACTTTTGCAATATTTCACTTAAAATTCAAATACAATTGGCAGTATTTCCATAGATAAATTCGTAATATTTTTTAATACAATATTTAAATTAAAATTCTAACACTTTCGACGATAGCTTTATAGAATAATTTGAAGTATTATGATTCGCATTTTTTTAAAATATTTTCCATAAAATCAAATGCGTAGAACAACAATTTCATAAAAGACAGTCGTTCTGCAGAATTTTTTTTTCAAAAATTGAAGACTTTATTAGTTTAAAAAAAAAAATGGAGGCAGTTTACTTTACATTCCAGAAGCGCAGTAAATTTAAAAAATTATGATTTAAAATTTTTAATTGTTGCTTGTGGCAACACAAACTAAAATTCACGCTATTTATTTTTTTTAAATATTTTCCTTAAGATAAATATTTATGCATGAATTCCTTTTCTTATCTTTTCAGATACATTCTATGCATCTAAATGTCTAGATTGTGATACTTTCAAGGAAATGGTGACAAATTTTATTAAAATCATTTTTGTCTTTTCTTTACGCTTTTATTAATCAAATTAATATCTAGCATATCATGCTTGATGAAATGTAATCGCATCACATGATTCTTATTTCTTCAAAATTAGTTACAAGTATTTTAAAAAGATTATTGCAAAAAGTTTAAAATATTTAGCCTTTTAAATTTTAATTATATATATATATATATATATATATATATATATATATATATATATATATATATATATATATATATATATATATTCATGTAAAAATCCGTCCGTCCGTCAATCGATGTGGTCAGTCAAACCCACGAATTCCGGGTTATTTTGCAATATATTTAATATTTAAGAGTTCGTTACTTTCAATTATATTTATACATGAATTTTCATAAAATATTTTACAAACTTTAAAATTTGTAAATAGACAACTTACCCTTCAGTCACTAATATCGATTTAAAAAAAATATCATTCAGTACTTACCTAGAAAGAAAGAAAAAAAGGTAATTAAGTAAAGAAAGTATAAAACTTTCAATTATTTTTTTTAAATTTAATTTATTAGCAAAAGAAAAACTTGAAATGACTAATACAGCTGACTTCAGTATAATACAAGTGAGCAGAAACATTAAAATCCTAAATTTAAATCAGTCATTCGTCTTTCTAAGAGGCCTTATACTATTAAATTATTAATAATAATAACATAATAGTATTTATATAGTGATTTATTATTTATAAATTGTGTTTTGCGATGAAAAATAATGAAAAAATGTTCGAAACTCTCTATAAAGTAAACTGTTCAAACAAAAATACCAAATTCAGCAAGTATCATTTCATAGGTAGTAGATTGTCATGAGAAAGGGCCTTTCTAAATTTTAATTAGATTTTTAATTAATTAAAATGATTTTTTTTAATTTCAGAGGATTTTATTGTATAAAAAACATTTTTATACCTCTCTAAAAATAGTACAATAATGCTTTTAATTTTTAGTTGCTGTATTTATATATACATCGCTGAGACAATATTTAATACATTTTTGTGTTAACATTATGTCAGTAATATCATTAAAAGTAAAATTTGAAAATGAAATAAGCGTGGACGAATTAAGAGCTAAAACATTTTCAAGCTATGACATTTTGGGCAAACGGTAAGAATCTTACTTAAAACTCTTATTGAAATTATTCTGTGTTAGAAAAATAATCTTGTATAATTAAAATTCTGTCTTCTTTTTCTATTTATAATTTATTTAATTTTTTTTTCATATACATATTAAAATCAAAAGCAATGTCAAGCTATGACGTTTTGGACAAAAAATAACGGTTTCACTTAATTTTTTTGTTGAAGTTATTCTGTCTTAGAGAAATAATATTGTATAATTAAAAGTAAAGCTTATTAATTTTTAATTAATGCTTATTAATGTATACATAATCTTAACGTAGACGTAAACAAAGAAATGAATCGCAAATGCATATTACAGCTTTTGCTATCTGCTCATGCGCAGTTTGAAGTTTTCGTGCCTGCGCGGATAAATGCAAAGCACAGAAACTGCTGTTCTACGCATGCGCGAATCGTAGTAGGAAAATAACTAAAATCGCAATTGTAAAATCTTTTTTTTTTTTACTCTGATATGACTTCAATATACTAAAACCTTGCCCAAAAAATGCCTTACAAAATGGTACAAATATCTCCAATATCAGTTAAGTATTTCTCGAGTTTTTCTCTTTCAAACATACAGACGCTTTCAGGAGACTCCATTTTATACTATGTATAGATTTTCGACTGTTATAATTATTATGATGGAATAACAACGCGAGTTTTATGCAGAAAGTCAATATTATATCTTTAAAAATAATTATCAATAAAACATATGAGCTTTAATGTTTGCAATAAAATAAAAAATCAAGCAATGACACTTTCGGCATTTTGAAAAGCTGAATTTAGCTTTTAAATCAGTTCCATTACTTTGTTGAACCATTAATCAATCATTACGTCACTTTTTCGAACCATATGCCATTTCATTTTAATGCCCAAGTAATTACAGCAAAACACCTGCTATCATCTCTGCCTGGAAAACAGATTTTCCAATATCATTTTAAAACAACAGGCTCGCTATTAAATTATCTGCCAGCCGGAAAGCGATTTGCCTCGGTTCAAACCCATCACCATTATGATCGAAACACTCAATTTTTCCCCTTGATAATTTCGCTAATTCACGTTTTATCATCGCAGTGCATGATGGGTAGATCCATTATTAAGGCTAGGAGTGCGTGTATAATCTTAGACGCCATTTTGGCCACATCATTCAGATTGTTCGATAATTTCGGATGACGTTCGAATTTATTCGATGTTGCCAGTTGTAATTTGCGATATTAGATGTGTCGGTTTGGGTGGTGCCCGCAGGGTGGTGTGATTTTCTCCGCGGTTTTTGAGATGGGATTGATTATTGAAATTGCTTCTTGGAGACATGTTAATGGATTTTTCTTCCATTCAGTATGATCTTGGAAATGAGGAATGTGTCAATGCCGCCGGATTCCAGAATTACAAATCAGAAGGATTAAAGGATTAAGACGGAAGACGATTTTAATAACTATTATTTCGATAAGGAAAATCTTTAAAAGTTCCGTGAAAACTTTATGCAATGTAATAAAGGATGTATATGTTACAACAGAAACCTGAAATCAGCCAAAACACGAATTAATCAGGTAAAACGCGTTCTAACTGACAGAGCTAGGGAGAGTCCAAATTAATAAGAGCAAACGGATTCTAACTGTCAGCGCTAGGGTGAACTGGTTTTCCCTAATTATTTCTGGTTTTGTGCAGTTAAAACCGCACGAATTTAGATTTGCTGCTTTTGTAATAACAAAAATAAGTAATCATAATAAACTATTAATAGAGTACTTTAAAAAAAGTAAAAGTAAAACAGTAAATAATAAAGCATTTTTTTCAATGATAGGTTTTTTTCCTCAACCGCTGTTTCACTAAGTATAGTTTAATACAATAATTTTGCATAGATACAAATAATATTGCCTAACAAATGAATCAAAACTCAAATAAAACGGGCTCTAGCTAGAGCTGTCAGTTAGAACGTGTTTTCACTAATTAATTCGGGTTCTCCCTAGCGCTGTCAGTTAGAACGCGTTTCCACTAATCAATTTGGGTTCTCCCTAGCGCTGTCAGTTAGAACGCGTTTTCACTAATTAATTTGGGTTCTCCCTAGCGCTGTCATTTAGAAGGTGTTTTCCCTAGTTAATTCGGTTTCTTCCTAGTGGTGTCAGTTAGAACGCGTTTTCACTAATTAATTTGGGTTCTCCCTAGCGCTGTCATTTAGAAGGTGTTTTCCCTAGTTAATTCGGTTTCTTCCTAGTGGTATCAGTTAGAACGCGTTTTCACTAATTAATTTGGGTTCTCCCTAGCGCTGTCAGTTAGAAGGTGTTTTCCCTAGTTAATTCGGTTTCTTCCTAGTGGTGTCAGTTAGAACGCGTTTTCACTAATTAATTTGGGTTCTCCCTAGCGCTGTTAGTTAGAACGTGTTTTCCCTAGTTAATTCGGGTTCTCCCAAGCGGTGTCAGTTATAACGCGTTTTCCCTTGTTATAGTCTGTGTAATTTCTGTAGGCGTTTAAAAAAAAACGGGTTTTCCCTACTTTTCATTCTTTCTCCTTCTCCGTTGCCATGGTTTCGACAAAGCTTGTTTTTTTCGGCGCTAGTACATTTAGGGAATACCTTATTTTCGGAATACCTTAACAGCTATGTTAAAAAAAAAGAGTGACTGTTATCTGTCTCAGTGTTACGAGGCAGACAACTAGTAACGAGGTAGTAAATGTGACCTTGAACCGCCTACAGAAAATACACGACTGTAATTTCAGTTGTCCCTAGCTCTGTTAATTAAAACTCGTTTTACCTAGTAAATTCGGGTTTTAACTTTAACACATACATATGAATTAGAAAATGAATATAAAAACACACTTTTATCATTAGAGTAAAACACAGTAAGCATTCTTTTTCATCCAAAATCTGGAGATCAAAACAATTCCGTTAAAACATGGCGCCTTAAAAACAGTACGACGGGAAAATTCATTGTGAAAAAATGAATTTATACGGAAAAACTTCTAAATAATGGTTATTATCATTAGAGTAAAACACAGTAAGCATTCTTTTTCATCCAAAATCTAGAGATCAAAACAATTCCGTTAAAACATGGCGCCTGAAAAACAGTACGACGGGAAAATTCATTGTGAAAAAATGAATTTATACGGAAAAACTTCTAAATAATGGTTAAAAATAAAATTATCTAATAAAAAATTTTAATTCTAATTTTTGATTCTGATAAAATTCTAATTTACTTTTTGGTACCTTAAGTTTTCAAGATTTGTTTTTGATCTCTACATTTGTGTTAAAATAATATTTTCCCTTCTTTTCAGTGTATTGATATATTTTATATTTTTATTTTTACAAATTTGTAAATAATTCTAATCAATATGCAAAATCAATCGTATTGATTAGAGTCATTTGAAAGGGGAAATAGAGATAGACATAGTAGAAGAAAGAAAAGTAGCACTATCTGGTGTGAAGAAAATGACATCTCGGCTCATGGCCTGAAACAGCGTCCATATTAAGAGAAGAATGTCAATTATTGCCACTGCAGGAGAGAATAAAATGTAATCTCAAGAATTTATTAATTATCGCAACATATTCAGAAAATTTAAAGAGAAGTGAAGTGTAAAGCACTGATGAGACTCAGTAATATATGTGATCTTTGTGGATTTTATAACAAGGGTTGCTGTTAATGTAATTAATGTAAAGGGATTCAAAGTATGGAGACAAAAAAAAGAAGGTTTTGCTGCTGGCTGAAGTGTCAGACGATGGAGAATGACAAAAAAATGAGTGAAAACCCGATGATTAATATTTTAATAATCAATTAAATATTATAAATCCTTGCACCAGAAAACATTTTTATTTCCTCGCATTTGTAGTGTAAAGAAAAGATAGTAATCGTCAAAAAAAATTCGAACTCGAGATTTTGACGAATCTCTACACTTTAGACCACCCTAAGTTCGAAAAACACATTTTTAGAAAATGCCCGCCTGTCTATCTGTGACAAAGATAACTTAGAAACCATTTGAGCTAGACGGTTGACATTTGGTATGCGGTATTTGGTATGCCAAATTTGCCGATGTCTATCAAATTTTGAGTAAAATCTGTTCAGAGAAAGTCCGTCTGTCCGACTATTCGAACTTAAGTTAACACCATAACTGCAAAACGAAGAGAGCCAGATATATAGAGAGGTACACGGAAATAACACCTATATTGTTGATACTTCTCAAATTTTGTGCCAAATCGAACTAGGGTTAGAACAGTCTGTCGGTCTGTACTTTCAAAAACATGTAAAAACGATTATTCAAAACGCAATGACTTAAATATATCAAATTTGGTACAACAATTTGTGATTATAAGAGCAGCTTTAAAACATATTTTTGTTTCAATCGATTAGAAAAAAACGTGACAAAGGCACAGACTTCATTTTTGGTAACTATGGATTTTTATTTAAACATAAGCCAGGGATTCATCGCCAAATAATTCGAGGATGACACGATATATTCAATGAAAAATGCTAAATTCACGCCAAAAGTTAATATTTCTTAACTATTGTACGCCAGTGGCTTGCAGAACATTCTCTGGTATAACAAATTTATTAGAGAGTACGCGAGAAAGTTTTCGGGAGACACCTCCCACTGTTTATCTTAAGCAATGTCAAATATATAAGCTAATATTTAGAATAATCTTAAACGTAGTTTTATCACAGCAGGAAAGACAAAGAAAAAGTTCTTTAAGTAACTTCCACTTAAAAGAGAAGCCTAAATTAAACAAAAGAGAAGCAAAAACTAAGTGTAAAGAAAAATAATTTGGAATGTGGATTAGTTCATAAATGGCAATAAGACTCTCTGCTAACTTTTAAAACATTTCCTATCCCTGCTATATATGATTACCTTCTACTGAAAGAAGAACCCGGAACAAAAGTAAATACCGGGAATAAGAAAGAAAAAAAAAAACCTAGAAAGTGGATTTAGATGTTCCTCTACTTCGGCTTAAACATCTACAAAAATAAAAGTAAACACAACTCAACTCTCACGCAAAAAGAAGGAGCAATGTTCACTTGAAATCCAACAAATAAAGGATTGTTTTGCTGAGTTCTTTTTTTTTTTATCCCCGTTGGCAACGGGCAAGAGCAGAACGCAGACAGATTAGCCACTTTATTTCCGGCGTGTTGTCCGTGTAAATGTTCGGTGGACAGAACCCAATTCCGCGGTGCAACAAACAGTAACAAAGCCGGAAATAGAGCACCGGCTTCCGTTACACGAGAAAGGTTTGATGGAACCTCCCACTTTGGCTGAAAGGAAAAGGCAGGTGTCGATATAAAGTGAAATTCATGAGTTCTGTTGTCGTGTTTTTTGCTGTTAACTTCTGTTTACAGCAGAAGAATTTTCACCGTTACTTTATTTTCCTTTTCTTCCTTTTTTTTTTTTTTTTTTCTTTTTCAAAAGTTTAGCAACGATAAAGAAATTCATATTTCTGTGCAATGATTTTTTTTTTTATCTTTATATAGTAAATAAAACTACTCTGGCCTTTTGACTTTCTCGTATACGTTGTATAGAAAAAGTACAGTTATCGTCAAAAAATTCGAGCACGAGATTTTTGGGAGGTCTAAATGGAATCTTCACATTTTATACCTCCCTGATTAACATATTTGTGGAAAATGTGCGTCAGTCTGCTGTCTTTGACAATGATGGCTCAAAAACTCTTTGCGTTAGACGGTTGGAATTCGGCATACGGTCTTTAAACCAAATTCGCAGATTTCTATCACATTTCGAGGAAAATCTGTTCAAAGGATGTCCGTCTGTCCGGCTGCTGGTAGACTATAAGTTTATGTAGTAATTAAAAAATGAAAAGAGCTAGATAGATAAAATTAAGTACACAGATTGAACAGCTATAGTTTAAACAATTGTCACATTTTTAGCCAAATCCAACAGTGGGTTGACTGTACGTCGGTTTATATTTTGAGAAACATGTAAATGCAATAACTGAAAAACGCGATGACTTAAATACATCAAATTTGGTACCGGATTTTGTGACAACAAGCGCACTTTCGTGTCAAATCTTTGTTTCAGTTGATTAAGTTAAACGCGTTTAAATCAGAAATTTGATTTTCGGATACTATTAACCGCATGCCAGGAATTAATCGCCAATTACCTCGCCAAGGATGACAGGATGGATTCAAGAAATATGCTAAATTGAAGCCAAAAATTAATATTTTGCAACTATTGTACACCTATACTATTCAAGGCGTTCTCTGGTATGACAAGTTTATTAGAGAATATGCGAGAAAATTTTGTGAGGACCACTTACACTGGTTTTATCTTTATTTTGTAAATAAATTACTTTTGCCTTTTTAAAATTGGGTTTAAGTTATTTCTGTTTTAAATTGAAATCATGATTAATGATAGTTTCTAAATTATTTTCTGCTTTTCAAGTAAAATCTTCAAACACGATTGTATCTTTTATAGGAACGGAGAAATGCTGATTCAGTCAAGTTCCTTATATAAATTAACTATCCGCTTTCGGGCACTAGCTTGTTATTTGACATATCAATCGCATATATTTAATCATATAAACAAACTTTGATGACCTGCATCGCATCAGAATAACAGAAAGTAATATTTTAAATTATATGTAATAGTATGTGGAATTGTAACAAATTACATACGTAATTACATATTTATATATAATAAATTACCTATGTAATTATATGTATATGTAATAAATTACATACAATTAAATTATGTGTAATTTATTTATATTATCGCCTTTATTAAGCATTAATCTATTTATTATTATTATTATATGGATAAGACATTTTAATTTGTTCTATGCTTGCTTGAATGGCGAAATCTGTTCAGTCATTGAATTTGGGGGCTATCTAAAAGCTTTATGTCGTGATATTTCTCGAAAATGGAAAACGGTGTTGGGATGGGGGGGGGGGGCGATTAATAATTTATCTCAGATATGAGTCTTCACACGAGATAAAAATTTGAGAAGTCGGTACAACAGATAGGAGTGGGAACTCTGTCTTAGTTTTTTTTTCCTTCTTCTTAGATATTGTAAAAAGAAGCTAGAGCTATCATGTCTACAGGCAGATAGACAGATATGACTGAAAACAGTGGGAGAGGTCGTCTCAAAGTTTACATGCATACACCCTGATAAAAATTTTACCTCAAACCATAAAAAGAAAAAGAAAAAAAGATTTTGGACAAAACCGAGAACGATCGATCGAAAACAAAGCTTGACACATAATAATAAAATTAGTCATAGAATCACCAATCAAATTTCATTTACCTAAATTGTTGCGTCTTTTTTCTTTTTCATGTTTGCATGCACGCGAATACACAGATTGATAGACGATGGATCCATAAACAGATTTCTTTTGAAATTCGATACGAATCTGTAATTTAAAAGCTTAAACTTTATTTAAATTTTTATTACTCTAGTTCTTTATATTTTGTTTAAGCGTATATATATCTTTATATATAGCGTATATCCATCTTTATTTTGAAATTCGATACGAATCTGTAATTTAAAAGCTTAAACTTTATTTAAATTTTTATTACTCTAGTTCTTTATATTTTGTTTAAGCGTATATATATCTTTATATATAGCGTATATCCATCTTTATTTTGAAATTCGATACGAATCTGTAATTTAAAAGCTTAAACTTTATTTAAATTTTTATTACTCTAGTTCTTTATATTTTGTTTAAGCGTATATATATCTTTATATATAGCGTATATCCATCTTTATTTTGAAATTCGATACGAATCTGTAATTTAAAAGCTTAAACTTTATTTAAATTTTTATTACTCCAGTTCTTTATATTTTGTTTAAGCGTATATATATGACTTCAGACAAACAGACACACTTTCCTTCGATTAATGCCATCCTAGATTTGATAAAAAAGTCTACAAATTTGATATTAATACCACATACCAGATTTCCTCCATCTAGCTCTTGGCGCAGTATATCCTACTTTTGGCTCTTGCGCCATTAAACCTGAATTAACCAACCAACCAACCTCCATCTAGCTCATACATATTTTCTAATAAATTTGTCACGCCAGAGAACGCTTTGCATGATATTGTACTGTCATTCAAGGCTTACGAACTATTAAATTCTGGCATGAATTTAAATTCTTACTCGATCTAATGAATCTTGGCGAGTTATTTGGCGATTAATCCCTGGCATGCGTGTAATAGTATCCGAAAATCGAACTTGCTCTTTAGACACGTCTTCATCAGAAAACTGAAACAAAGATTCTACACAAAGCTGCATTCGTAGTTACAAAATCCCATACATAATTTGATACATTTGTCGTCGCATTTTTGAATAATACCATATGTAAAGTATGTTTCTGAAAGTATAGACCGACAGACAGTCTATTGCTTGTTGGTTTTGTCTCAAATTTTGACAGATGTTCAGCACTATAGAAATTGAATCTGTCCACCGAATCTTATCTTTCTAACTCTCTCCGTTTTGTATTTATTGTGTTATATTGGAACATCTAGACAGATGGACTTCCTCTGAAAGGATTTTACTCAAAATTTGATAGAAATCTCCAAATTTGGTGTAAATACCGTATACCAAATTTTTACCATCTAGCTCAAAGCGTTTTTGACGTATCTTTGTCACTGACAGACAAAGGACATTTTCCAAAAATGTGTTTTTCGAACACAGGGAGGTCTAAAACGCGCAGATTCGTCAAAATCTCGAGTTCGGATTTTTTTAACGATTACAATACCTTTTCTTTTCATACTTCGCATACGAGAAATTAAAAAGTGCAAAAGTATTTCGCGGTATCTCAAGTATAGTATCAACTTTCATATCCAACAGGAGTGATCCCCCCCCCAAACTTTCAAGCATACTTACTCTCTGATAAAGACGTTAGAGAGGCGTGCGACAGTTGGCATACAATAGTTACACCATATTAACTTTTGGCGTGAATTCAGCCCTTTTACTGAATCTGTCGTGTGATCCTTGGCGAGTTATTTGGCGACTTATTTCTGTCATGCGGTTAGTAGTATCTGCAGCTGAAATTCCTGTTTTAGACGGGTTTTTCTCAACCGATTAAAACAAAACTCTGACATAAAACTGCGCTGGTAGTCACAAAATCACATTTCAAATAAGATATATTTACGGCATTGCGTTTTTGAATATTGCGAATTTTTTTGGCGATTAATTCCTGAAATGTGATTAATAGCATGCCAAATCGAATTTCTGTTTTGGGCGCGTTTTTTCCCGACCGACTGAAAAAAAATTAAACAATTTTACTTGTAGGAAAACAAATCTATAAAAAATTCTTCTATTATATGTTTAAAACATTGCATTTTTGAATGATCGCATTTACATGTTCCTGTAAGTACAGATCGACAGACACTCAACACTATATTGGATTTGGCTCAACATTTGATAATTGTCTACATTATGGGCGTTAAATATGAGTGCAGAATTTTATCCATCAAACTCTCTTCATTTTGTAGCTATCGTATTAACTTATATTCAAACAGCCGGACAAAAAGACTTCCTCTGAACATGTTTTACTCAAGATTTGACTGAAATCTGCAAATTTGCTGTAAAGATCATATACTAAATTTCAACCGTTTAGCTGAAAGTGCTCTTGGGCTGTCTTTGTCAGAGACAGACAGAAACAGAAATTTTCCGAAAATGTGTTTTTCGAACTCAAGGAATTCTAAAACGTGGAGATTCATCTAAATCTTGAGTTCGAATTTTTTGACACTATACTTTCTCTATACTATGCATACAAGAAAATGAAAATGTGCCAAAGAATTCTGGTGGAATATTTTATCCAAACGATTACAGCTTGAAAGACATTCTACCCAAAATTTAAATGGGATATCTTCAACTGACACATCCCTTTTAACCACTTCCAATCGATGGCTTTCAAAGCAATTTACATATTTTTTAAGAAAACGCGAAAAATGTTTCAAGAATTTCAAGTACAAAAATAATCCGACGCATGAATATTTCAATTATGGAATCATTGTGATTAACACACGAGCGAACTACTTTTCTACGCAAATAGGCTTAATTTAAAGGGGAAGCGGAAACGACAAGCTAGTGAAGAGTCATACAAAGAGGTGCTCTTCTTTTTGTGCAGTTATACTATTGACATCCGAGATGAGTCTTAAAAGGGTTCTTACTCCGATAAAAACCCTGCTTAAATATTCATCTCGTCGTTCATGAATTTATGTATATCTTTTTGCAATTTATCAAAAAGAACGCGCTATTTTTTATTTTTTTCCCCAAAAGAAAATCGGAAAAAGTCAAGAGTCAATATATAAAACTGGAAAGTCTCTTCTTATTCATAAAGCTTTGGAGCATCGTCTTTTATTTTTTCTCTGTTATTTACTCAAAGGATTAAAATCGATCGTTGTTTATGATAGAAATTTCAACCAGAGATTTGATAAGGCATGGATAAACCACTTGAAATTCCCAAAATGGAATTAAATTTTGTTTTTAATATTTTATTTTAAGATTTATGCAATAAATAAGCTCCAGAAACCCTCTTGAATTTGAAGTTACAGAATTTCTTATTGAAAATTCGGTTAATTAAAAGTTATTCAAGGCTACATTTAGAATGCTCTGTCATTTCCCCCCCCCCACTTCTTTATTATATTGGTGTAGTCAATTAATTTGTTAGAGGGCTATTTTAGTTTTTACAGTAAAAAAATATATCAGATTTTTTCCTATTTTTTGTATTTCTATTGATTGAATTGATTATTTTAGGAAATCAAATAATCAATTTCTTCTGATGATGTTGATGCCGTGGCCACTTTACAACGGAAAGAGGGGTGCAGTAGCTTCTGAGGGTAAAGACCACTCAGCACCGGAGAGCAGAAGTCTGACTCCTAACTCATATGAAGATGACACTCACACACTCGCTTGCACACCCCCTTTTTACAGGGGGACTCTTTCACACACCTCACAGGGTAAAGAACAATCATGCTCGAACCAGGACTCGAACCCGGGACGTCCAGACCGTAGGGAAGACGCGCTACCCCTAGGGTAGGATGCCGGCGTCAAATACTTCTGAACGAATTATTAGTGCCTATTTCCTTTCAAAATTCTGCTTTTTTTTAATCTTTTTTATCCGCAGTTATTTAAAAATTCTGTATGTTTCTTTTTCATGTTTCTAAGTATTATACAACTTAAACAAAATGATAATAAGATTTTTAAAATTTTTTATCATATCATAAAAAATAAAATTTTTTGTTGGCCAATTTTTTAAAAATTCATTATTAGAAATTTTTTTAGTCTTTTCAGCTTATAATTCTAATAAAAATAATTAAGTAATAAATAAAAATTTCATTCGGAATCCTTATAAGCTTTTTTTTATAAATCATTTTTAAAGATGGTTATTTAAAATAATTTTTATAGACAGAGAGGACAAAAATATTGTTTCATTACTGTGTATGAAAAATTAATTTCCATTCCAATTTCATGATTTTTTTTTTGTAATTTTTTTTGTTTTTGTTTTTTAGTAAAACAAAACAAAACAAAACAAAAAAAAAGGAGAAAAGTAAAATTAACAAATAAAATTTCTTACATCTTATTTATACTTAAAAAATAACTAAAGATGAATATATATAAAAAGTCGTTTGCAATTCCAATTTTTGAAAATAATTTTTACATTTTATAATTTGCATTGCTTTTTCCGCAAAATAAAATGAGAAATTTTAGAAATAATATAAATGAATTAACTATTCATTTTATAAGAAAAAATTTGTAATATTAATGAATAAAATATATGAAACATTATTTGTTTTTAAAGTTAATAGGATGTGTGAAAGTAATCAATATAATCATTTGATAAGCATCGAAATACTGTATTTTCCCCTATTCATCGCCAAGAACCATGATAATAAATAGCAAATATTTTCTTTTATCAGCCAAAAATCGCCAAATAAAAATCGTTTGAATTAGTTCAAAGTCGCGATAAATCTAATTTGGAGCTCCATTTGCATCTTTTAAAATTTTCAAATTAAAAATCATTTTCTAAAATATTTAAAATTCCGAAACAATATTAATCGAAGCATAAATTTCTAATTCTTTAAAAGGTGAAACTAATGATGGCAGTTTAAACAATAAATTCCTAATTCTTAACTTTAAGTTATTCCCTTAAATTAATTACATTATTCTCAGTTGGACAATATTTAAATTAGTTATGAAAGGCTCCTTTAAATAATGGTTTTATTCATAAGTTGCCGTTATTTCCGTCGTTTCCATGCATATTTAATACTTATGTGAAATAAATATAACGAATGCATGTGGAATTTTTAAAAAATTACTATTCTGATACAGTACCACCTTCACATTCAAAATACAGGCTGTTTGTACGTTTATGGAATATATAAATCAGAAATTTATATATTTATGAAATGCTGGGCGACTCAGATTTCATTATATTTTCAATGTATGTATGAAAATATGTTTTGTCAGAGTTAATAAATAATAGCTCTCCTTTTTAGAAAATTCTTAAATAAAGTTGTTTATTATTGCTTTTCGTTCGCAAAAATAATAATGTTTTCACAAATAAAAATTACGAAAACCATAAAATAGAAATTCTATTTTTGGAACTCTACTTTTTATCAGTGATATTCTTAATTGATTTCATTTGTTTTTAATAAAAAGTTTAAAATATAAAGTATAATCTTCTAGAAACTGATTTTTACCATTACATTTCTTATACTTATTTCTTTCATTTTCAAATTGATTTAGTTTTACAGTTTAATGCAAAGTAAAATTTTATTACGAAATATCGCATGCAAACTGTTTTTTTATTGGGAAGGGGGGGGGGGGAAGAACACGAAATTTGTTGGATTTATTTCGGTATGTAAATTTGTGGTAAAAACTTTATACCAAATTTCATCCATCTAATGTTTATTGATAGACAAACATACATAATTAGAAAAAAAAAGTTCCCTTAGCTTTAGAAGCTGAAACATGGGAATACGTCGAAATCTCTATTTTTTTTTTTTTTTTTTTTTTTTTTTTTGACGATTACGATACTTTTTCTTGGTATATTTTTTCTGCCAGAAAATATAAAGGATTTCTGCTAGGTTATTGTTTACGCATTATTGCAGAAAGGCATTAAATCTGTACTATTTTATATTAGATACATTTTTGTATATTTTAAATTACATTTTCGATGTTTTTGAAATAAAATTAATAATCAATCGAAAGAATTGAACATGGATTTACAATAACTCAATCGACAAAGACAGCATGGGGGTGGGTGCCAGTATCAAAGTCTTTAGGAAAAAAAAAATATTTGAAGTAATTAGACTCTATAATATGCAAGTCATATGAAATAATTCCTTCGACAATGAAGTCTATGAATTCCTTCTATTCCTTAGTCTATGAATTCCTTCGACAATTGTTCTTTCGAACACGTAAATAGATTACATATAATTAAAAAATATTTTTTTAAATAATTTTTTATTTTAAAAATTATAGTATAAATAATAAAAATTTAATGAAAAATTCAATGTACTTTTGTTAAGCTAAAATTTTTGCCATTTTAAAATTAAAATAACCCGTATTCATTATTTTAATATGGTTAATTTATTAATTCTTTATTGCGCTAAAACTGTTATGTTGAAAAAATTTTAGAATATCCTATGGTAAGAGCGCTATTCCATTTTTAACGGTGTTACTAGAATGCTGTATACAAGAAACCTGATTGTATAAAAGAAAAAAATATATTTTTCCGCTAACGGATCCCCAGACAAAAAAAAATCAAGTAATTAATCAAGCAATCTTAAAACTTCTCAGTTATAAATGTTGGCGCCATCGGCTAATAACACCAAAATTTCAGTTTGGCGACGATTACTGTTTCATTAAAATGAAACCGGATACAAGTTTTCAATTCTGATTGCATTTATTGTAAGAGATTAACTTAGACCGTGTGCTTGTAAGAAAGAATAACAGTTTTATTTTTATGAACTGGAAATATTTTTTGTTTTTGTTTTGTTTTAATAAGAATTTCTGGTGATTAGAATCATTTATCGTCTGCCACTTTTCCCCGAACAGAATTTTCTTTCCAGTTTACATGAAATCAGTTTGGCAACCATGAAGACGAAGGCGTCACGAATTCAAAATACCGATATGGGCGTGTCCCAACAAAGAAAAACAGAAGCAGGTGGAGGCGGGAAATCGACAACGGAGAAAGAGATCACGAATTCATATAAAAACACGAATACTGTCTGGCAGTTATTCCGCGTTATGTTACTAGAAAGATATTCGATTTTTCTTCACTAAATATATTTCATATGCCTTCATTTTACTTTAAAGCTACTGTATTTGCGTTGCCATTCACGAGAAAAATATTTTAACATGTTTGTATCAGGCGCAATTTTGATAAATTGCGGCACGTGTAAAGCAACTATTGGTCAAAGCGACAGATAGTTGGAATATAGCTAACAAACCTGGAATTTAAAAGAATTATTCTTGGGCAGTTATGTGCACGTTAAGAAAAAGGTTTTCTAAAATTTAATTATTTTTTTAATTAAATGAGATTTTATTCCTTATTAATCTCGGCGCATTATATACCACATTAAAATTTCTAAAATTAGCTTTCTAATGATACTCTGATGCTCAATTTATTTCAAATTAGCTTTTTAGTGATACTCATTTCATTTCTCAGCGACTTTTTTCTATAATTTTAATACATTCCAAAATGTATTATTATATAACGGTTGAAGCAATAGATATTTACCATTAAATTACAATTGAATATTTAAAAAAAATATTTAATTGTGCAGCCAGTTTCGACAGGACAAATTTTAATTAAAAAAATAAGTAAACTGCATTTTAATATATATTATTTTCAAGACCTGCGTGTGTACTTTTTGCTTACAATTAAATAAAAATATCGTGCTTTTTATATTATTTTGATGCAATTTTAGGATATTTAATTTAGAAGTGCAGATGATAAAACAAACGAATCCTTTCAACGTCATATTTTTAAACTGATACTTTTTTACTTTTTCATATATGTAGTATAGAGAAGATATAATAAACGTAAAAAAAAAAAAAAAAAAGAAAGAAAAGAACTCGAGATTTTGACGAATCTCCACATTTGAGAGAAATACATTTTTGGAAAATGTCTCCCTATCTACGAGAAAGATCACTCAAAAACACTTAGAGCTAGAGAATTGAAATTTGGTTTCACTAAATTTGATTACACCACTTTCACTTTACACTAAATTTGTAGTTTTCTATCAAATTTTGAGCAAAATTCGTTCAGAAAGGATTTGTCTGTCCGGTTGCTCGATTATAAGCTAACACAGTTACTAAAAAAACAAGGAAAGCTATATAGATAAAATTCGGCTTACGGAATCAACATCTATAATCTAGAAATCTTTCAAATTCTGAGCCAAATCCATCAAGGAATTGAAAGACTGTCATATTTTCTACTTTTTATAAACACTCAAAGTCATAATGTTTTAAATATATGAAATTTGGAATCGGATTTTGTAACTACAGGTGCACTTTCGTGTCAAATTTTTATTTTAATTGGTTTGAATTTTTATTTTAATTGGTTTTGAAACACAAATTCGTTTTTCGTGTACTATTAACCGCATGCAAGGAAATAATCGCCATATAACTCTCCGAAGATGACAACATAGATTCAGTAAAAATGCTAAATTATCATCAAATGGGGTGAATCGTAGTTTAACCTTTTTTTTCGCCGTCGGCGATAACGCGCCAAAGCTGGCAACTCCCGTTTTCTCTAATCTAGGACTCCTCCGAAAAACACGGCATATGCTCTTGGTTGGCGAGTATTTCGTAACTATTGATATGCAATGCTAATGTATTCTCTGGAAAGCTTTGGGGAGACCGGTTTTTAAAAATATTTTACAAATAATACAATTAAATCATTCAGTTTCAGCTTTGCAATTTTTTTTAACATATCGTTTGCAGTATAAAAACAATGAGATTAGTCATGCCATATCTTGAACGGGGCCTTCTACAAACTAATCCACCTACAAAATCCATATAATTCTATTATATATTTTAATTTAAATTTAAATTTCATGATAAACAGTGGATAATGCAATGTTCCATTGACATTGCTTACCATTTATTCAAACACCCATAATTGGACAGTGGAATATAATTAATATGAATCCTCACCTAATACTAAATTTTATTCCACCCCCCCCACCCACCCATCTAAAACTTCCAAATCCGCAACCAAATGCGAAGTTTGGGATTCCTAACTAGACTGACACTGCCAAACTCTGCGCTCATAATTCCGAATTTTGAAAGACACAATATTTCCCTTAAAGGACCTCCAGGCAATAAATAAACAGACCGTCGCATATTGATTGGTCCTCAAAGGCTACATACAGCCACCGATAGCACGCTCATTCGACCTGAATGTTTGGGTGGAGACATTGTTGCCCTAAATCGATATCTGTCGCGTGTGATGTTGATGTTTCCCTTATCTATTGGATAAATGTTGCTACGCTTAGTTGAATAATATTATGACAGGTTTATTAAATAATTAAATTTATTATAATTGTTTTGTTACTGCACACAAAAAAATATATCGAAATCAGATAGGGCACGAGAATAGTTCAATACAGATTGTAATAATTATTAATGAAGTAATAAAAATATGACGAAAATATTGTTCCATGCATTCGTTTAATTCTAATGTAAGCAACTTCAACCTTAGATTCTAAGTTCAGCGCAGTCGTTGGTCAGAATTTAGAATACGGTATGGCTTCGTCACCAATATGAAGAAACATTCGACGACTTTTGAAATGCTCGCCAAAAAGCGCCAAATTGTATAGCTGCGAAAACTCAAGTGAAAAATTCAATTTCCGTTCTCAAGAGTTGCAACTAAAGTTGAGTGTTTTTACAAACTGCAATTTAACTATTTTTTGGAACCTGTGGGAGTGGTTTCTAGAAAAATTTCTCGCATACTCTCTAGTAAAGGTGCAATTTGAAAGAGCGCATGTGTAGCATTGGCGTGTAATAGTACGATATAATTAACTTTGGCTTGAATTCAATATTTTTCTGAAACTATCGTGTGATCCTTGGCGAGATTTTTGGAGATTAATTCCTAATATGTGGTTAATACAATTTGAAAATTGAAATTGTGTTTTAGACACGTTTTTCTTAATCAATGGGACCTAAAAGTTTACACAGAACTACAATTACAAAACAAGTATCAAATTTAATACAATTTAAGTCATTAGTTAAGTCATTATGACATTCATATGTTTCTGAAAATACAGACCGACAGACGGTTAACATTTTGTCCGATTTGGCACAAACTTTGATACATGTCTACTTTATAGCCGTTATGTGTGTGTTCCGGATTTTATCTGGCTAGCTTCCTTCGTTTTGTATTTATCGTGTTAACTTATATTCGAAATCGGACAGACGGACTTCCTCAGAACGGATTTTGCTCAAAATTTGATAGAAATCTGCAAATTTGGTGTAAAGAGCGTATACGAAATTTCAACCGCCTAGCTCAAAACGTTTTTAAGTTATCTTTGTCTCATAAAGACAAAAGGAAATTTTCCCAAAATGCATTTTTCGAATGCGGAAGGTCTAAAACGTGGAGAATCGTCAAAATCTCGAGTTCAAAATTTTTGACGATATCCATACTTCCTGCATACTACATACACTAGAAAGTAAACGTGTCTTAAAACGTGTTTAACGAATTTAAGAGCATTTCTAATGATAGAATCAAAATAATCGATGTCGATTACACTATCCACTATGTGCTTAACTTTTTATACTAGAAAGTAAACATTCAATAGCACATATAATTTACAAAAGACGATAAAATTGCCGGCAGCAATATTTTAAAACATTTCAAAGTACTTCCGAGTTCTCTCCCTAAACTGTTTGATTATTTTCTGCAAAGAGAGAAAAAAAAATGAAAATAAATAGGCGGAAAAGAAAGAAAGAACCTGGAAGTTTGGATTTCGATGCTGAAATTTTATCTCCTTTTTCAAATGTTACCCCTTCTTTTCAAATCGAATCTTTAAAGAAATAATAAAACTCCTTCACAAAAAGGAGAAACAAAGTTCACTTGAAATCCAACTAATAAAAGAATGCCGTTTTATTCTTGTCCCGCTGGCAACAAGATGGAGAAAAACGTAAACAGATGAACCACATTATTTCCGGCATACTATTTGTGTAAATTTTCGATTAGATAGAATCCAATTCCACAATATAACAAATAATAACAAAGCTAGAAATAAAGTCTGGGTTCCATTACAAGTGAAAAGTTTGATGTAATTTCCAACTTAATTTAAAAGAATGTGAAAACAAAATGAAGTTTGCGAGAACTGCTTTCTATTTTATTGCTGTTTAATTCCTTTTGCAGCAAATGAAATTTGGTGTCCCATGTTTCCTTTATTATTTAGAAATTTGGTGAAAATTTTAAATTTTAATATTTTATTTTATTTTTAATTGAATAAATCAGCCAATCAAAGAAAATATACCATTCAAAGAGGCAAAAAGATTCGGTTTTGAAATCGCCAAACGATTTCTTAACAAACACAAAAAATATTTTCCGTTTGTCTGGAATTATTTCTGTTTAATTTCACTTGTGTTACTTTATTCAAGTTCCAGTTACTTCTTTTAACTGTATTTACAAATATGGATCGTATTAGTACTACATAATTTTTTAATCTTAATAATCTTCTTAAATAATACAACTGTTGAATATATGAATATCTTATAATTTAAACAACTCTATTCGGAACATATTTTTAACAAGCAGGAAGCACAAAAGTGAATTTAAATTAACCATATTCTTTACATTTTCTGGAAAAATATTTGAGCTTTGATTGAAGTATAAAAAAAGATAAAAAATATAATTCAACCCGGATAAAAAGAATTTTTATAAAAAATGCAAAAAAAGACAATATTAAATTACATTCAATTAATTTTATGCGAATATTCTGCACGTAGAAAAACCATCTTGTATTATTACAATCGCAATAATTACTGAACAGAATTTGAAATTATCCATCATGTTTGTTTTTAAAGAACAAAACAAATAAAAAGCATTCTAACATCAAGAATTGAAATACAGATAAATATCTGTAATAGAATCAGAATATTTTCCATGTTAATTAAAAATCAATATTATGTTAAAGTTAATAAATAATAAGAAATCAATAATATTAATTCAGAAGATGAAATAATAAAATTTTCAATTTTGAGATAAAAATTCATAAATCTTTTAAATAAATTGAAAGTGTTGTAAATTGAATTCTATGTTTGATTTATATTCTATTTAATTCTGATCTCTATATCATTTTCTATAAGAAACATCATAACATAATTAGAAAGTGAAATTTCAGACTTTATAAATATCAGAATTTTGAATAATGGTCTCACTTTTGTACTAATCTGTCGAAACTAATGTACATAAATATTCTTAACTATAAATTAACCATTCCTAACTAAAACTGTTACAATATGTTAATTAAATTATTCATAACTGAATAAAAATTAAATTCAGTTACCAACAGATTCTATAAAATCTAATGAATAATATTGATAGACTTATGTATATAATTTTATTATTATTATGCAGAATTTAAAATTTTACGAAATAAATGTTATTATCGTCTGAGGAATTTTCAAATTCTATTCTAGCTTTATTCAACTAACTTTGAATTTTCAATTAATAAGCTCTTGAACATTTATTTACTTTTAATGAAATGCTTATTTTCTGTTTAAAATATTTATAAATTAAATTTGTTGAAGACTTTTTTAAGCTGCAAATGTTAAATCACAATAGGAATAAACTTACTGGTGTTTAAATGTATAAAAAGTATTTGTCCCCTGTCAGAATATAATGAAAGCTTTTTTTGGGGGGGGGGGGAGCCGGGGGATATCTGTTTTTTCTCAGTTATCTTCCTAAATGTGTTAAATTAAAATTAAATTTATATGGAAAATAAAAACATTAAAAACAGAAATTAAAAGCTTTTGTAAGATTTTAAAGCAATAATAATGAATTGTTATTAAATGATTATATCGGCTGTTTTCGCATGCGTTTGTTTAAATTGAAGTGTCCATGTTTGTATCGATGATATTTTGATATCGATATTCCCACATTTCCTGATGCACTAAAATTCTGACATTTTGTGCAATTGTGTATTTCCAATAAAAATACAAAATTTTAAAACTGGTAAAAATTTATTATCGTTTAATTTTTATTTAATTTGGATTGCATATCAGAGGGAAAATTTGACCTTAGATTTAAAAAAAAAAAATTGTTTACAAGATTATATATATTTGTAATTAATTCCGAAAACTAAAAATTGTAGAGTAATTAAATAAGATAACTTTGATTCAAAATTCCTTTTTTTTAAACAAAATAAAAAAATATATATATATTAAAAATTGGAGATCAGATCTAGCTTGTTTAAGTGTGAAACACGTACAAATACAAATAAGAAAATTAGCATTTAATTTGTAACATAAAAAACGAGAACTACTCAATGTTCATTGAAATTTAAAAATATCTTTGCAGTCTTCAATGATCAACTGTATTCCAAACTCTCATTAACTGCATTGTATCTCACCAAATGAAGGTATTATTTTAAATAAAATGCAAAATTTTAAATAAAATACACAATTTACAAATAATTTTAAATAAAATACACAATTTACAAATAATTTTAAATAAAATACACAATTTACAAATAATTTTAAATAAAATACACAATTTACAAATAATTTTAAATAAAATACACAATTAATCTAGACTATTCTTATTTGTTAGCTTTCTACGCTAAGTGGCGAAATTTGTAGGCGAAATCAGTTCAGTTGTTGAGACAGAGGACGGTGTCGATGTTTTATTTTATGGTTACTTTCAAAGATATAGAGCAAAAGGGGGTAAGCGATCTTGACGATGCACCTAAGTGCCATGAATATTTATATAAATCAAAACTGGTGAAATCAGTTCTGTGTTTTTGATTGGGCAACTTAATAGTTTTTTTTAGTGGTGATAATTGTTGATATGTCGGTGAATCATTATCATTCATATGAAATACACAGTAGTCAAATCGGGACAGTAGTAAGGGGTTGGAAGACTGGATCTTGGACCCCTATTTATTTTAAATAGTCAAACCTCACATAACGAGCAAAACAAAATATTAAAAAAAAAATTTCTCGCTCATCGAACGATGTTTCTCAGAAAAAGAAACACCGTCACGAGGCTATATATATATATATATATATATATATATATATATATATATATATATATATATATATATATATAATGATACATTTTTATAACTTTCTTTGGAGCTCGACTGATTTTTAAATAGAAAAAACCCCATCGTTTTTCTAAATATCGACGCGGATGTAATCTAATAGTCTCATGATTGTTTCAAACCGGTTTAAACTGGTTAATGATTTAAATTAATTAAGACAATTCGCAAGAATTCAGAGAATGTATAATTGGGAAATGAAGTTGTAACTTTAGTTGGCGATAAATCGCCAAATGTGACACCCTTTTGCAGTATTTTCTAATAATCCTATTTTAATTAGTTGAAATTATCCCTGAAACAACAATCTTTATCCATTAAACAAACAATATTTTAACTTGTTTGGCTTATTTTTAAAAAACGTTGCGCGAATTAGGCAATAACATTGTGATTTCCAAGGGAAATACTACATTAGCAGAAGATAAATAATGGGAAAAATATACTGTGAAAGTCGACTCCAAAATAAAACTACATTAGCAGACGATAGATATTTCAAAAGCTATAGAGTGAAAACCGACTCCAAAATAAAGATTAAAAAAAAAAGGGGATAAATAGCCAATTTGTTGCCTTCACATTTTGAGGCTCCAAAAACCTCAAGCGAAAACAATATCATGTTCTCACATGATAATAATAGACGCAACAGAGCAGCAATCTTCCAGTGAAATAAGGAAAATTATGAAAGCATGAGAAATTATAGCATCGAATATTGAAAAGCATTATTCTGATAAGACAGTAGCTATGCGAGCTACAAATTTAATTAGCAATAATCTTGCGTCTCATTTTTACCAAATTTTGAAACGTAACCAAAAACAAATGTTTTTAATCAATTTTCTCGTAAAAAAGCATACATTATAAATAATCAATTATTAAATAAATTTCTTTGAATATTTTTTTACGCAATGGAACGTATTGCTTATTTTTCAAGGATTCCTTTGGATGAAAAGCAGTTTCCCTTTAGTCCAAAATACATATTGTTACAAATCTGTAATTTTGTTACCCGACACGAATAGTGTCATCGTGAGAAAGACCGTTGTAAGATCTGTGCTGAGCGGCTGCCGCGTCAATAACCTGAGAGCTTGGCGATCATTTGGCGACTTGGTGATGAATTTGGCGAGTTTGGCGACTAAATGGATAATACCGGAAAGTTCGAGAAATTTCACGATCCATCCAGTAATAACCGAGATACACCCAGGTACGTCCTGATTGGTCTGAAGATTCTAGCCCCGCCTATCGGAAATATAAAAGAAGAGCACTCTGATGCTGAGAAGAAGTCGTGTGTATCGTCAGAAGTGGTGTGTGAGAGGAGTCGGAGTCGCCGACACGTAGAGAAACTGGAGGATTAGACAGCAAGAAAGCTGCTGAACTATAGCGATTAAATGTGCGCTGTGTCATTACGATTGATTAGCGGTATTTGTAGAAGAAATTTTTTGTAGCAATATAATATTTATTGTCTCATGCTTTTATTATTTGACTTGGACTTCCACAATTTTGATGAAAATTTTTTTCTACTTCATAGAAGAAAATAATTTCTGTCAATTTAATTGATAGCATAATTATTTTCTGTCAATTTTATTTTAAAACATAATTCTTAATCAAATTCACATATTAGACTAACACATGTTATACTAATAATGTTTTACTTTTTCATGAGAATAAATCTATTACATATAATATTTATCGACTCATGCTTTTATCATTTCATTTGAACCCCCACAATTTTGATGAAAAATCTTTTTTTCTACTTCATAGAATTCTAGTAAACTCATGATACAAAACGTTTTTCTGTCATTTTTATTTTGATAACATAATTCTTAATCGAATTCAGATGTTAAACTAATAATGTTCTACTTTTTTTCTAAGAATCAATGCATTTCCTCCTCATGCACAATCAGAATTAAAAAATGGTAAACTATAAAACGAGGCTGGAAAAATTTTATTAACAAAAAGAAGATGTTTTGGGGGGGAAGGGGGGAGAGAGAGGGGCGATTGCTTTAAAAAATCACTCTCTTGGTAGCTAGCAAGGGCTTAGTTTAGAAAATTCGAATTTTAGCTAATTGCCAGCAAGAAAGTTGAAATTCTACATAAACGGTATTCCGGAAACTCACACTAATCTTCATTTTATTATGAAATTCACTTCTGTTTTATCTGAACTAAATAAGTATTAAATGCTTCAAATTATTTCCAGATGCAGAAAAAAAAAATGAAAGAAAAGGAAGTACAGAAAGAGGATTAGTTTAAAAATGGCAGTAAAATTCTCGGCAGTAAAGTCTTAACACATTTCGGGCTACTTTCCTGCTCTCTCCTTACTGAGACTGATTACATTCTTCACAATGAAGAACCAAAGACAAAAATAAATACTGAAAAGAAAAAAAAGAAAAAAAAATGAATGAACCAGGAAAGTGAATTTGGATGTTTCTCTCTTACAACTGGAACACTTAAAAAAACTAATACACCCCTCCCCAACCTCTCCAGAAAGAAGAGCAGCAATGTTCACTTGAAATCCAACAAATAAAGGAATTGTTTTGCTGTGTTCTTTTTTTTGTATCCCCGTTGGCAACGGGCAAGAGCAGAACGCAGACAGATTAGCCACTTTATTTCCGGCGTGTTGTCCGTGTAAATGTTCGGTGGACAGAACCCAATTCCGCGGTGCAACAAACAGTAACAAAGCCGGAAATAGAGCACCGGCTTCCGTTACACGAGAAAGGTTTGATGGAACCTCCCACTTAGGCTGAAAGGAAAAGGCAGGTGTCGATATAAAGTTAAATTCATGAGCTTTGTTGTTTTCTCTTGAGTTTGCAGCAGGCGTATTTTCGATTCAGTGTGATTGTTTAAATTAAGCGTATAGAAAATACAATCCTCGATAAATGTCAGTTATTTTTGAATATATTTTTTCATTAAGGAGTAGTGTCGCTGCTATTTGCAATAGAACATTTGTTTGAGGATTAATTTAATTTATTTTCACCTGCCTTTTTCATGTCGTCACTGAAATTTACAGAAGCTTTATGCGATTCAATCACTGACAGCGACCTCTAGCGACCTCTCAAATTTAGCACACATTTTTATTCAGGTGTTTCTGTTGTTTCTATTTGCAATAGAAGATTTGTTTTACACATTTATGTAGTTTTATTTTCACCTGACTTTATGATATCGCTGCTGAAATTTGCAGATTTATTCAGTATCTAAGAGTATCACAGATTCAATATCTTATGTCATCTAACTTTATCATGTCGCTGCTGAAATTTGCAGATTAATTTGAATCAGTATCTAAAAGTATCACAGATTCAGTATCTCATGTCATCTGACTTTATCATATTGCTGCTGAAATTTGCAGATTAACTTGATTCAGTATCTAAGAGTATCACATATTCAGTATCTCATGTCATCTCACTTTATCCTGTCGCTGCTGAAATTTGCAGATTAATTTAAATCAGTATCTCATGTCATTTGATTTTGTCATGTCGCTGCTGAAATTTGCAGATTAATTTCAATCAGTATCTCATGTCATTTGATTTTGTCATGTCGCTGCTGAAATTTGCAGATTAGTTTGAATCAGTATCTAAAAGTATCGCAGATTCAGTATCTCATTTCATCTGACTTTATCCTGTCGCTGCTGAAATTTGCAGATTAACTTGATTCAGTATCTAAGAGTATCACAGATTCAGTATCTCATGTCATCTCACTTTATTATGTCACTGCTGAAATTTGCAGATTAATTTAAATCAGTATCTCATGTCATTTGATTTTGTCATGTCGCTGCTGAAATTTGCAGATTAATTTCAATCAGTATCTCATGTCATTTGATTTTGTCATGTCGCTGCTGAAATTTGCAGATTAGTTTGAATCAGTATCTAAAAGTATCGCAGATTCAGTATCTCATTTCATCTGACTTTATCCTGTCGCTGCTGAAATTTGCAGATTAACTTGATTCAGTATCTACGAGTATCACAGATTCAGTATCTCATGTCATCTCACTTTATTATGTCACTGCTGAAATTTGCAGATTAATTTAAATCAGTATCTCATGTCATTTGATTTTGTCATGTCGCTGCTGAAATTTGCAGATTAATTTCAATCAGTATCTCATGTCATTTGTTTTTGTCATGTCGCTGCTGAAATTTGCAGATTAGTTTGAATCAGTATCTAAAAGTATCGCAGATTCAGTATCTCATTTCATCTGACTTTATCCTGTCGCTGCTGAAATTTGCAGATTAACTTGATTCAGTATCTAAGAGTATCACAGATTCAGTATCTCATGTCATCTCACTTTATTATGCCACTGCTGAAATTTGCAGATTAATTTGAATCAGTATCTAAGAGTATCACAGATTCAATATCTCATGTCATATGATTTTGTCATGTCGCTGCTGAAATTTGCAGATTGATTTGATTCAGTATCTAAGAGTATCTCAGCTCCCTCTAATGGACTTTCAGGTGTTTTTAATCTATTAATATTATATATTTCCATGATTACAGTTATTAACATCATATTTTTAACATTAGGATTCTATACATTTATATACTAAAGTTCACGTCACTCTAAATTTATATAATGGCATGTTGATGATTATCAGCATTATGATTTTACATACCATCACGATCATATTTACAGAAATTATGATGTTTAATCAGCGGAATGGTCAACCCAAAACTTTCTCGCATATGTCTAATTAAAGTGTTATTTCAAAAAACTTCTTATAATGGCATTGATGTACAGTAATTACGAATTATCCTTTGGCGCTTTTACTGAATCTATCGCATGATCGTTGGTGACTGTTTTGGCGATTAAGCTGTGGCATGTCGTTAATATTATCCGAAAATCGAATTTGTGTTTCAGACGCATTCTTCACAGCTGATTGAAACAAAAAAGTTGATATAAAACTACACTGAAAGTCACAAAATCACGTACTAAATTTGATATATGTAAGTCCTTGTGTTTCTGAGATATCACGTTTTCTTGTTTCTGGAATTACAGACGATAGACGTTCAACCTCTTATTGAATTTCTCTCAAAATTTGAAATATGAATACAATATAGATGAAAAGTCTGTGCACCGAATTTTATCTATCTAACTTTCTTCGTTTTGTAGATATCGTACTAACTTGTATTCGAAAAAAACTTTAACCTTTATTCGTAAAAAATTACCTATGATCCATTTCATAGAACGCATCTTTACCACGTAATTTCTCAACTTTAAAAAAAAATTACCATAAGATAATTTCAAACTCACAAAAAGCTCCATCGTCAAAAGCAAAATTCTCTTTAAAAGAGGCGAAAATATTTTCAAATGTTTCAAACTTATGATAGAACTGTCAATAAAATGCGGCAACAATTTCTTCCGGATTTTTTAAGCGAAGTAATTTTAGTTTAGAATCTCTTCGGCCACAAGATATTATTTAACCACCTTTAATATTTTTGGAAGAGTTCCTTTTAATAAATCTTAAACGAAAGCTTTTAAAGTAATTTACATATTCTGCAAGATATTTCGACATTCCATTTTTAAGGAAGACTCAAAAAATACTTATCAGTCTTCGATATGCAAAATATGCGGCGCATGAATATTTCAATTACAGAAGCATTTTGATTAATATGTTAAAGGAGCCATTTTTCTATCCAGATATTCTTAATTTAAAGCGACGAAAAATATAAAACAGGAAAAGACAAAGTTTTGAACAATTACAGAAGTTCTTTTCTTATAGCAGAGTGTGATATTGACATCTAAGAGAGAATCTTAAAAGGAGTTTTAACTTCCATAAAAACCATGTTTAAATATTCACACAAAAGTTCATAAATTTATGCACATATTTTTCTTGCTACTTATAAGAAAAAAATGGGTTTTTTTTGTTGTTTTTTTTTTAAACGATCGAAAAAAGTCAAAAATCAATATTTAAAACTCAGAACTTTTTGTCATAAAACTTTGTCATTCATAGTCATAAAACTTAAGATTATTTTTTAAGTATATCCAAGATATTATAATCAATCGTTGTTTGACCAAGAAATATCTTTATAAATTTTTAATAAGCAGGTAGCTCACTTGCATCGTAAAAAATGGGCTAAAATTTATAAATTTTTGTAGTAATTCTAAAAATAAAAAAAAATACATAAAAATTTTTACAAAATAACAATATTATTTTTTTTCTGAAAATTAAGAGAGTTTTCTAAATACAAATCTTTCCACATTTTCAAGCCAGAACAGCCAATTTAATGTTGTTAGCTTCGACACATAATAAGATGCAAAAAAAATTCCATTATGCTAGCTACACTATTTACAGATGCCAATCGGAATACTAAAAAAATGCTTATGAAGTATTTATTTTTAATTAATATTCAGTATACTTATTGTCTATCAGACATATTTTTGATTAAAATAATTAAATTTCTCTTATCTTAGAATATTTACAAATTGGCTGTCTTTTTATTTATATGTCTGCATAAAATTAAAAAAAATACTGTTCAGAATATTTTATACTTTTTTTCGTTAACACCAGAACAATATTTGATTTGTCTCAATCATTTTTTTCTTCGTGAGCAAGCAGAATTGTTTCTGATAAAAGTACATAAAAAAACAATCGCAATTATAAATCAAAAGATCGAACAAAGAATTTGAAACAAAGAACCTGAAGCTGTTTTATTAAAAACATATTTAGAAGTGATTATTTTCTATTAATTTGTTCCGAATAAGCAGACAATAAAAAATGTTATTCATTTAATGAATCATTAGAAGTTCGTTTCCACTTAAAATCTTGTATTTTTTCGTCTGTATTCGTAAAAAAGGAAAGAGGAAAAAGAAAACAATGTAATACAAATTAAATACAATAAATCAGAGTGTAATTAATACAAGAGATTTGAAACTAATTATAATTAACATTTAATAAACAAAGTTTCATGTGCATTTTTGCTTATAATAGCAAAGATGAGTTATAAATATTATTTTTATTTGTAAAAATTTCCCGAAATAATTGATCATCTTAAATAGAAATGGTTTATGCAGACTTTAAAGTATAAGAAAATTAATATGTTGCTAAAAATGTTATTTTCTTTACTTCCAAACTTCAAAATAAATTTCTAAAATAATCTGCATATCGAAACTGTATATAAAATACAAAAATTAAACCGATAAAGTTCAAAGATTTCATTATTTTTAAGAATCAGTTACATTTTTGTGATCAATTCTTTAAAGCCAAAACTGATTTTATTTTATTTTATTTATTAAAAAATCAATTATCCATTTTAATCTACAAATTATTTCCAAATAATTTTCCGCACATCCACAATTGTTGGTAAAATTTAATTCAATTTCAAATAGTAGCGTTAAACTTCAAGGCTTTATTGGAATCTAACAGTCGTTTACGGCATTGTCATACATATTCAATGACTTCCTAAAATAAATATGACTACAGTCTGCAGAATTTTCATTTGCAGTTTTCAGACAATTTGATTCGTTTAGAACATCTTGAATACAGAGTTCTCTATTATTAAGAGGAATGTTTGTTGGAAATTTGTATATTTAATGGGCCTTTGTTAAACAGGCGATCATATTTTAATCATGTGATTATGAAATATATTTGTTCATTAGGAAATAATTATTTTCTTCTAAGAACATTCTGAAATAAAACATTTTAAGGTTCTTTTCTTATACTTTAATTTTTTTTAATTCTTTTTTTTTCCTTTTCGGTTGTATATTTAAATCATTGTTTTGTCCATAATACGAAACATATTCTTTATTTTCAAGAATTTAGTATAAAAGTTTTATTTTTAAATTTCTACATTCTACAGACTTTACAATTTTTATTCACTTTTAGATTATCATGGAAACACAAAATGAAATATTTTGTAAGAGACTCGATTTTTAAGTACCATATCTGTTGTTACATTTCTTATCATAAATTCAGATTCAGAATAATAAATGTTAAGTGATCAAGTCATTTTATATTTTAAATCTACTGCGCATCGAACAATTCCTACTGTTAAACAAAACAGATAAAAAGAATTCTTATTTATTCCTTCCCCCCCCCCCTGAATTCATCTATAATTCTAGTAAGAAAATCCAGATTTAATTAAAAATTAATTCAAAGCAATTATTTCTAATCCAAAAAACAAATAAAAAATGTTCTTAATTCTTAAGTTATACTATATGATAATACCATTTTTTGTTTACTTTAGAATCAGTCGTGTTTTTTATTATTGTTAAATTGTATAATCTAAAATAAATGAATGCTTTTTCGAATTTATAATATGTGTATTTAATTTCGTTTTAAATATATGTAATTCATTTCATTTTAATTATTTCAAACGCAACTTACTTTTTTGAACTTCTATTCTTTTGTTTCTATTTTCATCAATAATATAATTATAGTGCAAACATCCAAACTTGAATAAGGATTTGTAATTAATTTTTAAATTATATAATCTGATAATTGTATTTGCATTAAAATAATTCGTGTTCGTTAAAAATTATTTCATTGTTTAATTTAATAGATTAGCGTTCTTCAGAATTTATGATATATTCATTCGATTTCATTTTCATTATTTATTCGCATTGCGTTCCATGCTTTTTATCCAAAAATAATTTAAATCAGTACTTTCTTTTGTGATGTAGAATACAGTTCATGAAGGTCTGAGGGCATTATTAAACTAACTTTATTAATGTGGAAAACGAATAGTAACCTGAAAAGATTTCTAGTATAGTTGGAAAAAGAGAAATAATCATCAGAAAATAGTAAAAATACAGGATACAAAGTTTTAAAACACATACCAGAAAATTTTCGATCTTGAAACCTTTTAAAAAAACGGAAGCCAGTAAATGTCCACATCTTTGTTAAACGTTATAGTTCTAATTAGAATGACCTATTAGAGTAGAAATCTGAAATCGGGATTGAAATTGAGGTTGAAAACACGTTCAACTATGACTGCATATTAGAATGCGTTCACAATACCGATTCTTAACTACTCAGACGGAAAGAGAAAAAAATTAACTTTTTTCTATAGATCACACTTTTTGCTTTCTAGTACACGTAGTATAGAGAAAGTATAGTAATCGTCAAAAATTTTAAATCTAGATTTTGACGAATCACCACGTTTTACACCTCTCAGATGTCGAAAAACACATTTCTGGGAAATGTCCGTCTGACTATGACAAAGATAACTCAAAATCGCTTCGATATAGATCGATTAAATTTGATATACGGTCTTCACAACCAATTTGTAAATTTTTATGAAATTTTTAGCAAAATCTGCTCAGAAGAGATGTGTATTACCGGCTCTTTGAATAAAATTTAATATGATAACTATAAAACGAAAAGAGCTAGATAGAATTCGATACACAGAATTAGCAACTGCAGTGTTGACAAATGTCAATTTTTAAGTCAAATCTAATTAGTGGGTTGACTATCTGCTGGTCTGTATTTTCAGGACCATGTAAATAGGATAATTCAAAAATCCAATGACTAAAATATATCAAATTTGGTATCGGATTTTGTGGCTACTAATGCAGTTTTGTATCAAATTTTTATCTCAGCCAGTTGAGAAAAACGTGTCTAAAACGCAAATTCGATTTTAGGATACTATTAACCGCATGGCAGGAATGAATCGCCAAATAACTCGCCACGGACGAACAACAGATTCAGTAAAAATGCTTAATTCACGCCAAAAGTTAATATTTCGTAACTATTGTGCGCTAATGTCACGCAAGACGTTCTCTGGCATGACAAGTTTATTAGAGAGTATGCGAGAAAGTTTAGCAGAGACCACTCGCGTTGGTTCCTTTCAAAAATCACTTACCATTTTTTTCCTTAAGTGTCTAAGAAAACAAAATTACAACGATTATAATATATTTTATCTTAAGCAAAATCCTAATATTATAAATAGCACTTCGAAATAGAAATTGATCTTAAAATTATAATATTTTGCTATTTATCTGCCTTTTTGTATGTGATATAGTAATTTATGCTATTAATTTGGGAAAAAACATTAGAACTTATTGGGCATATATAGCAAAGAGCTGGAGCTCTACTTCAAATACTTAATTAAAAAAATAAAGCACAAAAAGGCTAAGAGGAAAAAGAAAACTGACTTATCTCCACATTGATAAATTGTAAAAGTTTTCAGTTGATGATATACGATTTAATTTTATGTGTTTATATCAAAATTCAATGGCCAGGGCACATTTACACACGTTTTACCCTCTAATTTATTTCCATTTAAAAAAATTTCTTAGAATTTTGGTCATTTCACAGATAAGTATCCCCTATAATTTGTGCATGAAGGAACTTCCGTTTAGAATATTACAATTTGGCGTAGAAGTTTTAACCGTTTTGATCAAATTTCATTAAAATTAGTTACACAATTTCTAACTAATCAGAAACTGCTACATTTATATATAAAAAAAGAAACTTGTCGTCTTTATTGTGTTTATAAACTGATAGTGCATCTAAAAATAATAAAAGGTTCTGAAAAAATCAAGGCTTTAAATAATTTTGTTTCGAATTTAGTCGACCACCTCAAAAGAATTCTGTTACTTTATTTTTATCTTATAGTTATAGTCATTACTTTATTTTTATCTTAAATCACGAACAAATATTAAAGGCACAACAGAATTCTGGACGAACACAATATTATTGAAGTTCACTGAAGCTGCTGTTACTACTGACTGTTTTGTTTACAATCCGGATATTGTTATTAGCATGAAAAAAATAACGAAACATGGATAATAGTGAATTTAAGCATTTGTTTTTTAACACAAAATAAACAGCAAGAAAATTAATGGAAAAAATAAAGAACTAAACACAAAATAGTTCTAGACGAACACAAAGTTATTAATAATTCTGGACGAAAACAAAGTCCGGATATTGTTATTAACATTAAAAAAAAATCGTCTGCGACGATAATAGTAGCTTTAAGCTACTATTATCGTCGCAGACGATTTTTTTTTTTTTTTTTTTTGCAATTTGGATATTATTATTAACACAAAAAACAATGAAGCAAGCATAATAATGAAAGCAAGCATTCGTCCTTAGCACAAAAACTGCAGTAAGAAAATTTAAGGGAATAATAAATAACTAGATGGAAAATAATTCTAGATGAACGCAAACTTATTATTAAAAGCCGTTATTATGATCGCAGACGATTGCTTTCTACAATCCGGATATTGTTATTAACATAAAAAATATAATGAAATATGCATAATAATTATTTAACTATTTAATTTTAACACAAAAAATATAGCAGAAAGGTGAATAGAAAACCAATAGAGGATACTGACATGGAGTAAAATAAATTAGGATCTGCATCCGAGAAAATAGGAACTCAGAAATAATAATATGTTTAAAAAAAAAACTTTTTTTGAAAAAATATTTATTGGATGAATACCCTTACAAAAATGCATTAATTTAAAAATTACTATTAAGTTATACTTAAATAGTTTTTGGTAATAAAAAATAATAATGAAATTAAAATTAATGATTTTCAAAGTACACTAAATTGGAACTGATGAATTAAACCTATCTTGCACTTGAATAATCTCAATTAATTGCTTTAATTTTTAATTCTTCAATTGCATTAAAAATTAACCCTCCAACTGCGTATCCTGCGATTTCCGCGTGTTGGCAATATCCATTTTCTGTTGCATCTCTCGTTTTTCACAGTTTAGAGTGTTTATTTTTACTATTACAGATTTTTATTATATTATATTATTAACGTGTAATATCTAGGATCAGTTCAATTTCTTTGAGAAACATTTGAACTTGTTTGCAAACATTGTATTTAAATAGTGATTTTAGAGAATTACGCAGCCAGAAGGTTAAAATATAAATTTAAAAAAACTGGTAAACATTAAATTCGAATTTTAAAAAAATGCCATAGCTGATGACATCCAACAACAACAAAAAACATTACCTTTCTACAAAGGTAAGACATACTTTTTTTTTTCAGATTATTTTTCCACTTATCTTCAGTAAAAGCGATATGAATAAAAATAGAGAAAAAAAAAATTCTCAAAACTTTAGAACTTTAAAAACAATTATCAACCATAATTTTTCTGTCAAAAATAATTCACAAGTTTGCCTTAAATCACTTTGACGGTCACGAATTCCAAGCTTTCGCGAATTCAAATAAAGAAATGGGCGTGTCCCGGTAGAAAAAAAAAATAGCCAACAGAAGCTAGCGGAGGCGCGTCTCAAACAATAAATAAAGAGATCACGAATTCCTGAAAAGACACGAAGAAGCTTTTTAAAATTATTCTGCGTCAAGTTGCTTGGAAGAGTTCTGTATTTCTTCAACAGAACAGTTTTACACGCATTTTTCGCATTATCACCGGTGTTTTAACGCTACTGCATCTGCTGTAATTTATTAATTCAACAGAAGTCTGCTTTCTTCAAATTTTGGCACTTTTCTCTATCACTACTATATTCTGTGTATTTTCTGTAGGCGGTTCAAGGTCACATTTTCTACCGCGTTACTGGTACCAGACAACCAATAACGAGGTAGAAAATGTGACCTTGAACCACCTACAGAAAATACACAGACTATAATAGCAAACGGCTTGCATGACATTGGCATACAATAGTTACTCAACATTAAACTTTGACTTGAATTTAGCATTTTTACTGCATCTATCGTGTCATCCTAGGCGAGTTATTTGCCGCTTAATCCTCGGTGCGGTTAAGAAATAGAATTCGCATTTTAGATGCGTTTTTCCTAACAGAAACAAAAATTTGACTTAAAACTACATTTGAAAAATCTGATATATTTAAATCATATCGTTTTTGGGCTATAGCTTTTACATGTTTCTAAAAGACCGAAAGACGGTTGATTCGTTGTTGGATTTGGCTCAAAATTTCATAGATGTTTAGACCATATATGTTATTTCTGTGTACCGAATCTTATCTATCTAGTTCTCTTCGTTTTTTAATTATCGTGCTAAATTATATTCGAACAGCCGGACGGAAACACTTCTTCCAAGCGGATTTTGCTCAAAATTTGATAGAAATCTCCAAATTTGATATGAAGAAAGTATACCAAATTTCATCCGTTTAGCTCAAAACGTAATGTATGTTACAGACAGACGGATATTTTCTAAAAATGTGTTTTTCCAACTCAAGGAGGTATAAAAGGCAAAGAGTCGACAAAATCTCGAGGTTCGAATTTTTTGACGATTTCTATACTTTCACTATACAATATATATGAGAAATCAAAAAGAAAATGGCGCTTCATCAACACACTGCAAATATAAAGACTGACAAATTTAATTGTTCTGCCCGTTTTCGTCGTCAGTCGATGAATTGCTAACTGTTAAGTAAATTGGAATTGGAACTCAATAAACCTCGAGGCGTGATTTGGCGCAATTAAGAAAGCCAATAATAACGCCAAATTGTTCCGCTATCAGCAACAAAACTGCTCCTTAAAACGTTTAATGGTAATTAGTAATTTAATGGACATTAGAAATTCAGAATATTCGTACAAAGAAAATTCGATTCTACGATTATGTGAAATTTAGTGGCATCGGGATAGATATTAAAGATAACTTTCTAATTTTAAACATCAAAAATATTTCGAAACAATAATAACAGCAATAATAATCTATTGTGCGTATATTTCGTGCACGAAAAATGAAACGTAGAATTTATTTATCTAAGCTACAGAGATACTGCTCTTTGTTTGTTTTTTTATTTATTTATATGCATATAGTAAATAAAAGGAAAAATTAAATTAAAAATGTGAAATAAATTAACTAATATTTTTTAATTAATTGTTAAAATTTTACACTTAAAATTAAAAAAGAAATCAGCGAGTCCCCCAAAATTTTAGACGTTGATGTAGTAGTTAGTGCCTGTGGGTTTTGACAGCGAATTTTTCATTTTTACTAATAATTTAAATTTTTTTAAATAATTATTTTAAAATTTCTTGTATTGCCACAAACAAATTGCATTGCAAAAAAACACAAATTGAAAATTGAAATCTCTTATCGCAAATTTTAATCATCATGCAAGAACATTATTATTTTTTTAAGTCATTGTTTGCCTTAAATAATTTAAGTCATCAACCAATTTAAACCGGATTGAAACAATCATGTGACTATCAGATTACGCATACCACGACATTTTGAAAAAGGATGCTTTTATTTCATTTCAAAAGCGGTCGAGCCCCGAAACTTTTTCTCGGAATCAGGAGGTTTTTTTTTTTTTTTTTTTTTTTTTTTTTGCGAAAATTCGGTTTAAACTGGTTTGGAATGATCACGTGACTATTGCATTGCGCAATCGTTCATTTTTAGAAAAGAGATGCTTTTCTTTTTTTCATCTCAAAATCTGTTGAGCTTTAGAACTTTTTTTTGCCACCTAGAAAAATTGAAAATGAATGTTTAAAAAAATGATTATATTATTATTATGATTATAATACAGATATAAAGATAGATAGATACATCTTTCGATACCCTTCATCGCTGTTTTGGGTTGGTTCCCGTTTTCTTCTATGTGCTTTCTGTTACCACACTGCCCTTAATTAGCCAAACCGAAGAATCGGGTATATAGCGGCCATTTGAACGAAGTTTCAACTTTTGTTGGGGATAAGTCGCCAAATGTGACAACCTTTTTATCGTTTTCTAATAATCCTAAAAGCAGAAAAAATGATGCCTCAAAAGTGATAAATCGCCAATTTTTCTGCCCGTGCGTTTTGAGGCTTCAGAAACCCCAAACCAAAACAACATCATATTCCCACATGATAAAAAATAAAGAAAAATGAAAAAAAAATAAAAAAATAATGAAATTTTAATTGCAAAATTTAGCTAATAATTGATATAAAACACTATATTTTTTTTGTAATTTGGAAATAAATATTGATTTCTAAGATATATAGATTGGAGTGCGTTTGTTTAAACTACAGAAATGAAATATAATAGCACAGCAGGTGTTAACAGGTTAATAATTCAGCCGAATTTATCCCCTTTTGATATTTGAATCAATTCGAATTTCATTTTGTCACATTTTTCATGCTATTTTCAATTATTTGACCCAAATTCAACAAAATCATTCATTACATATTGTTTTAATTTAAACCCAAACTTTTATATAAAAATCGGATTTCAATAAACAAAACGATCACAGTGCTAATTCTGATGATTTAACCCTTTGACTACCAGCGGGAATATACATCCCACTAATCTATTAAAATCAGTTTAAATACTGTTCGTTTCAGTATTCTGAGACGACCACTTTTCGACGATTCTATCTCATTAAGGGGAGAGACGCGGAAGGATGAGCGCATTTCCGGAGTTCTTCGTCCTTCTTTGACCTTGATTTTCGCCCTATTACATACTTCTCTGTTCAATTTTTTTGACGTGTATCTGAATATCGTGTCGTTTCTGACAGTAGTATTTTAATTCAGCCTGCGAGTAATCCGAGTTTATTTTATAGTTAAATGTAAACATACCCTCCTTCCATCTTTCCTCTCAAATATTTTGGCAAATTAAACCCATACTAAAGCATGCGCAAAAGCGTGGAGGTTTTAGAATCCGTTGTCAAACGGTAGTTCTAAGTAAAAGGTAGTTTTTTTGGGGGAGAGGGGGAGGGAAGGGTGCATTTGGCCATCATATCGTAGCCACGGAGGTTTAAAAACATTAGAAAAAAAATCGAACGGATTTGTCTAATACAGAAGCTATTATCTCCATTTTCTACGCGATGAAAAAGATTTTAAAAAAATTGGTAGTCAAAGAGTAAAAGATTTCAAATTTCTTATTATTACAATATGGAAGCAAATACAATACATACTTATAATTGCAATATGGAAGCAAATACAATACATATAATTGCAATATGGAAGCAAATACAATAACACTTTCACAGAGCTTTACTTTATTCCTAAATCAAATTGTTTAACGTTTTAAAAATACTTTTTATCCAGGTACATTTAAAAAAGTTATAATTTTAGTAAAATAAATTTATTAACAAAAAAAAATTGCTGAAAATAATTAATAAATTTATTAACAAAAAATATTTTAAAACTACTTGCATTAAGCAAAAAATAATTCCAAGAAAAATTTTAAAAAAAAAAAAAACTGACAGCAAGATCTGGGTGATATGTGCCAATTAAATTTTTTTTGTCATTTGGGAATAATTATTGACTTCAAAGATTAAAAAAAATGTAATGGAATGCATATTCGATTAAACCACGAATCTGAAATGTAATTATTCTATAAATAGAATAAAGGAAGCTGATCGGTTAATATTTCAGCAGATTTTTTTCTTTATCTGTCGCTATAAATTATTGTTATTTGTTTAAGAATTATGTTATTGTTATTTGGGTTATTATGTGTTAACCTTTTATAGAGTTCTAGTACATATTCTTACCACCTGCAAAAGGTTCTTCATGGGGGCTCGACAAAGTATTTTAAAATTATAAATAGGAAAACCAGATGCTTAACATTTGAATGAGCTACCTTAATAGCTTTGAAATACATTAAGTCTATTGTTAAATATCATTTAAAACCAAAAGTTCCCGTTCACGATGTAAGGGCTTTCTTAAAGAATTAAGTTCCAGCGCTTGCCATTGAATTTTTAATTTCAAGATACGTTTTCAGAAATGAAACACCACAGTGTTGTGGTGCTTATGTCAAAGATATTCTTATATTTAATTATCATTATTTGTTACTGAATTTATTTAATTTAAAATAAACATTCATTTCTTAAAATGAAAAAAAAAAAAACTGTTGATGCAGTTGGAATTTCTGAAAATTTGGAAATTAACAGGAAAATTGCGCATTAAAATCACTATGCATATTTTGACTTCCATTTTGATGTATTGATTATTTGAATACTGTCGTTTACGACATTTTAGCATTATTTCTTAAAGCAGAACGTGGCTAAGATGTTATTAATAAAATTGCATCAGATTGTAACAGTTTTATTTTTATGCAATGTAACAATCCGCCCAGCCAGCCTAATAAACGCAAAATGAGTTTCAAACTTTAATGTAAGACATCGCTGAATTTGAATTCTATGATTTCCAACAAAATAAAAAGCTACAAAATTGTTTGAAATTACCTACAATAGAAAGGTAAGTATATTTACTAATGAACATTCGCTGCTATTTCTACCCTTAATGCTCAGTGATAAGTATGCTTACCACTTTCAGTTTTCCCTAAAAAATCTCTAGTAAGTACATTTACCACTCCTTATTTCATAAATTAAAAAACAAAATCAACGAAGTTTTGATGCTTTAGTATTTACATCATCAATTTATCATAATATAACTCTAAAAAACTTTATTTGTTAATGCCCCGGAATTGTACCCTATAAATTGTTGAATATGTGAGAATCAGAAAGAAACAAAGAAAGGTCACCACAGTGCCGATTTCGATGACTCAAATCGACAGAACTTCAACTTTGCTTCCGACGCTCATAATTAGAATATGGAAGCCCCCTTTAGAACACCACATTTTACACCAAAATCCTTATCGAAAGTTTCCAAACACATTTCCGAATGAGATATGTTAAATTTATGCATCAGGGGACGTCATTCGGCTTAGAAAGTGCCAAACAGGAACATCATTCTAAATTCTGAAAGACACAATAGTTCCTCCAAAGCCCCTCCAGGCAATAAATCGTCTGTCACGCATTGATTCGTTCACTGAGGAAACACCCAGGTAGCGATAGCAGACTCATTGGATCCCAATATTGGAGGCTCACATGAAGACACTGTTGCCACAAGTCGGTGTCTGTAGCGTGACGTTGATATTTCCTAGATTACACAGCGGACAAAGTTTCTCATGTTTAAGGGGCGTAACACTCCAGAGGGATTTCGACGTAACTAGAGGTGCGAGGAATCTATTTTTTTGAAGGTAATGCTCCAACGAGATCAATGACAAGATACAGAGATATAGTAGTTGAAATATTACAAATAATGTATTGAAAAGCCTTCGGGGAATTTGAGTCTTGCAGTAAAAGAAATAAATAAAATCTCTGCGGGTAGTCTCCCAAAACTTTTCTATTGTACTTTGTAACGTATGATCCCATAAAATGCCTTGCATAGCTTTGGTTTACAATAATTACGAAATATTAACCTTTGGCGTGAATTTAAAATTTTTACTGAATCTATCATGCGCTCTTTGACAAGTGTTTTGGCGAATAATCTCTGACATGCGATTAATATAAATTCGGAAATCGAATTTGTGTTTTAGAAGCGTTTTTCGCAATCGATTGATAGAAAAATTTGATATAGAATTACATTTGTAGTCAGAAAATTACATACAAAATTTGATATGTCTAAGTCATGCGTTTTTGAGTTACAGGGTTACATATTTCGTATAGTACAGACCGAAAGATAGTCAACCCACGTTGGATTTGCCACAAAAATTTCATAGATGTTTACACTGTAGATGCTAAATTTGGGTACTAAATTTTAGCTCTCTTCGTTTTGTAATTATAGTGTTAATTTATATTCGGAAAGACAGATTTTCTCTGAAAGGATTTTGCTCAAAATTTGATGAAAATCTACAAATTTGGTGTTAAGACCGTGTACCAAGTACTAGCTCAAAGCATTTTTGAATTATATTGTCACAGACAGACAGGCATTTTTCAAAAATTGGATTTTTGAATTAAGAAATCTTTAAAATGTGGAAATTAGTCAAAATCTATATATCGAATCTTCGATTACAATAATTTACACACCGTATACGAGAAAGGGATAACAAAGTGAAATTGCAATATCGCAAAATTTAAAAGATACGTCTATCAGATATTAACATTTTGAGCAGTGTTGTGATGTTTTGGTACCGTCTCAATGAGAGAACGGCTCATGTATGCAATACGCGATGCAAGAAAGGCAACTAAATAATACGCCTTTAATGTTAGATAATTTGACGGAATCATGTACATCAAGTTTATTTTAACGATATATCTACAATTTAATGTAACTAAATTTCCTGGCGAATCAACAGGTTGCTTGAAGCGATTAGTATATAATAAGAACTTCTTTACTGAACATTTTGCATGGGAGGGGGAGGGGGACTATGTTGCAGACATCGAACCTCAATCAATGTACTGATTTTGACAATTTTTATTTTATTTTAAAGCTTATAACGGTTAGATACGTCATCAATGGCGGCCTATCATTTTTAGCTTTCCATTTTCTAATTAAAACCTTGAAATTTTTCCCAGTTTCAAGAACTGGAGCGATTTTGTAATTTTGTGCGCACATGGAAACCATTCAGAATGCACCTTGCTTATTGCGTAGGTTAAGACAGTATTTAGTCTTGGTTTCTGTAATACATTAAATATGATTGGTAAACTGATATTAAATATGATTGGTTAAATTGATAACTAGTCGCAAAATAGCTAGCGTGCAAATAAATTTAAATTGATTAAAGAAAATAAGTTATTTCATTATCGTATACATAGTAGAATGAATATAGTAATCGTCAAAAAATTCGAACTCGAGATTTTGACGAATCTCCACGTTTCAGGTCTCTCAGTTCGATAAACACATTTTTGGAACATGTCCGTTTGTCTGTCTGTGATGAAATAACTCAAAAACGCTTTCTCTAGGCCGATGAAATTTGAATACTGCCTTAACACCAAATTTGGAGATTTTCATCAAATTTTGTGCAAATTTCGTTTACAGAAAGTTTGTTTGTCCGATTATTCGAATATTATTTAAATGGATAACTACAAAGCGAAAAGAGCTAGATAGATAAAATTCGGTACACAGATTTAACGTCTATAGTGTAGACACTTATCAAAGTTTGAGACAAATCTAACAAGGAGTTCACCGTCTGTCGGTCTGTACTTTCAGAAACATGTCAACGCGATAATTCAGAAACGCAGTGACTTAAATATATCAAATTTGGTATAGAATTTTGTGACTACAAGTGCAGTTTTGGCACAAATATTTATTTCAATCGGTTGAGGAAAACGTGTCTAAAGCATAAATTTGATTTTCGGAACTATTAACAGCTTGCGAGGGATAAATCGTCAAAAAACGCGCCAAGGATGACACAATAGATTCAGTAAAAATGTTAATTCCATGTCAAGAGTTAATACTTCGTAGCTAATGGACGTCAAAGCCATGCAAGGCTTTTTCTGGGATAACCTCTTTATAAGGCAATATGCGAGAAAATATTGAGGAGACCATTTTTTTCTTGGATAATTATCAAATCAAATACTTTCAAGATATCCATTCTGTAGTCTTCTGTACACCTCGAAATTTTCGATTGGAAATTGGCGAATTTTGACTTGTTTCTTTCCACATGTTTTTGTCGAGTTCTAGGAATAGTTAAAAATAGTTGCTAGAATAGTTCTAGTTCAAAAATACATTTAGGAATAGTTAAAAATAGTTTCTAGAATAGTTCTAGTTCAAAAATAGTTCTAGGAATAGTTAAAAATAGTTCTAGGAATAGTTAAAAATAGTTTCTAGAATAGTTCTAGTTCAAAAATAGTTCTAGGAATAGTTAAAAATAGTTTCTAGAATAGTTCTAGTTCAAAAATACATTTAGGAATAGTTAAAAATAGTTTCTAGAATAGTTCTAGTTCAAAAATAGTTCTAGGAATAGTTAAAAATAGTTTCTAGAATAGTTCTAGTTCAAAAATAGTTCTAGGAATAGTTAAAAATAGTTTCTAGAATAGTTCTAGTTCAAAAATAGTTCTAGGAATAGTTAAAAATAGTTTCTAGAATAGTTCTAGGAATAGTTAAAAATAGTTTCTTGAATAGTTCTAGCTCAAAATTAGTTCTAGGAATAGTTAAAAATAGTTTCTAGAATAGTTCTAGGAATAGTTAAAAATAGTTTCTAGAATAGTTCTAGCTCAAAATTAGTTCTAGGAATAGTTAAAAATAGTTTCTAGAATAGTTCTAGTTCAAAAATAGTTCTAGGAATAGTTAAAAATAGTTTCTAGGAATAGTTTCTAAACCTTAAATGCGCTCGCGAAGCAGACAGATTACCCTTTCAAGTTGAAGAAGTTGTAGAACAATTTTTTTTAAATAAAAAAAAAAATGTTGTTGACCATATCAGATACCACCTCATTTACTTTACCTCATACGATACCACATAAACCTTACCTAATACCATACCTCATTAATTTTTTTTCAAAAAATAAGAAAAGAAAACTTCTTTTAATGGACTATCAGCGCTAGTCCCTAGACGAACGAAGTCACGGGGTGTTTTTTACTTTCCCGTATACGAAATGTACCAAGAGAGAGTACACTATAGTGTACTATAGTAGATTTTCAAAAAGTACCAACTCGAGAATTTGGCGAATCTTTACTGTTTTAGACCACCCTCAATCCGAAAAACACATCGCTCGAATTATATCTATCTGTGAATATGACAACACAAAATAGCCTTAAGCTAGACGAATGAAATTTGGTGTGCCATTTTTCTGTAATATTTATAGATTTTTATCAAATTTTGAGATAGATACATCTACAGGAAATATGTTTGTCTCCTTGACCAGAAGTAAAGGAATACGGAAACTATAAAAACTGAAGACCCAGCTAAAAAAGTATCAGTACTGGGTTTTGGCATTTAAAATAGAGATATGCATCAAATTTTAAATAAAATATGTACCGTTTGTTCGTTTGTACTATCGCATATATGTAAATGCAATAGCTTAAAAAGTCAAAAACTTCGATAAATGATATTTAATAAGTGATCCTTTTTTCTTAATTTAAAGTTTTGTGTCAAATTTTGACTGCAATCAGACAAAATTCAATCATGAGCATTCAATCATGATTTCTGCAATCATAAGCATTTTGCAGAAAGTCGTACAAAATGCATAACGAATTTCTTTCATTACACTAAGAAGCACAAAATGCTCATGTCAGTGTATTTTAGTAAAAAAAATATTCAACAATTCGTTATTTTTGAGATTACAAATTGCTTACGATTCCTCATTACAAATATGTCTCAGAAATACTTATTCAAAATTTCAAAGGAAATAATAAAAAAATGAGTCTTAAAAATTAAATTTAAAAATACAGTTGTTACGAAAAGTATCATTAAATTCTCCTACCTGAAACCCAATGCCGTATACCCTTTTGGTAGGTTGTTTCAAAGTGGGAAAATGTATATAAATAAATAATATTATTATCGTGGTGACCTTTTGCATTGCAAATTTCAAAAGAATAAAAATTTCCGAATATAAAACGTTCTTTTTTCGCAAATCCTCTAATTACCATATCTTACTAAGCTTATAATTTTAAACGAGCCATTCTTGTCTGTATATAAATTTATAACGATAAATTCTAACAATTTGGATCAAGTTTTATATTTAGATAAGATATTACTTTTTAAGTTTATCTATATAGGTGTCTTTCCTGATAAAACGCGATTTTACATTTACAATTTTTTTTATAACTATTAGGATAAGCATAAACAACTTACACTTAGAAAGGCGGGCAGTGCAGTATAGTGTTCAGAAAACGTGTTTGTGCGTCATTTTCGCAACACACACGTAAATGATGCATCGCAGGTCCTCCGTTCGAGTCGCACTTATTTTACTTATGTATTTATATTTAATATTTTTCTTTTTAAGTTTATCTATATAGGTGTCTTTCTTGGAGAAAAGCAATTTTACACACTCACAATTTTTTTTATATCTAACTATTAGGATTAGTATATTCAACTTAGAAGAGTGGGCAGTGCAATACAGTGGTCAAAACACGAGTTTGCGCGTCATTTACGCAACATACACGTAAATGACAGAGCAACACACTCGTAAATGAGGCGTGTATCGCGAGTCCTCTGTTCGAGTCACACTTTTTTTTACTTATGCATTTATATTTAATATTTTTTGCTTTTTAAGTTTATCTATAGAGGTGCCTTTCCTGAAAAAATGCAATTTTACACACACGCAATTTTTTTATATCTAACTATTACGATTAGTATATTCAACTTAGAAGAGTGGGCAGTGCAATATAGTGGTCAGAACACGAGTTTACGCGTCATTTACGCAACACACATGTAAATGACGGCGCAACACACTCGTAAATGACGCGTGTATCGCGGGTCCTCCGTTCGAGTCACACTTTTTTTTTTACTTACGTATTTATATTTAATATTTTTCTTTTTAAGTTTATCTATATAGATGTCTTTCCGGAAAAAACGCGGTTTTACGCAAAACACAGCTGACTATTAGAGCCTTTTATTATCTGCTCTCATGCTGACAATGTCATTTAGCGCCATCTCGGACCCGATTTCACCATGGTAAAATTGAGTGTAAGTTCAAAAATATAAGTAATAATAGATAAACTGTAAGATGAATACTGTAATAGAGCAGATTGTTTCAAATGAATGTTAAACTAAGTGCATTCGCGATTCTTTTTTTTTTATTTAAATGAATAGTTCATATACAGGTAAGATTAAAAAATATTCATTTATAAATCAATATGTGATTCGCATCTAAATACTTTATACGAAAAAAAAAATGCTGCTTACATTCATATAATAACCTTCAAAAGTAATTCTTGACTTATTTTCTGTAACAAATGATAATTTTTTCGTGCATTATCTTGATTTATTTCCATAAACAATTTCTGCATATCATCTAATTGGTACTTTTTTTTCATAAGCAGAAGATAACTTTTTTGAAATAAATCCTTAACAGCAAAATGCACCTGGTAACACACAAAAATCTGTTTCCTCTAATCCACGCCAAATAATTCTCCATTAAATGTCAGAGATTAACATAAAATTAAGCACTCGTTTCATGAGAAGAGTTACCATACAAGATGTTAGGTTAGAAATTAAATGCACGTTTTCCCGAACAAAGCCCCACTCTGATTCTAATTTCAATTATTTAGATTAAATTTGTATAGAGTCTACTCCATTTGCAGAAGGCGAGGGAAATATTTCATATGAGTATTCGCCGTTTGAAGTACTTAGAGTTGTTTGTGTATTCGCTAGAACATTACGGAGAAACTGTGTTCGTAACTGTATCGTGTTTGCCTTAAAGCATGACTCCGTTTAATGACTCTGTTTTATCTTAATGAAGACAGCGAAGTCAGTGTTTGTTGTAGATATAATCCAGTTTACTGATTTATAAATAATCAGTTTCTTTAGAAATATTATTAATTCTTGTAACATTGTTATGACTTTTCGGGAATATTCAGCGATATTTTTATTTAAAATATTAAATAATACATGGCTGACTTTGGAGAGGTTTGGAATGCTTGGGTATTGAATACTGTAGTAGTAAGAACAGGTTCAAGGAGAGAATGATTGGTCCTGTCTCCATGCCTCCCTGGATCGTACTTCCATACCTCTTTCCATCCTCTCTACTATAGAAATGGAATTTGGCTTAAAGTCCCGTTCCCATGACCCGTTGTCTTTACGGATATGATCGTAACTCTGCCATCTGGCCCACTGCAGGACCACTCGCGTCTGTGGACGTCGAACGGGAGCTTAACGCAAATTGTCGATAAAATGATAAACATCAAAGTACCCCGGAAAACCAGGAGAGAGTGAAATCAAGGCAAAGTGCGTAGGACTCGAGGCGCCAAAGGGCTGTCGGAAAGGGTCAAATTTCAGGACAGTGAGGGATAGGGTCCTTTCAATTCGAAAGGGAAAGGGGATGAGAATCCTCTTCTTACAGCATGGTCTACAGAAAAAGGGGGGGATGAGTTCTATCGTCCCTTCCAGAAACTTACTGTTCTGCAACAGTTTCAAATTAATGATCCATGGCAGTATTCACCAAGTGGACGCGCGTCAGACAAAGGAAACCCTTTTCCACTTCTCACCAAGCACCTTTGGCTATTCTGAGAAAGATGGATGCATTTAATATTTATAAGGTTTGATATTTATTATTTTTTTAGAAAAAGATCATGGTAGGTATCAGAATTGAGTAATAATAGTATACTTTTTCTATTTATTGTAAAAATGAACTTTCCTAATGCTATTAAGAACGTATTCTATCTTCTAATTGCATATTGTCTTTCGTGGTATTGTAACTTCACTTTCTGACTTCCCCTTATAAATTAAACAGATAATAAATGGATTATTTCTTCCTTAGCTTTCAAAAACGAAAGAATACCACACGATTAAATATTCAGTGGAATAAAGAAAACGGTTTGAATTTCATTAGAACAATGAAATATATGAATAAAAATGATATTAAAAAATAATTTTTGAAAAATTTACAAAATTAAAAATAAAAACCGTACAAGACAAATAAATTAGTACTCCTGAAAAAATATTTTTTGCATTTCAAATTCTTGTAAAATACTTTTTAGTGTATAACTATTTCCGGCGGTCAAAGAATAAAGAGAACGCTTAATTTTTTAATAATTAAGATTCTAAATTTCCAGTTTTGGCCAGAAAACTGTATTGTGGCCAAAATTTATTTATTTAATTCTTTGCGTTTTCCAGTTATTGTGTTAACACACATGCGAATATACAAATCAACAAAGGCCTCCCCCCTTTTCGCATGTTTTTGTCTAAAATTTGCTGCACTCCTGCACTTTTAAATATAAATCTGTATATCAAAATCTGTATAAATCTGTAAATGTCAGTTTTTAAAGTTTTCGTTTTCACTTGAATACGAAAAATCAAAATTTCCCGTAGAAAACTTCCGCTCAGATAGAAATTAAGAAATTGAGTGCTTAAAACTATAGATCGAATTTCCTGGTTGTAGTCCAGTTTGCTTTTATCTTATCATGACTATAGACAGAGAGACAGACAGAAATCCAAAAATTTCTACTTCTGGCTCAGGGAGATTTGAAAAAGTAAGATTCGCAAAAATTTCGAAATCAGTTTTTTTTATAACAATACGTTATCTTTGTTTATTAGAAAATAAAAAATAATAATAACCCATTGCGAATAACAAAATATATACACTCAAGAAACAACGCGTCACAAATGTGCACCCGGGAAATTATGAGCCTTTTGCTTGTTACGTTTGATGCATTGGCTTTAATTAAAAGCTTAAGAAATAATGTACATCATGTTGTACAAGCTAGTACGTACAGTAGTTGCATTAGACTACAATCCAACAAACTGTGTTTCATAAAATACACTTCATTTAATTTCCTTCCAAAACACCCACCTGCAATCTCACACTCCAAGAAACAACGACCCCGAAAAAAGCGCAATTCCCACACCACTTCTCCTAGCCTTAAGTTCATTAACGAGAACACTTCATGCATCCATCTTAATGCTATACGCGATTAAAACAGCGACGTAAAACGGTTCCGGTGTTGGTCCTCAAATCAAATAAACGATTCCCGGACTCGCTCCATGCGTTAAATAAAGAACGAGTCCGCCGGCACTAAAAGGAAACGTGAATTACGACAAAGGGATCTGGCAGTAGCAGCGGAATTCGATTAATCTCAAACCAGGTGGAAATAAAAAGCGGGAAATAAAAGCAAAATGGCGCAACTGAAAGAGGGAAAAAAGTACAATTTGGAAGTGGAACGTCAAGTGATTTGCTTTGTGTAAAAGTGCTTAAAATTATTCATCGTGGAAGATGTAAATTGTTTCCATTCATTAAGCCAAAAGTTAATTCTTTGCTATTTTTTTTTTCCTCGTGTAGAATGTTGAAGTAGTTTTGGAATAATAACTTTCATTTTTAAAGTTTTTTTGGAACTGAAGTAATAATTAAATAAAGAACATGTGTTCTTTATTTAATTATTACTTCTGTGAACTTTCATTTTCTAGATGAAAAGTTCTCAGAGTTAGAGAAAAGTGAATCAAATTTCCCTTAAATTGCATAAAAAAAAAAGAATTTAAACTGCATTTAAGAAGATAACTTCAACAGATATAAAATAGATAATGAAAATTAAATAAACAACCAAGAGGAGTTGTCTCCGCGAAACGTTCTCGCATACTCTCCAATAAACTTGTCGTGTCAGAGACCGTCTTGTATGCTATTGGCGAATAATAGTTTTTTAAATGAATTTACCTGAATTTACCAGGTCATCCTTGGTGAGTTATTTGGCGATTAATCCCTGGTATGAGGTTAATAGAAAATTCGAGAATCGAATTTGTGCTTTAGACGCGTTTTTCCAAGCGATGTGAACGAAGAATTTACACAAAACTGAACTTGTTGTTGCAAAATCCCATACATAATTTGATATAATTAAGTCATTGCGATTTTGAATTATCAAGTTAATATGTTTCTGAAAATGCCGACCGACAGATAGCCAACCCGCTGTTGGATTTGGCTCAAAATTTGACAGCTGTCTACACTATAAATGTTAAATCTGTGTACCGAAATTTATCTATTAAACCATCTTCGTTTTATAACTATCGTGTTATCTTATATTCGAACAACCGGACAAACGGATTTCCTCTTAAAATGTGATAGAAATCTGATCGGAAAATCAAAATCTGGAGTTCGAATTTTTTTTTAAATTATTATAATTTTTCTATACTACGTATACGAGAAAGTAAAAAAAAAGGAATGCTTTAACTATTTTAGTACTTCTTTAATTGAAGATATTTATTAAACAAAAAAGTAAAGTAAAGTAAAGTAAAATAATTTATTATTTACATTTTATTACAATGAAAGTAATGGAATTAAATTTTATAGCAGAAAAGGCGTTTAATTTTTAAAATATTAACCTTTACAATTTTATCTAAGCCTTTTTTTATTTCAATTTTCCGACTAAAAGAATAATAACAATATAAAAGATTTAATGCGAAAAATCTCTATTCTAAATGTTGAAAAAAACATTATAATATTATTTTAATTGTATATATATATATATATATACAGTGCTCAAAAAATTGAGAGTACACCTTACTTTTACTTGATAAATCCGACTTTCAATATAAATAACACATTATCGGGAAATGCAAACATGCTTTTCTTTTTGCACATAACAAATGGTTTAATTTAGAATAAAAATAAAGAAAAATCAACGGAATTCTTCTAAATTGAAAAGTTTCAGAAGCATTTTAAATAAACATACTCAGAATTTTGCCTCAAAAAATTGAGAATACACCAATTAAATTTTTGTAATATCTTGCATGGAAAGAACGTGTCAGTATTTAGTTGCCTGTCTTTTGGCTCTTATAATGGTCTCTAAACGTCGTCGTACCGATTCGACCCATTTTTGGAGGTATCTGAACATATTTTACCCATTCTTCTTGCACCACTTGTTTTAAATGGTTTTGTTTCTAATTTTGTGTTTTTGAACCACTTTTTCGAGTATAGTCTGCAAATATTCAATGGCATTGATGTCGGGGTACTATAGTGGTGTGTGTAACTACTGTTTACAATGAAAAAGACACCACATTTTGACGTTACCTGCATTTTATATGGGGTCGTTGTCCTGCTGCAAAATGGAATTTCTATCTAAATCCAAATTTTTAACACTTTCCTTTAGATTGCTGCGACCATATGGTTCATCCAACTTGTTGCAGAAGCTTTTTAAATCAAAGACAGAAGTGTAAGTGCTGAAACTGTGCGAGATGCCATTAGACAAGCTGGATATAAAAGTCGCAGTGTTAGAGAGAAACCGTTCTTCAGCTTGCTAATTCAGAAAAAGCATTTGAAGTTTGCAAAAACTCATCAATTGAAGACCAATAACCTTTGGAAGAAAGCTATATTTAATAATGAAAGAAAACTCAACATTTTTGGCAGTGAAAGCCATCGTACTGGATGGAGAAAGCCTAATACTGCTTCGGATCCAAAACATTTCCGTCCTACAGTTAAACATGATGGTGACTCCGTCATGATTTGAGGTTGCATAGCTTCATCCGGAGTAGGAAATTTAATTTTTATAGATGGCATTATAAACGATATGGTTTACTTGGATAAACTTTTCAGCAATCTAAAGGAAACTGCTAAAAATTTGGGTTTAGATGGAAATTTCATTTTCCAGTAGGACAACGACCCCAAACAGAATGCACGCAACTTCAAAATATGGTGTATTTTTCATGTAAACAGTAGTTACACGCACCACTATAGTACCCCGACATCAATGCCATTGAATATTTGCAGACTATACTCGAAAAAGTGGTTCAAAAACACAAAATTAGAAACAAAACCATTTAAAACAAGTGGTGCAAGAAGAATGGGTAAAATATCTTCAGATACCTCCAAAAATGGGTCGAATCGGTACGACGACGTTTAGAGACCATTATAAGAGCCAAAAGACATGCAACTAAATACTGACACGTTCTTTCCATGCGAGATATTACAAAAATTTCATTGGTGTATTCTCAATTTTTTCAGGCAAAATTCTGAGTATGTTTATTTAAAATGCTTCTGAAACTTTTCAATTTAGAAGAATTCCGTTGATTTTTCTTTATTTTTATTCTAAATTAAACCATCTGTTATGCGTAAAAAGAAAAACATGTTTTCTCTTTCCGGTAATGTGTTATTTATATTGAAAGTCGGATTTATGAAGTAAAAGTAAGGCGTACTCTCAATTTTTTGAGCTACTGTATATATATATATATATATATATATATATATATATATATAGATAGATAGATAGATAGATAGAGAGAGAGAGAGAGAGATGCGTAAGAAATTACATGGAAACAAAACATACAAAGTCGATAAGCTATGAACTTTATTAAGTACACTAGCGAACAATAAAAGAAAGTAAACATAAAATTTAAACAAGAACAGAATAAACGAAAGCAGACAAAATAAAAGAGTTGCCAATGTCGAAAAGTAAATCTACAATATTGTCTAAAGTATTATATTATTTTAAAGGAATTTCCAATTTACGTTCGCAAAGAAATTTAATTAAACGCTGTTGCAGAAAATACATTTAATCTCAAAAGTATTAACCTTTACAATCTTATCTAACCCCTTTTTATTTCAGTTTTATGATAAAAGTAATAATTGTTATACAATATAAAATATTTAATGCGAAAATTCTTTGTTTAAAATGTCGAAACAAAGCAACATTATAATTTAAGTATGTGTATGTATACCACGGAATATAGAAAATAATATATAACAAAACATACAAAGTCCATAAATTATGAACTTTATTAAGTACATTAGCAAACAATAAATTTAAAAAAAAATACATAAAATTTAAATAAAGAACAGAATAAACAAAAGCATACAAAATAAAAGTGTTGTCACTGCAGAAAAGATAATCTGCAGTAATTTATAAAATATTATATTATTTTAAAGGAATTTCAGATTTAAAAAAAATTAAAACAGTAGCGATGATTTGATGATTTTAATTTCAACCTATCAAAAAGAAATATTAAACATTTTATATTATATTTCCAAAATATGATCTTATATATATATATAAATATTTTGATGAAGAATGGCAATGGCATCTAAGAATAAATTAGTTATCCTTTCAAAAATAAAAATAAATTAACTTCAATTTCGAAAATAGATTAATTATTTCATGCACAGTGCTAAACGTACCATCCAATCATGGAAAGATTTGACAGAACATTTAATTAACTGCGACTCAGTCTTTAGAAGCGAAATACATTATTAAACCTACTTAAATACTTATCTCCTTTTTCGAAGATACAATTATATTGCAAAGTAAAAATCTTCCTCAATAAAATCATGCAGCAATTAGCCCGTTTCAAAATCTTTCGGATTTATATTTTTGGCGTGCTTTGTTAGCGAACGAGGGATTAAATATTCGTAGCACAAAACTGTTTTTTTCATTAATTGAACAAACCCTACAAAGCTTTCAGATGATTTGTTCCAATGTTCTGACTAGAAATTAAAGAGCGCTCCATACAAAAGAAACAATTATAAACAATTCCGTAGAAATTTTGTGCAGACGATTACGCGCTTCATTAAATCGGAAAATTCTCGTTATTCAGATATTTGCAAATGGCAACAGTGTGAGATATTTTTAAAAGTCGGCAAATGGTCGTTTCTGTCGTAATGAGCGTTTTCTCGCAAGCGCTTTTAAAAGAATGCAGTCACTCGCATTTAGTAAAAGGAATTTTTGTGTCGAAGAAATGCAATTATTTTATTTTAATTATTTTCTCTGTTTCTATGCCAATAATAGATATTTGAAAATACACTCCAGAGTTTTTGTTTTATTTTTATTTTTAAGGGATTTCGAACTTTAACGGAAATTAGAATCATTTCTAGGAACATCAAAATCACACCGCGAAAAAAATCTGACTAGGTAAATATAAAATTGGCGAACAAGGTAATTATCGAAATAGGTAACTAAAAAATTGGCGAAGATAATTACAGAAATAGGTAACTACAAAATTTACGAACAAGGTTATTAATGAAATACGTAACTACAAAACTGGCAAAGAAAGTAATTGCCGAAACAAGTAAAAACAAATTTGACGAACAAAGTAATTACCGAAATATGTAACTGCAAAACTGGCGAAAAAAGTAATTACCGATATATGTAACAAAAAAATTGACGAACAAGGTAATTAATGAGAAACGTATCAACAAAATTAGTGAACAAAGTAATTACCGAAATAGGTAATAAAAAATTGACGGACAAGGTAATTACCGAAATACGTAACTAAAAAAATTTGTAAATAAGGTAATTATCAAATTAAGTAACTGCAAAATCGGCGTGATAGGGTATTTGCTTTTAAATGTGCAGTGATGAAGAAAAGAAAATACAATTAAAATTCCTTTTTTAAAACAACTTAACTTCTGTAATTTTAGCTATAAAGCTATATGAAAAGTTTGTTCCGTTTCAGGCATATTAAATTGCCAGTATATGATACATTTCCCTATAGTTCTCTCAATAGAAAATATAATTTCAGTATCAACACAGACGATTTTTCGGGAAAATATTTATTCGAAACGGAAACCAAACCAGCAGGCGTAGTCTCCCTGTAACTTTCTCTCATATTACCTAATAAAGGTGTTAATACTCTTTTTCCCCACATAAAAATTAGGAACCTTAGACAAGACCGTGACTGTTACACGTGCTCCTATTTTCAAATTCAGGGCCTCGTATCTGAGAGTTTTGTGCTTCTTAATATGGTCTGGAAAAGCAAGTAAGCATTTTTTGAGATTTGAGATTTGATTCCTTTATCGGAATTTATATCAATTTGATATGCATCAACACTTTAGATGCTTAAAATTTGTGCAAGTTTCAGAGACATAGCTCTTAGCTTCTTGATTCGGCTCAGTTCAGCGAAAATTAGCTCTTGTGCCACTCAAACTCGCAACTAAACCAAAATTTAGGTTTTTCGAAGTTATCAATTCACTTTTACTCGGACATACAGACAGACATGCAAACTTTATTTGAATAGATTTCATTCGAAATTTGATAGAAACCTACACATTTAATGCAAAGACCACAAATGAAATATCTTTCCTCTAATTAGAAGCATTTTTTAAATTCTGGTCTTCACAAATTCGCTTCGGAACCGCATGATTTCAGCTTCGAATCCCGATTCCACCGATGAACCATCATGTAAGCGGGTTTTATGAACATTAAATCCGTCGGAGCCAAACGTACTCTCGGTGTTTGCTGCGGAACTTTAGAGATGGGTTTGCCACCTCAGGTGGCATCCTCGTTATCTGACTGAGGTACAACGTTGTGAGGTCTGTTTCAAAATAGCCTTAGTGTTGCTTTAAAATAGGGTGAAAATATAACAAAATTAAACAAATAAACAGGCAGATATGATTCCGATAATGTATTTTTCAGACACAAAGAAGTCTGAAGTTTTAAGATTTATCAAAATCTCGGGTTTTTGAATTTTGTGATTGATATAATATTTTCTATTTGTATATTCTATACACAAGAAAGTAAAAACAGCCAATTAGGAAAGCTTTAAAAATGAAATCTCAAGGAAAGACGACGAAATGATTTGAAAAAAAAGGAGAACTGAAAACAAAATTAGGATCAGCGTTAATCATGAACTGTCAAAATTCCACCACAGACTTTTTGTTGCACCCAAGTGACGAAAACAAAACGGAACTGAAACAAAATTAGGATCAGTGTTAAACATGAGCTGTCAAAATTCCACTACAGACTTTTTGTTGCACCCAAGTGACGAAAACAAAACGGAACTGAAAACAAAATTAGGATCAGTGTTAAACATGAGCTGTCAAAATTCCACCACAGACTTTTTGTTGCACCCAAGTGACGAAAACAAAACGGAACTGAAAACAAAATTAGGATCAGTGTTAAACATGAGCTGCCAAAATTCCACTACAGACTTTTTGTTGCACCCAAGTGACGAAAACAAAACGGAACTGAAAACAAAATTAGGATCAGTGTTAAACATGAGCTGTCAAAATTCCACCACAGACTTTTTGTTGCACCCAAGTGACGAAAACAAAACGGAACTGAAAACAAAATTAGGATCAGTGTTAAACATGAGCTGTCAAAATTCCATTACAGACTTTTTGATACTCCAAGTGACGAAAATGTTATTTTTCGAGTATGAATGCGTGTAGTGAACAAATGTTGATGCTTTAGAGGGTCATTCGGTGGATAAACTAGTACTATGTCTGCTCTATTGATTGTTTTTTACATTCTAGTATTCGAAGTATAGAGGCAGCATTATAAGTCAAAAAATTCGAATTCGATATTTTCACAAATCTCCGAATTTCACCCCCTCCTGAGTAGGAAAAAAAAAATTTGGAAATTATGTCTGTTTGGACTGTCTATGAACTCACTAACTTAAAAAAGATTGGAGCTATGCTGAAATTTGGTACAGAGAACGAACGAATACGTATATTTCTTCCAAATTTTGAATGGAACTCTGGAATGAATCTGACTGGCTGTTCGAGTTCAAGTGAATTCGGTAGCTCCAAAACGCGAAAATTTATGTAGATAAACTTCAGTACACAGGTTTAGTATCTAAAATAAAGGTTCTTACCAAATTCTAAACACAAATTTATAAAAGGTTTGACCATGTGTTAGTCTGCACTTTATGTATGTAAACGCGAAAACTTATAAACCGAATGATTTAAATCAATGAATATTGTAGTTTATCTTGTGACTACAACAATAAATTAGTGTCAGATTTTGGTTTCATTCGGCCAAAATACATATAAACATCCTCACTGTGTAAAATATACATTATAGATTTATTCATGACACAAACAGACACTATTACCTGCTTCAAGTAACTTCATTTGAAAAAGATAAAAGTTTTCAATTTTTATAATTTTCATTTGATATTTCAAATTTTAATAAATTAAATATAATAAGTATTTGTTTTTTGTAAATTAATTTACTAATTTTAATTTTAATTAATATTTTCAGTAAACAAATGAACGATTTTTATTTTTTTTATGACTTATATAGATTAGATTTATTTTGGAATAATTTTTGTAAAATATATAGATAATTATGTATTTTTAGTGTTAACACGGTTTCGAAGATTCTTATTGAAGATACTCATAATTATTATTACTTTTTCCTAAGAAATTTACTTAATTATTTGTGAAGATTTTCTTACAAATTGATTGCTATAGATATAGTAAAATATAATTAAACCGCTAACTAACCCTATTCATTGTGGGTTTCCTTTCATTATGTTTCAAAAGTTCTATTAACACGCGCCGGAAATGCTAAGAGGGTAAAAAAATAAATAAATAAAAAAAGGAGGAGTGCAAAGAAAAAAATAAAACAAAAATATTCAAAAACTAAATATTTAATTTGGAAAAACTAATGATGCTTTATGAATAGAAAGAGGGGAAAGCAGAAAATTGTTAAATAAAAAAATACTTTTTATCTTGAAATTTTGGATTGCTTTTCTTTCAACTCCACGTTGAAGATTCAAAGATATTTTTGCTTGGTTGGAATTTCCTATATCATGAACTTGAAAGTAATAGAAAAATGGGATTTATAGCATCAATGGCTGTTGGAATTTCCTATTTCAACATTTTACAAAAAAAAAAAAAAAAAAAAAAAACCGCCCATCTAGAGATAAGCTATGTTGAGTTGCAGCGAGATAGCTGCTAAATATTTTAAAATTTTTGATTGGATGCCTCTAATATGGTTATTCGAAAAATAGGAATATGTATGCAAATTAACATTTAAGTATTTTTTAATTTCATAAGAAATATGGATTTAGTATATCTTTTGCTTTTATGACTTGTCGACATTTCTAGTTGAGTCTGACTTGGTTTAAATACTTAATAAATTATTTTTAAATCTTTCGAACACCTCATTTTTTATGACAAAATCATGAAATTATGCTTCAACAAATAAATACATCAAAAAAGGTAAATGCCAGCTATAAAAATGGATAAATAAATATGACAACGCATATTTCCTTTTAAATTGGAATTATTTCTGAAAGATTAAATTTCGAAATTCAAAGACACGATCCAAGATTAAAAACAAACATCTTCATTTACATAAGAAATGCACCATTTACCAGAATGTCAAATGACAAAATACTGAAAGCGAATGTATTTTCTAAACAGCTTCAAAGATGTTTGTTGAGTTGATAAAAAGGAACAATATTTTTATAAGAAAAAAGCTCCAAACTTTGTATAATAACAGAAATAAAATACATTTTAATTGAATTTATATCAAAAATAATTTGTTCAATATATTTCATTACTTAAAAGACAAATCTTTTAAATCAAACCAAAACACTAAACTTTTAGAATACAATTAAGTTTTGTTATTGAAATACCCACGAAAGCAAAGTATAGTCATGAAATAAATTTGAATCTGAAACTTCCACAGAAGTTAAATCAATTCACTTAATCTCAACGGTTTGTTAACGTTTGAATCACAGAAATCGAACAAATATTGTATTTTATGCCATGAACATACACTCGAGTCTAGATAGTACTTGACAGAACTGCTAATTAACGGGGATTCAGATTCTAAAAAGATAAAAGGAAATTAAACTTCCTTAAATATTTAACACTTCACCAAGATGCAACAACCCTAAACGAAAATTAAAATTCTTCTCAGATAAAATAACAGGCCAATCAATCCATTTGAAAATCTTCCTGCTTCGCACATAAAGCGGGCTTTACCAGCGCTTCAACAAATGAGGGAGAAATTAAATATTCAAGAATTAAAATAATTTTCCTCAAATTAAAAATGCAAATCCTATAAAGCTCGCAGATGATTTGTCCCAAAGTTTAAAATAGAAATTAAAGAGCGCTTCACTCATAAAAGAAACAATTATAAACATTTCTGTAGAAGTTTTGCAAACGATTACGCGCTTCATTAAATTGGAAAATTCCAGGCATCCGGTTATTTGCAGATGGCAACGCTCAGCGATGTTTTTAAAAGAATGCTAATGATCATTTTGTTTAGTAATGAACGTTACGCTTTTAAATGGATAGCATTGCTAACAACATTTGGTGAATGAATTCTTTCTTTGAAGAAATGGAAACGTTTCATTTTAATTACTTTCTCCATTCCTAATCTGAATAATGACTAAGTAAAAATATTCTTCGGCATTTTCATTACACATTTTCAGATGCATTGAAATTTCGTCGAAAATACTAATTAAATACAAGAAAAGTATGAAAAAATTATTTAGCAATCAGATAAAGAATTACGTAATAAATTTTTTAAAGCCCTGTCAGTTAATTCATAACCTATAGCCAACAAAGTAACGTGTACCTATAGTAAAGTAATTATGCGGAATATATAAAGAAAGGTTACAAAGCCACTACAAGCAAAATAAGGAAATTGCAAAAATTAACAAAAAATAAATTAGATGGTCAAATAATAAAAATATACGTACTATACCATAAGAAAAACACAGGAAAAAGTATCATGGAATAAGTTGTAAACATAGCAGTACTTGTTGGCGGCTTTAACGGTGACCAAAAAACGCCAAGAAAAAATTTCGCCACATTATAAAAATATACTGAAGTGCATAAATATATATATAATTAATATGTGCATAAATATAGATCAAATCACGTGTGAATTACATGCTGCCAATTAAAATCGCCAAATTGGCGAAATTTTTTCTTGGCGCTTTTTGGCAGCCGACAAACATCAAAATATTTTTAAAATACAATTATTAAAAAAAAATTGAAATTTTAGGGAAAAAATCTAATTAAAATTCATGTACATTTTATCAATCGTTAAAATCTGAAGTTCCTTTTTTTTTTTTTTTTTTTTTTTGACGATTACAATACCCCGTATACGAGAAAATAAAAATAGTGGAAAATAGCCAAATTCAATCATGAAATAGACAACAGCTAAACGAGAAAAAAAATATGGGACAAGATTTTAAGGAGAACCCTATAATCCTCTTCCTTCATAGAATTATGTACAGTGCAATTAGGCTTATGAAATATTTTGAATAGTAGATAGAGTGGAGCAAAAATAACTGCGTAATTGCTGCAAGTACTTTTAACGATAAAATCTAGCACATAATCTCCAAAATATTTTGTAAAAAAAAGTCTCAACTAATTAACAGCCCACGTATAGAAATTTCTGTTTAAATCGATTGTTTTATGTAAATTATAATAACGAAAAACTCTAGTGGCGAACACTAAAAAAAAATTTCAAATATGCTTAGCACTTCCAACAAAAGAATGACATTCAAGTGCCCTTTAGAAAAAAAATTAAAGAGCCAACGATAAAAAAAAAAAGACCGAAAAGAAACTGAGAGAAAAGATTTTTTAAAAAATGGTATTACAGAAGTTAAAGAAATCTTTAAAAGAGAAAATAAAAGAAACAAATAAGAAGTGTTTTTTTGTGTTTTTTTAATGGCGTTAATATGTAAGGAACGTGAAAGGTTTTAAACTCGGCCTTTAATTGATACCTCCAGCGATTATTTTAATTTCTCTCACGATCCATTTTTTTCCTTACTCAAACAAAAAAAAAGGTTGTAATATCTTTGTTGCTCTATTGTTAAGCAAGCAATAGAGATTTATGCTAATATCTTCGATTTTTTACATTACTTGACCGATATTAAATAACAAAAAAAAGTCCTTTGTTCTAGAGTAACATTTTTGCCAGATGAAAAGTAATACGATTAAATTGCTTAAAAGAATTTTTTTTTACATTTAATTGTTTGATAAAATTGAGTACCAAAGCTGATGTTTAATTTCTCGTTTGCAGTACTTACTAATAAAGACATTCTCAACCAAACCGGATTCTTGAACTTTCGGAGCAGCAATTGTATTTGATTGACCTTGAAGTTTGAAAACGGGGCAAGGCGTAGCGGTGACGACGAAGAAAATAAAATAAAAATAAAATTATAAAAATAAAAATAATAGCGTTCACTCTTCAAATTTCGTTTGTAGTGACACAATATGAGCTTTTTAGTGTAAAAAGGAAAAACCAAATATGGTTTTGGATGCCTTCCTTTAGGCTCAATGCAACTAAAATTTCAAAATTACACAAAATTTAGGCTAAAAACACATGCCATATTTATTTTATCTAAACCCTTGCATTAACAAATAATCAGGTCCGCATGCTAGCCAATATAAAACTCAGTAGATGGTAAAACCGCCGATAGATTGGACTCAGAATTCGATATAAATCAATGGTTCTGATGATAGGACAGCGTAAAAAATTCGTTGCAATTCTACACTTCTGATAATAAGACAATATATAAAATTCGATATAATTCTACTCTTCCGATAATAGGAATATGTATAAACTTTGATAAAAAAAAAAAAAACTTCACTTCTGATGATAGGAATACGTATAAATTTCGCCACAAATCTATATTTCTGATGATAAGAGAGCATAGAAAATTCGTTACAATTCTGCACTTCTGATGACAGAACAATGTATAAAATTCGTTACAAATTTACACTTCAGATGACATTAGAATGTAGAAAATACGTTACAAATCTGTACTTTTGATGATAAGGCTGCGTATGAAATTCAATACTAATATACATTTCTAATGATCAGAAAGCGTATAAATTTCGATAAAAATCTACACTTCTGATGATAGGAGAGGATACAAAATTCGTTACAATTCTGTTTTTTTGATAATAAGGCAATGAGCAAAATTCGATACAATTCTATACTTCAGATGATAAGAGAATGTACAAATCTGATGATAGGACAGCGTATAAAATTCATTACAATTCTACATTTCTGGTGGCCAGACAGTGTATAAAATACGATACAAATCTAGATTTTTGATGATAGGACAGCGTATAAAATTCATTACAATTCTACATTTCTGGTGGCCAGACAGTGTATAAAATACGATACAAATCTAGATTTTTGATGATAGGACAGCGTATAAAATTCATTACAATTCTACATTTCTGGTGGCCAGACAGTGTATAAAATACGATACAAATCTAGATTTTTGATGATAGGACAGCGTATAAAATTCATTACAATTCTACATTTCTGGTGGTCAGACAGTGTATAAAATACGATACAAATCTAGATTTTTGATGATAGGACAGCGTATAAAATTCATTACAATTCTACATTTCTGGTGGCCAGACAGTGTATAAAATACGATACAAATCTAGATTTTTGATGATAGGACATTGTACAAAATTCAATGCAAATCTACTCTTTGAAGGGCGAAAGATATAGACAGGTGCATGTATGCTACGTTATTCATACATTTCCTCGGTCTAACCCAGATCATAAAAGTATAATGAGCATGCGCAAAATCCTGTTCTCTCATTGGTTCTTTACTTTATACAAAGAGTTGATTACTTGCAAATAAAACACACCCTTATTAAAAATTTAATATCTGATAAAACGATGTTTCAGAAATAGGACGACATTTGAGACAATAGATAAAAGTCTGAATGTACTGTAATATTACTAGCGAATTTGATTCACGGGAAAAATTCTTTGATCTTTTTAAAAAAAGCAAGGGATTTTTTATTTATAAAAGATTATACAAAAAAAGAAAAAAAAACATATTTATATGATTAGGAAAAAATGAAACTAACTAAAATTTTAGACAAATACATAAATCTAAGTGAAGCAATTTGTTTATAATAATGAAAGAAATCCGCTTTCGAAAATTTTAAATATCTTTAATGTTTGCATAAGTCGACGAATCAGATAAAAGCAGTTTTTCATCTCAAGGCATTTCCCTTTTTAAATATCTTAAGAAAACCTTTTAAGCTCTGTTTAGTAAATATTTAAATTACTGAAATTCAGCTTAAAATTACTTCCAAAAATAAATATTTCATCTCTTAAAAAACAGATATCTTCCATTAAAAATATCGCTGAATTATCTTTTAGATCATCTTACTCTAAACTTTTAAATTTCCATTTTCCTCAAAGAAAATTATTCTCCAAGTAATCCTGCATAGAATGAAATATCTTTTCATTAAAATATTTTCTTATATTTTTTTCCCTTTTATTCAAGATTTAAATACATTCCATTATCAAATATTTCTCGAAAATGCATTTGAAAACTGGAATCGAAATTCTTAAGCATGTGCATACATTATAAAATATGAATAACGGATGAATGAGACACCGAAATGTGTAAATACAGTTCATAATATAACACTTAAATAAAATTATACCAAACGATTTCGAATTTTTATTTTTCCCACGTGTTTCGATATTTTGGTTATACAAATCCCATATGTGAAGTAAACAACTGAATCTAAATACAACCTTCGGTTCTTCAATAAATAACATTTTCGCATGTTATGTCAATATTTGCACTTAATTCAAAGACAAATATGCATTTGGTTATAATTGCTTTCCGTTTTTAAGTTTTCAGAATACGGATACAGTTAATTTATTATTTGTTGAAATAAACATCTATTTTTCGATTAAATTTAAGTAAGGTAATAAAGGTTTCGGCAAAAGTACCAAGATATCTGGTTAACTTAGTAAACAACGTTAGTCAAATTAACCCTATGATTGCTAATGCTTTTTTTTAAAAATTACTATTCAAATCCAACTTATGCAAGAAAGTTCAAATAGTATTAAAACGAAACGAATTGTTATTATGTGTTTTCCAATAATAACACGATATTATTCAAATTTGTAACTGTAAAGAATAAACGCATTAGCTGGCGAAATTTACCAGAAAAGCAGTTACTATTTGGCATCGGTTTTCCTTTCAAAATGTATATTTTCAAGCATATTATGCGATTTTAAAATGATTAAGAGATATGTAGTGTATTCACAAAATATTTGGATTGGAATTTACATTTAAATCTAAAACCAACCAAATGACATTCCGTAGTTATTAATCTTAAGCCTTTCTAGGCATGCGCTAAAAGTGGTAGCTCCCATCACTTCTGCGCAGTAGAAACTTGGAAAAATGAGTATGTACTGTATTGTCATCGCAATTGTATGACAGAAAATATGTATCAAATTTTTCTATAAGCTAAGTTACACCTGTGATGAGATTATTAAAACTAACAGCCTTTGGTGATCAGTTTATTCATCAAGATTTTTGACTTCTCAGATTGTTTAATAAGGCTAAGTGATTAATATGGGATATAATCCTTAAAAAAATATACATTTTGTTATTTTGTACGAATGAAAAATATGAATTAAATAGAATAAGTTTACTATATATTTAATATAATATATATTAGGGAATAAAAGCGAAAGTGAAAATCCAACTATGAATTTAAAGATTGGTAAAAATAAGCGACTGGATATTTTTGACCAAGTTGGTATTTTGGACCAGTTTAAATTCCATCATAGCATTTAAAACACTGTTTCAGGCAATGTACCAAAATGAATGTAAAATGTCATTAAAATTAAGGGAAAGCACTTTATGAAAATGAACTTGATATCATAAAAACGGTAATTATTTTAATCTTAAGAGAATACAATTATCACTTTTTGTAAGATAATTTTTTCGAAGATGCGAATATCAATTTCCGTAGAAAAGTCAGAAAGATACAATTAGAAAGCTAGACTTACAATTAATGTACTTTCGCCAAAGTTAACATATTTTGGAGAGATTACTCGCCAAATGTAATCGAGAAAATTTTTATTGTAATCCTAAAACCAATTTGTAAACATTTCTGATATCCTTTCAGAAAGGAGGACTTTTGGCGAGTTTTTTTTTTAAATCCTGACATGAAGTTGACATATTTGGTGAGAAACCGTATACTAATATTAAGCCTTACTAGGCTGAGTTATCTGGCGAAGGTTATATCTCTTTTTGAGTTCGATCAAACATTTTGTTTGAAGTCTATTTCTTGATTTCTTTTATATATTTTTTTTTCTGACTGAATGTCCTCTTTGGTGACATGACAAACTATCTCCAGAATATTTCTAATGATATTTTGCCGCTTCATTTGAAAGAGAAGCTAAGATAAACATTGGATTACATGCAGCTGTCAAAACGTTCAACTGAATGAAGGAATATGAAATTCGTATGATGGTTTGTTTACATTCGATTGTTGCCATTCCTGAATAAATAATAAGCGCTATTTTTGTACCGCACGTACATCGCCTTTTATACATATTTAGAAGGTGAAGAAAGTTAATGGGGAAGATTGCATGAGCCGCATGATAAGTGTGCATACAATACAAAATTTTTCCAACATTATTGTGGATGCGAAAGTTGTCAATTCACTATTCATAAGCTATATGACGAATTAGATACTATTAAATTCAGTTTAATCTGATTAAATATTTCGATTTAAGACTTGCATCTGCTGACATAGCGATTGATGAAGGAGGATTTCAAGAATTTGAAAACAAAACAGTATTTTAAAAAATTTTACTTACTCCTTTAGGACAATAGTGAATTTATGAAACTTTTCAGTACTTACCTAGAAAGAAGAACAATAAATTAATTCATATTTTCAGAAAATAAACGTTTTGCTATAATAATAACACTGAATTCTTACAAAAATATAGATATTTTAAATAAATATAACATATCCAACTTTTGACCATTATTTCCCACATACCACTGATAATGCTGATCAATGTAATTTTCAAATACCCTTTAATGTATCAATTAATACTGAAATGGTTATGAAGAATTTTTGGATTGAATGGACATTAATTGAAACAACACAAAACAGAAATTTATTTTCAGTTTTCATTTACAAATATTTGGAGCTGATAAAAGCAAAAAACAACCCTATCGAATTCTTCTACCGTTGAAAATATCCCAACAAGAGAGCTCGTGAAAAGTTCAGATTACATTACAAATGGACTTAAATTCTCAAATGAGTTCAGTACATTCGTCTCTAACAAACCATTGATGATCGTCTATTACACTTACCGAATAAAAGCAACAATTCATGAATACTTTCAAAAAGAAGTTCTTATATTCTCTTTGAACATTCCGAAATTTTCGGTAAAAACTAGAAATTTCATAACTCGAAGTCGCCAAAAATATCGCCAAGTAACTGAAACTCTCGCAACGAAAATCAAAATACATTCAATATACAGAATTCGTAATAACGTTTTGAACATTTTCATCCTGTTACTTTTTTATTTGTAGCTTATATTATTTGTGACTCTCAGTTTGTTATTTGTAACTTTTAAATTTCAAGTATCTCCACAAAATGAAACCTATTGATGTAAGATATATTTAGAGAAAAAATCTCAAATGATATATCCGACTCAAATGAAAAGACTCCGAATTTTCTGGAAAACAGTAGAAATTTTATGATTCGAAGTCGCCCAAAATATCGCCAAATCTGTTGGCTACTTGTAAAAAATATCGCCAAGTAACTGAAACTCTCGCAACGAAAATCAAAATACATTCAATGTACAGAATTTGTAATAATGTTTTGAACATTTTCATCTTGTTACTTTGCTATTTGTAGCTTATATTATTTATGACTCTCAGTTTGTTATTTGTAACTTATAAATATTCAAGTATCTTTACAAAATGAAGTCTATTCGTGTAAGATATATTTACAGAAGAAATCTGAAATTATATATCCGGCTCAAATGAAAAAAATAGAAATTTCATGACTTGAAGTCGTCAAAAATATAGCCAAATCTGACGCCAACTCACAAAATAAATAAATAAATAAAATAAAAAAGCGAATGTGAAGAATTTTTTAAAAATATATTAAGGCATTATTAATAGGTCTTGCAAGAGAATGACGTATAAATGAAAATATAACAAGAATGTTAATAAACATCGCATCAAAGAGTATCTCCATATGGGACCTTTATACGAATAACTTAACGAAATTTTCTGTATTCCTTTATATAGGAAAGCATCAAAGAAAAATATATTCTAATATTACCCTTCATATAATTTATTTCTATTATAAACCAAATTGTGTTCAAATATATACATCTCTTTAAAAAAATGTTTGGATCATATCATATCGAAGATTATTTCAGTAGGGAAAATAGCACTTTTGGAACTATTAACTTTGGTTTCCATTGACATTAGAGCTCTACATTAAAGGGAATAAATACTGATAATCATAAAATATATTTTTGAACAACAGTTTTACATTTTACTGAAAGATATAAAATAATATATAAAGCTATATATTTTATATAACTTTATATAATATATTTATAAAATACTTTATATAAAGTTATATATAAACAAGTTTTAAACATTTACAAATAAAAAAATCAGAAAACATTTCAAGTTTCGAAAAGAATTTTTAAAAAATAAGAGGAAGAAAAAGAGGGAAGAAAAAAAAGCCTGGTAGTTCAAGCTCTTTCGATAGCAACCCCTGAAAAGTTCTTTTGCATTTCACCGCAAGCACGTCATTTGGAAAGTTTTCCAATCACCCATCAACCAGAATTTCAATTCTTGCTTTGCTCTAATGCAGTCTGGCCGTAAGGTGCATCGCAGCTTTATCAAACAACTTTTGGTACAAATTCACTGTTGAGAATGCTCCTAATTTGATAACTTCCCCCTCAGAATGTTCCTACACAATGCGAACAAAATGGAGAACCAATCAGAAGACGCGAATAGCTTCTGCTTTTGAAAGGCGGGAAAATGTTGATCAATCGTTTCGAATGCAAATTTTGAACGATCGCCTCCACTTGAAATTCGAACCGTTTCTTTTATTAGCAGACGATTCGATTAACTTCAAAAGTTGGTGAACCTCTGTTGGTTTTTAAGTTCAGCCTTTTTTTCAAAACGAAGTAATTCGGAAGTGTTTTCTAAAAAAAAGATGGAAAAAAATGTAGTTGATTGAAAAGAAATTCAAAGATTTTGTGGTGAGGTTAAGTATTTTGGTTATTTTATTTCGAATGCTCCCTTTTTTCTTCCTTTTCTTGTGTTTCTTCAAATAAAATGTTTTCCTTTTCTTCTCTCTTTAATAAACAGATTTTATTCAGATTTTAAAAATTTCGATACGTTGTATTCTCAAATTCAAATAAAAAATCTAGCAACAAATGTAGTTTATAGATATTTCCGTAAGCTTGGAAACAAACTGAAAGTCTTAAAACGGACACCTAATTTGTTTCCATTTGTTCTATAAACTTTTTTATTTTCACTATTCGTAATGTGTTCGATTTAATTATTTATTGAAATGGGGTAAAAACTTTTTTTACAAATGTGATGGAATTAATTCATGTTTCATTTCTTTAGAAAAAGAAGTGGAATTTTCAATGCATTTTAGTTATTTATATAAATGTTGGAATTCACTGTGCATTTTCACATCTCTTACAAAAAATGGTAGAAATGATTACATATGCTTTACAAATAACATCGCAAGTAAAGTAATGTTAATGACAGAAGTTTATTTTCACAATCAAACATAATTCATTACTTTATACATTAATATCGACAACAATTTAGATTGAAAAATAATCGTCTGCAAAGTTATTCTCTGACACTTTGCTTTTTACAATAACTTGCATATTGTTCCAGAAATGTTATATGTCTTTTTATTCTTTCTGTGGTGCATCATTTGATTATTGATTGATTGAATCAGAATTCTTATATGTGTTTATTTATATTCTTGCTCATAACGCGTTCCATGTTCTTCAGAATTCTTATGTTTTCGTGTTTATTTGATAATTTAATGTAAAAATAAAAATGATAGTTGACTCCTAAAAAAAACGCTGTTGTTTATTGCTCTTGTGCATTTTTTAAAATTTTATTTAATTGCAAATATTATCTATTTAAATTACATTTATGATTTGAGATTTCTTTTATAATGCGAATTTCGAACTAGAATTATTTCGTTTAGTAGAAATAAGAACACACATCTGCTGACATTCGTCATGCTTTGAAAATTTAGTAAAAACGGAGATTCTGTCTACTTTAATTCTGTAGATAAATGCACAATGTCATAAAAATACGTAAACCTTTTAATTACAATAGAAATACATGAAACAAAAATGTTGCTCAAATACCAAAAATATAAATTAAAATTATGACATAATTAATACAAATTATTTAATACAAAAGCAAAATGCCAATTATCAGAATTGGTCAAAATTTGGCTGTTTTTTTTCCAGACAATTCAGATAACTGCAAACTAATGGAATAAAAGTGAGAACTATAACATATCATTTAATTCCATTCAAAGGATGCTCAGATATCGTCTATTGTAGATTGCCAAGAATTATAAATATTTTGTCTTTAAATAAAGGAATCCATCAAGAGTAATACATACTGAATGTGAAAAGAAATTAATGTCTTATTTCCAAACGTATTGCTGGATCCAAGAAACTGTCATTTATTTATTGTCGCTCTTTTTTGTCGAACTTTTTTTCTTTATTTATAAACCGAAGAGGAGTTTTTATTCTCCAGCTGGCAACGTTACAGTAAAAAAATAAATTAATTTCAATTCATATCAAAATATCGTTTGGTGCTCAGTATTATTCTTTGAATTTTTTTTTTTACTTCCGTTTCGTGTTTCTTTTACATTTTTTCCATAAATAAATTGTTATTCTCATTACTTATATTAAATATATCTTAGGCATTCATAAATTTTCAGATATCCATATTATTACATGCTAAATAAAGAGGCACATAGTCTTGGGTAACGCATTGTTTCTTTAATAATAAACAAAATAGTTGGAAGAAATCTAATTGCACTCATAGATCAACATTATCAAAACTTATAAAAAAATGGATTGCATTTATTTTCAGTAACTTTGATTCAATAAAACAATTACAGTGGACATGTGCTTCGCGGAGTGATCTATTTAAAATTTTAATTAAAAAATAAGCAAAATTATAGCTTTTTTCACAATAACTTCCGAGAATATTACAGTATAAATATGATTTTAATATCATCTTAATATTAAAACAAAAATTTCAATGACAGCAATATTTTGCCACAAGTTTTTTAAATCAAATTTTAAAGAAAATATTTGATTCATATTTTCCAATAAAAATAAAAATAAATGTAAAAATCTAAACAAAATAAAAGTATCACGAACTATGATACCAAAACGTAAGAATTCTATAAGAACATGAAAATTATTCCAAAAAAATTATTACTATTAAAATTGCAAACATTTTTCTTTTTCGATTTTGTTTAGGACAAAATAGTGAAATTAAACTTCCGTCTAAACTATAAGTCATTACATTTAACGGGAGATTTCAGTACAATTTTATGTATAAGTCAGTTTCATTACCTTGAGCAGTTGATTAATGTGAGCTCTTCAAATTTAAATTGAACACCAATAGGCCCAACAATTATAATAAATAAATTGTAATATTGATTCTCTGTGCAGTTTGTCTCATATCAAGGGAGAGAGTTTTGCATACACTTTTAATGGATGTCAGGTGAATGACATCGGCCTTATAAACAAAATTGAAGGTTCTAGAAAATACAAGACTTATGGAATATTTCTCTTAGAATTCCAGATCCCTCAATTCTTCTAGAAAATTATGTATCCAGATATCAGCAAGTGCTCTTTTTATGACTCTTCGGTTGTATTTTGCTACCTATATTCCGTGTTTTTCTTGCAGTATAAAATCTCCTCAATCGAACTATGTTATATAGCATATGCACCGGACGATATTCGAAATATATGTATGTATATATGTGTGTGTGTGTGTGTGTGTGTCATATTTGTTTAAATTGATTAATATTATTTTTCAATTTAAAATGGGCATGAACTGGCGCCATGAAGGTATTGTTACGGAATTTCCGGGCTTCGTTTGGATAGTGGGAGTTGTATGGTGTAAAGAACGCACAATCACCCGGCGGCAGTAGAAAATAAAACAACGACGTTTATTTACACGAAGACACACAGGAAAGCACAAAGACGACAACTATATACAGCACAGAAGACGATTATCTTCAGCTGAGACGTGCAGACAACAGCACACAACAGACCGTAGCGCACAACTTAATTCGGCACTCACTTGACTCCGTCGCTGCTCCACTAATCTCTGGAAGGCCAGTTCTTTCTGTCGATTCCGACTACTCTCCGACTCCACTGGTTCACAACCCAATTCACGAAGACGACTCTGGTTCACTCTACTCTGCTCTGCCGCTTCCGACTTCTTCTCAATTCACCGTCCCGGTTCACGACTGCCCGGCAGCTGCGGCTGCTTCCTTTTATAGGTCTCAGGAGGCGGGGCTAGAGGCCTCTCAACCAATCAGGAACGTTCGAGGCGTATCTCCGTTCCTACCCGACGGAACGGGAAAATTCTCGATGTTTCGGGTATAATCCATTTTGGCGCCAAATTCGCCAAATTCGTCGCCAAGTCGCCAAATAGTGGACCTCCTATGGAACCCACTCTGCTGGGAAGCCGCATCGCAGGTTCGTAATAGTATCATTCTTGTAATGGCTAAGAGGAAATAGCCTCTAGGGTTTCAAACATTTTCATATTGTCTAGTAAATGATTTGTGAGTCATTCATTAACCACATGCTTTTGGAGAACAATAGTTATGCAAGAACCTATTAAGATTACCTATTAAGAGAACCTATAAAGATTATACCGATCTTTGGCGATTTAATATTAGGGTGTGGTTAATACCAAACCGAATATGTATTTTGCTCTTTTTTTCTTGGCTTATTTAAGTCAAAATTCGACACAAAACTACCATTATAGTTATAACATCACGTATAATATATATATATATATATATATATATAGTAGAGGCCACATATTAAATTTCCTCTGATAGCTCAAAGAATTTATTGCGCTCCTACGGACAGACGTACAGACATAATTCTATATATATGTTTTCGGACTCCGGAAGATCTGAAACGTGGAATTTCGTCATAATCTAGAGTTCTAAACTTTGACGTTTACTATACTTTCTCACTGAGTATTTCGTGAATGAAAAAGTAGAAATAACAAGAAACATTTAGAATAAAAAAATAAGATATAAAAAAAAGTTAGCTTACTTAAAGCAATTTGTTCAAAAAAAAAAAAAAAAAGATGTTTCGTATTTTCATATTTTTATTTAAATAATAAACTATAGAATTTACCAAGTTAAAGAAAAGTTCAAAGATATTTAGTCTAGAAAATTCGATTGATTTCCGCTTTACAATACAAATAATAAAAGTAAAAAGAATCACATTTTCAGAAAACAAGCTTTTTTTTTCAAATAATAAATAGTTTTTAACAAAAACCAAAAATTTACAAAAAAAAAAAAAAAAAAAAGCCAGTTGTAACAACAACAAAAAAAAACTTTGTTGGAAAAATATAGTTTTTCCTTGTGAAATAATATATCTTAAGCAAAAAAAAAACGACCTAAGAAATGATGGATTTAGCATTATATTTTATATTAAAGGATAGCTAACTCCAAAATTCTTTTATCGCAAACATAATAGCACTTCCTTTGACATACTTGGCAACGTTTTTCTTACATATCTAAGAAGATAATCTTTCCATAACACATATAAAAGCCGACCTGTCATTTCCCCCCTTTCAGTAAAATAACCCTAATGCATAAGATAGTTCCTTTCTTGTCTAGAGATTGAAATGTAACACTCACAACAGAATATAGAAGAAGAAAGACTAAAATCTAATAAAAAAATATTCTGACACGTGTTGTTATCAACCTTTGCGACAGAGGCCGCTAGGGGCTAAAAAGAAAAAAAAGAAGAAGCTCCAAAACTTCATTTTCCCAGAAGAAAAGCATGAAGGCATGTATTTTTATGTGGAAGAAGTTTGATGGAGAAAGAACTAAAAGAAGGTGAGTCTAAAAGGTGAAAAAAAAAAAAAAAGAAAAGAAGGAAAGAAAAATCTTTATGAAGTCTCACAATGCCATCTCTTAAAAGAATAAATATTTCCGAAAATTATTTTATTATTATTTTCATTTTAAGAATACAAACATATTAATAGAATCTGAGATTCTATTTATCATTCTTCCTTTTAAGAAATTGTAAAGGATAGTAAACAAAATTTTTGAAACATAATGGCGCATTTTTCTACATAGTTCTTTAAAAGCTATTTTCGAAGTTTTTATAATATTTCACAACCATGATTAATAATATGTTTGTTCAAAAATGTTGAAATATGCTGCGACAAAAACTTATTTTATCCTTTCAGTTTAAATAGTTATGAATTCCTTTTTTAACCAACAAATATTTTCCAAGAAACCTATTAGTTTCCGACAAAAGAATCAATTTCTTAAAAGGAAGGATTTTAAAGATAAATTTTAAACATTCATTACTAATGATCAGCAGTGTTTCGTATTCTCCTTTTATCTTTTTAAAGTATACTCGACCATTCTGAAATCCGAAAGTCTAATTTAAAGCAGTCGATTAAAAGCATTTGCAAAAAAACACCATCGAAACAATAAAAAACCCTCAAAAATCATAAAGCTTTCAACTTTTAAAATAAACTGAATCTACAGGTTCCAAAATATATAGAATATTATTCCGATTTTGTTACATTTGCTCATTTGCATGAAATAATAAAATAATTTTGTGGACGTTTTTAAATATTTGCTTGAATTTGTGTTTACTAATATTTCTATTTAAACAAAATTTTTCTTCCTATGGTTGCAGAAAATGGAAGATTCAAAATAATTTTAAAAAGATTTAACATTTTATTATTCTGAATTTGCGTGTTTTTCAAAGATTCAGTTAAAATAGCAGAAAATATCTGTATAATATCCTTTGATTAGCATAATTTTAGCACATTATTTCTGAAATTCATAGCTAATTCAAATAGAAAATCTCCATTTTTATATATTTAAAAATCGTTTGCAATTGCTTCGATCTTTTCCTTGATATCAATTTTTATGGAATTATCAATTTTTTTCTAAACTTTTAAACATAAAAATATGACCATCAAATAATGGCTATTAATTCTAATTTGAAATTATTAAGAATCATATTACTCATACTATGCACAGTTATCGATGCTAGTTCTTCGAGATATTGCAATTCTTTTTAAATTTATCTAGTACGAATAGATATTATTTTCCATTTTATCTGGCGTAATTTTTCAGAGGAATAACGAAATCGTTTGCTATATTGAAAACTAATGTTTTTTTTTCTTAGAGTAAGACTATTATATTTCTCTGAATATGTTCCAACAAAATGTTGATTATTCATTTTCTTGTACGAAACTATATACAAGAAACTGTAATATTATTGTAATGGATGAAAAGTTTAAAGATTTAATGAGCGTTTAAAACATTTTGAATATACTAATTTAAAACTGGTTTGAAATGAATGATTTTTAAATATAGTAACGGAAATTTGGTTTGGGATTTTTTTTTTTAAACTTTTAGTTGTTATTTCAGATTTCAAATTTTATTTCACTTTTAAAAGAAATTAATTGCATGATATTTTTTATCAAATTAGTTTTTTATTTCGTTAAATCCTAATCGATTTAAAATAACACGTGGAAACATAAAATTAATTATTGCTAAAAATCACTTTAAATATTGACTTATTCTACAAAATATCTGCAAATTTCATATTCTGAAAAATTCTCATACTTTTTAGAAGCTCATACTTTTTCCTAATTTTCCCTTATATTATATCTACTATATTTTTATACACCCTATTATGCCACCATAAAGAGCAGTAGTATTTGAAAATAGAAGAACAATTTAAAAATTTTTTTACCATTCCTCAGTTCAGAAACTGAATCGTAATTATAAATATGACAATTTAAAAAAAAATTATTTAATCCTTTAAAAGAGTCTTTTTTTTCTAATCACGCTATATTAAAATATTTTTAGGATTGAAATTGTTTTAAGAAAAATGATTCATTCAGATTATTAAATAAATACAATTAATTTATATATACAGTGGTTCAAAAAATTGAGAGTACACCTTACTTTTACTTGATCAATCCGAATTTTAATGTGAATAACACATTACCGGGAAGTGCAAACCTGTTTTTATTTTTACCCATAACAAATGGTTTAATTTAGAGTAAAAATAAAGAAAAATCAACGGAAAACTTCTAAATTGAAAAGTTTAGAAGCATTTTAAATAAACATACGTAGAATTTTGCCTCAAAAAATTGAGAATACACCAATAAAATTTTTGCAATATCAAGCATAGAAACAAAGCGTCACTATTAAGTCGCATGTCTTTTGGCTCTTAAAATGGCCTCTAAACGTCATGGTAGCTATTCGGCCAATTTTTGGTGGTATCTGAAGATATTTTACCCCATTCTTCTTGCAGCACTTGTTTTAAATGGGTTTTGTTTCTAATTTTGTGTTTTTGAACCACTGCTTCGAGTGTGGTCCACAGATATTCATTGGTATTGATGCCGGGGTACTGTGGTGGTGTGTGTAACTGCTGTTTACAATGAAAAAGACACCATATTTTGATGTTACGTGCATTCTGTTTGAGGTTGTTGTCCTACGGGAATATGAAATTTCCATCTAAATCCAAATTTTTAGAACTTTCCTTTAGATTGCTGCGAAGTATAACCAAAAACAAAATATCGTTTATAACGCCATCCATAAAAATTAAATTTCCTACTCCGGATGAAGCCATGCAACCTCAAATCATGACGGTGTCACTATCATGTTTAACTGTAGGGGGTAAATTTGTAAAGCAGTATTACGCTTTCTCCATACAGTACGGTGGCTGTCACTGCCAAAAATGTTGAGTTTTCTTTCATCACTAAATATAACTTTCTCCCAAAAGATATTGGTCTTCAATTGATGAGTTTTTGCAAACTTCAAATTCCTTTTCTGAATTTTAAAGTAGATGCGACTTTTATATCCAGCTTGTCAAATGGCATTTCGCACAATTTCAGCACTTACACTTCTGCCTATGATTTTAAAAGTTTCTGCAACAAGTTGGATGAACCATATAGTCGCAGGAATATAAAGGAAAGTGTTAAGAATTTGGGTTAAGATGGAAATTCCATTTTCCAACAGGACAACGATCCAAAACAAAATGCACGTAACGTCAAAATATGGTGCTTTTTCCATTGTAGACAGCAGTTACACACACCACCAGAGTGCCCCGACATCAATACCATTCAATATCTGTTGGCCACACTCGAAGCAGTGATCCAAAAACACAAAATTTGAAACAAAACCCATTTAAAACAAGTGGTTCAAGAAGAATGGGTAAAATATCTTCAGATACCACCAAAAATGGGTCGAATCGGTACCACGACGTTCAGAAGTCATTATAAGCCAAAAGACATGCAACTAAATACTGACACGTTCTTTCTATGCGAGATATTACGAGAATTTCATTGGTGTATTCTCAATTTTTTGAGGCAAAATTCTGCGCATGTTTATTTAAAATGCTTCTGAAACTTTTCAATTTAGAAGTCTTTCATTGTTTTTTCTTTATTTTTACTCTAAATTAAACCATTTGTTATGTGTAAAAATTTAAACATGTTTGCACTTCCCGGTAATGTGTTATTCACATTAAAATTCGGATTGATCAAGTAAAAGTAAGGTGTGCTCTCAATTTTTTGATCCACTGTATATATATATATATATGCAAAGTTGCCACACTCCGAGTGAAGGGATAAAAATTTCTATCTAAACAAATTTTTTTAAAAGATCCTGACCTAAATAGACACCTGACCTTATAGACCAAATAGACCTATAATTAATTATCTGACTTAAACAGACACATGTAAAGAAATTCCTATCAGAATTTTACAGCATATAACCATGGGGATAAGTATTTAGTTCGCTCTTGTTTCTTTTCCCTCCAGTGTCATTCTGTGAAGTGACGTACCTCGTCGCTACTTGCTTGTACATAAATTATGTGTTCCGGGTTGGGGAAAAACGAAATTTAAAAATTCAAAATCTCTCTCTCTCTCTCTTTGGCCACGAAACTGCTTCAAAAATATGTGCTAATTAAAAAAAATTAAGAAATCGCCAAATTCGCCAATGTCTAGATTCTTCGTTTTCTCCTTTTCTATTCAAAGATATTTTTCGCCAATTTATTCAAAGATATTTTTCGCCAATTTATTCAAAGATATTTTTCGCCAATGTAATTCAGGCCGAATGTTATCTTCATTTCCATATGAAGCATTCTCCAATATTCACATGCAATAGTGGTCTCGTTTTATGTTCTAATATAGCCAGACACTAATAAAGGAAAAAGAACATTTTAGTTTAGCACTGCGGCTATATGGTAAAAAAAGTATATTCATAGTCTCCTAAAATATAGATTATATTTTGAAAAAGTTCAACTTTCTTTATACATTAATTCAAAATCAATTCAATAAAAATCATTGTTATAATAATTATCAATTTAAAAACATCTGTTTACAAGAGACCAGAAAAAAAGTTCTCTTATTGTTGTAAAACATTCGATTTTCTCTTATGGAGCAAAAACATAATAAGTACAATCTGAGTGGATAAAAATGGCGCAAACCATAACAAAAGAAAGAAAAGAGAAAAAAGAGAAGATCTTTTAGTCCAAAGTTTGCAAGTGATATCATATTGAATAAAACAAAGTGGAATATCTTCTTTAAATCTAAAAGTTCTCAAAGCTTTCAGTTTAAATTCCGTTTCAAACAAAGGACTATCAATAAAACGAAGATGTAATTGCCAGATTTTAAGGCGTTGCCATTTTGTAACTCGCGAATCAAACGATAAAAAAACGTAATTTTTGTTCCAAATCAGAACTATTTCGTAATTGATCTGAAGAAAAAGTACTTTTTTTTAAAAACAAAAACCACTTTTTTAGTTCGAGTTCTATTGCCTTTTTTTTCTCTTTCTTTTTTTTGAAAGAACAGTGATTGTAAAAAAAAAAAAAAAGAAAAAAAAAGTGTGATTTTAGACGAAAGGGGAAAAAAAAAGAAAGAAAAAACTTAAGACAGTTCATTTCGTATTTTTAATGATCTTGAAAGTTTCTTTAGTTAGAAAGGATTTAGCTTCCGCAAGAAGAAGAAGAGAAAAAAAGGAAAAAGAAAATCAATTTAAGAAGTGATAACACTTGTTCGCAAAAGCTAGTTCAGCAAGAAATAAACGAACCGTTATTGTTTGCGTTGATTTATCAATAAATTATTTGTACACAAATACTATTTCAATGCCACTGTGCTGTCTGGTAGATTGATTTCAAAAGCAACTGGCTTTTATTGTTGCAGAACATTCTGTGATTCCATTAAGAATTCTTTAAGAATAAAATACAAAGAAGAATTCATGAAAGGATGTTCCAATTATTGTTTTTTTCAATTCCATGCAACATTCTAAAGAAAAAAAAATGAATATTTCAAGATTAATTAATATTTTATTTGCATATATCATCTAACAGTTTCAAATGAATTGCTAGTTTTATGTTTCATTTTTCAGGGATCTTTATTTCTATTCTTCTTTGATATATACAGTGGCTCAAAAAATTGAGAGTGCACCTTACCTTTACTTGATAAATGCGACTTTCAATATAAATAACACATTAACGGGAAGTGCAAACTTGTTTTTATTTTTACACATAACAAATGGTTTAATTTAGAGTAAAAATAAAGAAAAATCAACGAAAACACACACCACCACAGTACTCCGACAACAATGCCGTTGAATATTCGTGGGCCATACCCGAAAAGGGGGTTCAAAAACACAAAATTAGAAGCAAATCCCATTAAAAACAAGTGGTGCAAGAAGAATGGGGTAAAATATCTTCAAATACCACCAAAAATGGCTCAAATCGGTACCATGACGTTTAGAGGCCATTATAAGAGCCAAAAGACATGCGATTTAATAGTGACACTTTATTTCTATGCGTGATATTGCAAAATTTCAATTTTTTGAGGCAAAATTCTGCGTATGTTTATTTAAAATGCTTCTGAAAATTTTCAATTTAGTAATTTTTTGTTGATTTTTCCTTATTTTTACTCTAAATCAAACCATTTGTTATGTGTAAAAATAAAATCATGTTTGCACTTCCCGGTAATGTGTTATTTATATTGAAAGTCGGATTTAGGAAGTAAAAATGAGGTGTACTCTCAATTTTTTGAGCCACTGTATATGTATAAAAAAAAAGATTTAAGAAGAGCGGGAAAAAAACCCCTTTTCTGAACAAAATTATTTTTAAACTGAAAGAATATTTTAATTTTTTTTTAGAATAATAATTTTCAATAAATTGTAAAAACATGAAAAAAGAAATAAATACGTTTTTATTTTATAAATTAACTGCACAGTAGAAAATAGAATGGATAAAAATTTGTTTAACGTTGAACTCTATCAGAAAAGATATCGTCTGCGAATATATTAATATATTTATTTTATGAAAACTACGCTTGATTTCCTGTTTCGCAACGTTAGTTAACATCAAGCTAATATTTTTGCAAAATATTTCCTGTCGCTTTATCCTTTTCATTTCTAATGTTAGGATTAACATTTATAAATCTATTTTTGAAGAAAGATCTCTTGTTTTATTTTCATTCCATCCGTAATACAGTCAATTTTTGCTATCCTATAGATATGGAAATTGGATTTAAATTTAATATTATAATCAACTGCGCATTATGTAGAATATAACGGAAAAGGAAAAAGTATACAACGTCATATCTCAGTTAGTTAAACGCTAGATTGTAGACTTATTAAAATTTATAATGAAAAGTTAAGTAAAGTATCTGTATTCTCAATTTCAGATAGATTTTAATATGATTAGCTTTATTTGAGTCCATAAGTTTTTCAAATAACTACATTTTTTTTAAATAAATATGTTAAATAAAAATTCAGATGCGAATATGATGAAATTTCATATAAGAAAGACAAACATTAAGATTTTGAAATGTTTCGATGAATTAATATTCAGGCATTTGTATTTATTATTAATTAAATAATTTTCTATTATGCTGAACAGCATTTCGAAATATTGATGTTAAAACTCCATTTGATGGAATGCTTTATAAAACATTTTTAAAAACTCAGATTGATAAAATATACGAACACAAGTTTGTTTGTGCCCAATGAATTGGAAAATCATTTTTTTATCATTAAGAAGACAAACAATGAGTTTATCAAAAAGAAAATTCCCCCCTAGAAAACAAACTACAAAAACAATGCAAAACTGAAGTAAAAATTCTTAAGAGAACTCTCCTATATCAAAGAATGCTAAACAATAACAATAATAACAAACAAAAACTAGTTTTAGTTTCCTTAATAAATAACTCTTTTAAGATCAGTGACACACTCTAGATTGCTATGAGGTAAACATCATTAATAACACCTCCTGAATACAAATCCCAAAGGTCCGTACTATTCCTCTTTTTAAAACCACCTGAACAATCGAAACGACGTCGCCGCCTTGCACTTAATTTGTTTATTTTTCTTCGTCCGTGGCCATGGCAACAAAGGTCCCGCTTTCTTCGAACAACTGATGACACCAATGGTGTTTTTTAAAAGGAAATAAAGCTGCTCCTGCTTTTACCAGCACTGCATTAATTATTTAAGAGGAAATGACACTTTCGCTCAATCAGTTTATTATGCTCGAAAATAAGAATATTATGTTTTAAATTCCCGCCTGGATTAATTATGAACCGATGTTCATTGTTTATTTATAAGAAGAAAAGAGTATCGTATATTTTGTTAAACTGAATGAGTGTAGGAAATATTAAAATTAATGATTATTTAATGAGGTAAAAAATTAAATCAGAAATAAAAGGATTTATCTAAAACAGAATTTACAAATAAATTCCCCATAGGAGTTTTTTTCATAATTATTACACAGTAGAAGTCTTTCAATATTAGATATTCATTTTTTAAAAAGTCAACATAATATAAAATGCAACAAAATAATATTTTAATTATTTTAAAAAAAATTTCGTCAAGTTTTATGATTAATCGATGCGTGTGGTCACTGGTGTTAATATTCTGCTTTCATTGTAATCATTGTTTGCATCTAGTTTTATTAACATTTCTCATTATTAAATCACATTGTGGATAACATTGCATCGTTGAATTGTACTACGTCAGTTGTTTGACGCATTATTTACTTATCAAATAGTTTGCATTTTGCAGAATTTTATATTTTTGGAATGTCATTATTCCACCATTTACTTTTATTTAAATGCTACATTTTTTTTACAATTTTTTTTTTATTTCCTATGTCCCCCAGATGAACGCTTTATGTTTCGTAGCACAGAGAAGACCGAGTATTCATTACGGTTTTGAGCAATTGGAATTAAAATTTGTCAGAAATTTAAAATTTTGGTAGTAAAATGATATACCAAATTTCATTTATGTAAATTATTGCGTTATCGCTGTTACATGCAAACAAATATACAGATGGTCAACCTGTTAAAAAACATTTTTCAAAATTTTATATAATTTAACCTATACTTTTAAGTTTTAAAATCATGACCCACATTTCATTTATCTAAGTCTTAAGTTTTTATGTTGTAGCTTTTATATGCATGCGAAGTATAGACGAACAGAAGATTAACCCTTTGACAGAATGTTATTTAACATTTATTTGACAAGGATCTTCACTTTAGATGCGAAATCTATGCCCAAAATATAATCGAACTAGTGTTTTACATTTTGTAGTCATAGTGTCCACTTGTAATCGAACGGTCGAACCAACATATTTCTTGTGTACGTATTTAATAAAAAATTTGGCTAAAATATCCAATTTTATACCGAATTTCATTCGTCGATTAAAGTGTTTAAGTTAAATCTCAAATTCAATACTATCTCAATTGTATCTCAAAGATATATACAATTTCAAAAGTATGTTTTTCGGACTTAAAAAGGTCGGACATACTGAGATTTGTCAAAATGTCGCCCTCGAATTTTTCAGCTAGGAAAAGTAAAAAGAAAAGAAGTAAAAGTTAATTTTAAAATATTGCACAAGCAGACAAGAAATGAACTTTCGACCAAAGAAGGCGACAGACTTTTAAATCCGCAGAAAATTGAACGTAAGCCTTCAATCAAAAAGGTTTAGAGGAAGTTCTCATTTTTGGTACAAGAACGACTGGGATTTTTATTTTCCGTAAAAAAATGAATAAAATGAAAGGAAAAAAATTCCTTTTCTAATTTTGTAAATCACATAATTAAACATGCTTATATAGCAGCTTATATCTCATCGAAAAATTCATCATGGTTATAAAGTTGAAATTTCTGCTGAATCAGTTATTTGTCATTACAATAGTACAAAAAAAAAAAAAAAAAAAAAAGACTGCGCATGTTTTTAAATGGCAACCTTTGTTTCCAGTACTCATTTTTGTCGGTTTACACTAAGATTTACATGAATAAAAAACTAGAAAGCTATATTTCTTTTCTTTAAAAAAATAGATAATATTTGTAATATGTTTTCTACAATCCGGATGAAGGGATAAAATTTACATATTACAGTGAATAAATAAAGTAGAATCAAAATGGAAAATGTCATAAAAATGTTTAAAAGCTTTTAACCTCTAAAAAATAAAACGCGAAATAAAAGAAAACAGAAAACATGCCACCAACAATAGCTTTAAAATACAAACTGAAGTTAAAAAGCACAAACGAAAGAGCTTCAAATTGGCAGATGTTTACATTAATTAAAAAAAAGCAACTTTTCAAAACTCTTCCAAGGCCAAAAGAAAAAAAAAAGCTATTAATAACAAAAACAAAACGAAACAACGAAGATATTAATAAATATGTATAACACGATAAATACATTTAATACAGGGAATAAATAACATTAAAAAAATTTCCACATTTTCTAACCAAAATTCAGTAAATGATGGAGGTAAAAAAACACATCCATGGATAAATAAATAAAAATGATTATCGCAAAATACAACAGATATAAATTTAGTCAACACACACACACACATGTACAAAGAATAATTTACTGCAGAGCAATTAATATTTAACAAAAAACATTAAATAAACGAATTTTATTCATTTCGTGTATAAAGTTCGATACGCAGTTAGGAATCCTCAAAAAAAGAACAATTGTTATTCTAATATATAGAAGCAGTTTAAAACAGTATCCAAAGGGAAAAAACAATGCAATAGGACGATGAATAATTTCAAGAAAAAAAATCAAGACAAATTTATAAAAAGAAGTAATAAAACAAGTAAAAGAGATTATTATGTATTAAAAACGATATTAATATTATTAGATATATTAAAAACAATAAAAATCACTTCCATCTAACCGTAACCTTGCATTATGTTATGTTTAACGTTATGTTAAGGAAAGAAAAGATAAAAAAGAATATGAAAACCTGAAAACGATATTTAGAAATATTGCAAAAATAAAAAAGTAAAAAAAAAAAAAAAATACAAACCAGTTTTATCGAAATAAATATATTATATTTACAGACTATATATATTTTTTTCTGAAAGAATTTTGCGTTTTAGTCATCTTTTTTCTTCTTTTCTATAATGTTCTTAATTTACAGAATAAAGCATTTGTAACAGATATATTTTAAAAAATTCTGATTACAGCAGAGCTTTTTAAACAATGGATCGTGATGTCAATTGTGTCATTTTATTACAATTGTTATGACATTTTATATATATACTAGCCGCCTTTGGCGACCAGCCGGTTCGCCAATCTTAATACAAGTTAAAATTTTAATAATTAAATATTTTATGGAACTCCCATTTTAATTGAAATATTTTAAAACTTCAAATTTTAAGAGTCATATAATTCGCTCATAATATTATAAAGACCTTCAGCCATAACGTAATATGTATCTCTCTAATTTTCTGTTAGCTCCCGTAGAATTTATGCTTTAAATTAAAGTGGAAATGATTAAACTGCAATTAATATAATAATATTTTTTTTTTTACTGAAACGAAGCATTTTTTTTAAATATAAGTACTGAAAACAGAGACGCTGAGTATTTAAACTTTATGGGCACTAAAGAATATTTTTCTTAATTTATATAATATCTCATGAAGTTTTCAACAAAATTTTTTCAGATTCATCATGAATAGATCGATTAATTAACAATAGTTTTAAATGCATCAAAAACTAAAAAAATAAACAGAATCGTTTGAAATAATCTGTCAAAAACATATCAAGCCTTCAAAACCAAGTCCGTATCCGTTGAAAATAGTTGTCAACAATCAGAACACAATGCGCAGGCGTGAATTTTCAACGCCAATTATGATAACGCAAATGCTTGAATTTTCTACTCCAATTGGGGTAACGCTATGCAGATTAGAAATTTTTAATTTCCTTTATTCTGTTTTATTTTTATTCAAAAGTACTTCAGAATGAACCTGAAAGATCGATTAATGGACAATGTTTAATTTTCATCAAACATTAAGAAAATGAACAGAATCGTTTGAAATAAGCGGCCGAAAATTTGTTAAGCCTTTCTTCTTTATCGCGGGAAAAAAGCTGCAACCTCACTCATTTGCCGGTAGGGAAATGAAAAGATTTTTTGGCGGGAAAGTTAGTTTTTAATTAATAACTAAAATTCTAATTAGAAATTTAAAAAAAGGGACCCAGGTGCACAATTTGGTAGCTGTAGGTCGAACGGTCTGGCCTGTAGAGCGCCAACACATACACACACGCACACACACACACACATTGAGCTTATATAATTATAGATATATACAGAGAATTAAATTATACTTTTACAAGAATGCTAGATCATCATGATTGATTAGCTAAATTTCAAAGTGACAAAATAAATTGATGACGAAATTAATTGGTGAAACTTGCTTAGTTGAAATTGAGGGCTTTGTCAATGTCTTATTTTACAGTTAATCTCGAAATGTGCAGAAAAAAATAGACGATCATTGATGATGCATTCGTTTGGAGGGGGGGGGGGGGCTTATAATAAGCATTGCTCTGAACAAAAATTTTCTAAAATGATATACTGATAGTGTCTTGAGAACACTGTCCAGGTTTTCTCACTTAGAAAATGTAATGTGATGTAGTTGTTTTTTGTATTTCTTACGAAATATATATACACGAGTATATATGAAATATATTTCGAATATATAGATATATACGAAATAGATATATAGATAATAGATATACACTTTGATGACATATTTGGAGATTATAAGCTTTCATATGAAGCAAAATTGCTCAATTCGGATTGGTGAAGGAATGGATTCTTTATTATTTTAAATATATTTATAATAAGTGTGTTTTCTTCGTAAATATCCTTTTTTACTTCCTGGTATACGAAATATAAAGAGAGTATTATAATTGTCAAAAAATTCGAACTCAGGACTTTATAGAATGTTCATGTTTCAGATCTCCCTGTGTTTGAAAAACACATTCTTGGCCTTATGTCTCTCTGTCTAATACAAAGATAACTCAAAAAACGTTTTAAGATAAATGAAATTTAGTTTATGGCCTTTACACAAAATTTGCAAATTTCTTCAAATTTTGAGCAAAATCCATTTTTAGGAAGTCTGTCTGATCAGCTGTTTGAGAGTTCGATAATTATAAAACGAAAAGAATTAAATAAAATTCGGTGCATAGATTTAACATCTATATCGTAGGACCTATCAAATTTTGAGCCAAATCCAACAGGTGTTTAAACGTTAATTTTAAAAGCATGTCAATGCGATAACTCAAAAAATGCAATGACTTAAAAACATCAAACTTGGTTATGTGATTTTCTGATTGCAATTGCATTTCTGTGCCAAATTTCGGTATCAATCGGTTTAAGAAAACGTATTTAAAATACAAATTCACATTTGGTAAAGAACATGTGAGACAGTTTTGAGAAGACCATTCTTTCCGGTCGAGTTATGATATTCAATTGGACTGGGTATACAAGTTTACTCATAGACTAATTTCGTTCAGAATTTAAAGAAAAACCATGCAAATTCAAAAAATTGAGAAACAGGAAACTTAGCATGTTGTTTTGAGTTATCGAGTTCACAGATAGACAAAAATTGAGAAATAAGAAACTTAGCTTGTTGTTTTGAATTATCGAGTTCATAGATAGACACAAATTGAGAAACAAGAAACTTAGCTCGTTGTTTTGAATTATCGAGTTCATAGATAGACACATATTGAGAAACAAGAAACTTAGCTTGTTGTTTTGAATTATCGAGTTCATAGATAGACACATATTGAGAAATAAGAAACTTAGCTTGTTGTTTTGAATTATCGAGTTCATAGATAGACACAAATTGAGAAACAAGAAACTTAGCTTGTTGTTTTGAATTATCGAGTTCATAGATAGACACATATTGAGAAATAAGAAACTTAGCTTGTTGTTTTGAATTATCGAGTTCATAGATAGACACATATTGAGAAATAAGAAACTTAGCTTCTTGTTTTGAATTATCGAGTTCATAGATAGACACATATTGAGAAATAAGAAACTTAGCTTCTTGTTTTGAATTATCGAGTTCATAGATAGACACAAATTGAGAAACAAGAAACTCAGCTTGTTGTTTTGAATTATCGAGTTCATAGATAGACACATATTGAGAAACAAGAAACTTAGCTTGTTGTTTTGAATTATCGAGTTCATAGATAGACACATATTGAGAAATAAGAAACTTAGCTTCTTGTTTTGAATTATCGAGTTCATAGATAGACACAAATTGAGAAATAAGAAACTTAGCTTCTTGTTTTGAGTTATCGAGTTCATAGACAGACAAAAATTGAGAAACAAGAAACTTAGCATGTTGTTTTGAATTATCGAGTTCATAGATAGACACAAATTGAGAAATAAGAAACTTAGCTTCTTGTTTTGAGTTATCGAGTTCATAGACAGACAAAAATTGAGAAACAGGAAACTTAGCTTGTTGTTTTGAATTATCGAATTCATATATAGACACATATTGAGAAATAAGAAACTTAGTTTGTTGTTTTGAGTTATCGAGTTCATAGATAAACACAAATTGAGAAACAAAAAACTTAGCTTGTTGTTCTGAGCTTATAGTTCATAGATCGGCACACAGGTAGAAAGAATTACAAAAATGTATTTTTAAATTTAGATAATTCTGACTTAAAAATTTATTGAGATCTCAAATTTTAATTTCTTTTTTTAAATTACAAAATTTTCTCTTGATATATTTCGTATAGAAGAAAGTAAGTAAAAAATAATACATTTTCTAAAAGCAACGAACGAATTTTCTAAGAGCGAATGACGATTTTAGCCCCATGATTATTTCTTACACATTTAGCTCATGGAACACAACCCAATACCACATATAAACACATAAAAAAAATATCAGATCATCTTTCTTCCATATCTCGAGGCTGCATTTTCTTTATCGAAATCATCTTTACTTTCTCTCTTACACCCCTTTCTTTCTAAGCTTTCAGAAATGTTACGAGATCAGAGCGGCGGATTATATTGTTTATTTGTTGCATTTATTTATTAAAATTTTTCTATTTTTAACTATGATTAGTAATATACTATTAAAATTCCCTACTGTTTATGCATTAACAATGGAACTGGTGAATCAATCAAAATGGTTATACGCTGGTAGAATGGTTTATCTCTGCCAGAATCTTTCTCTGTGTGATCTCTGGTGAAATCTAACTCTATGCCTATCTCTGATGGAGTCTATGTTGATCTCTGAAAGAATCTATGTCTATGTCGACCTCTGGAAGAATCTATGTCTGTATCGATTTCTGAGAGAATCTATGTCTAGGGCGATCTTCAGTAGAATCTATGCCTATGTGGATCTCTGGTAAAATCTATGACTATGTCGATCTCTGGTAGAATCTATGATTATGTCGATCTTTGGTAGAATATATCTCTAAGTCGATCTCTGGTAGAATGTCTATGATCCCTGGTACAATCTATCTCTATGTCGACCTCTGGTAGAATCTATAACTTTGTCGATCTCTGGTGGAATCTACGTCTTTATAGATCTTTGGTAGCATCTATGTCTATGCCGATCTTTGATAGAATCTATGTCGATCTCTGGTAGAATTTATCTTTATATCGATCTCTAGTAGAATCTGACTCTATGTCGATGTTGGTAGAATATATATCTATGTCGATCGTTGATAGAATGTATCTCTATGTAGATGTCTGGTAGAATCTAAGTCTATGTCGATCAGTGATAATTCTAGTGTTAAATGCGTTACTTGTCGAATCAATAAAACATTAAAAATGTGATTTTTCGGTCATTTTCAACTTAAAATTGGTTGTTCATTCTAGTATTCATTATAGACCCAGTTAATTCGACAATTTGGATTAATCGAATTTTTATTGTATTCTCAGAAGTATCAAAGCAACTAAATTCTATTGTACTAAGAATTTTTTTTCATTCTACAAAAATACTGTAATACATTTTTATATAATCTTTTGAAAAGACCAACAGACATAGCAATATGAAATGAAGTGAAAATGCAATTATCTGCTGTGCAGAAACATAGAACAGGATTTAGTTGAGGATTTTAACAAATATTTTGGTGAAAATTACTTCAGAGAAACGAATATACTTCAGAACAAGAGGGAATTTACATTTCGATTTAGAGGAGCTTAAGAGCTATTCTTCTAGAAGCCTTTCTTATAAATCTAGAACACAAATCCGTTCTATAATAGTACTTCACAAAACATTCGTTTCCGTTCTTATTCTTAATCCTGTTCGTTCCAGATTGCTATGACGACGCCATTATTAAAGAGATTACTTTACCATCTGCTTGCTAAATTCCGAAAATTCGGAAATAATCATTTTACTTCTGGAAGAAGTAGAATTAAAAGATCCAAAAAGGAAAGAAAAAATTATTCTAATTTACCACGACCTCTTCTTTTTAGAATCATTCCATCACTGACGAGATTTTGATTCGAAACCTTCTACTGTATATATTCGGAAAGTCGAAAATCTCGAGAAAATTAAGCAGTAATTGTTGCCATGGCAACCGACAGCTGATTTGTGATTTTCCAGGCGTTTCGTCTTTTCCCGCGGGAAAGCGCGGTGCTGCCAGATCAAAGCTCCAAAAATTGAATCCCTACTACAATTTTTTCGCGCGGGAGGGATTTGAAGTGAAGAGAGAAGAATATCCCTTCCTTTTCCTCGCGGGTGATTAAATATATCCCGTAAACGTATATTGATAGCTCTTGGTATTGACGTTTCCGCTGGAATCAAATAAAATTCGATAGACAATTTATTTCGCACTGTTGCGTACAATGAAACCGTTAATGCGTGTGATGATAAAAGTTTTCAATAGGGAGTGACGGTTTCTTTTAGGACTAAATGTCTCGAAAGACCAGAAAAAAAACAATTCTTCAGAAGCTCTTTTTACGACAGTTTTGGAAAAAAATAATTCCTAACAGAAATAAGAAAGTATTCGGGTAATGTTATTTTTGAATGAGGTCTTTTTACATTGATTCTGACAAAGTAACTTTAGAAGTTGAAGAAATACTGAAATATATTAGCGAGCTATCTGAACTTAAAAATAGACAAATTTAAAAAGAGTCGATTTTTTTATAAAACAAATTGATAATTGGATATCTTTTCGCTTTTTCAAACTTAGATTTTAAAACAAAAAGTATATCAACATTTCTTTTTTTATTTCTGATAATAATGAATACCAATGTGTAGGTCTGTCATTGACGCTTGTATGGAAGACTGTTTGATACAGTTACCAAATTTCTCAGAAATATACTTTGGAGGTTAAGAATGTGCACTTCACCAGTAGCACACATACATTGTACAATAATGCATGAATAATATTAGAATAATATTCGCAATATTGTATAATATTGTGTATTACAATATAGTACAATATTGTGTCACATACTATGCAGCCTGGATTCAGTGATGTCTTTTCCAAATTTTAATTACAATTTTTATTTCGTAAAAATTAAGTAAAGTTCTGAAACTGCTGATGGGTAATTTTCGAAAATAAAACCGCATAATATATCTTTTTAAATTGCAAACTTTATCTTTTCAATGATCTATTTATTATCTTCAATGATCTTTCAATTTATCTTTTTCAGTTTAATTCTCGTTGAATTATTTTCACTAATTATAAGTTTAAAAAAATATATTTATGAGTAAGTTGCATTAATTATTTTCATTAATGCAATGAAATTCATTTCTTTTAATACATGCATATCATAGCGTCTTTTTTTCCATTGTTTGGAGTTAGAAAATGAAGATCTGCAATGATCTTTATCGAATCTCGGCAAATAAAGCTTTCAAAAGATTTTAAATATACATTAAAAAGGTATTAACCCTAATGATTATGTACTCCGGTAATTATGAATGATCATGGACTCAGGTAATTATAGTAGATTAAATGATAATGGAATCCGGTAATTATAATAAGCTGAATGATTATGGATTCCGGTAATTATAATAAGCTGAATGATAATGGAATCCGGTAATTATAATAAGCTGAATGATAATGGGTTCCGGTAATTATAATAAGCTGAATGATTATGGACTCCGGTAATTATGGTAAGCTGAATAATAATGAACTTCATTAATTACAGTAAGCTGAATGATTGCGGACGCCGGTAATTATGGTAAGCTGAAATTTTAAGGACTCCTAGAATTATGGTAAGCTGAATGATTATAGTCGCTATTCCATTATTCTTTGTATCAACGAAATTTTTCTCCGAGCTAACATTCTGTTCAATAACAATGGATAATTGGATGCTAGATAATGTAAGATTTACGTCATGGGATTTGATATCATTAGGGATGTTAATGTATATAATAAAGAGAATACGGTCAAATGCTATGAGAAGCATAGAATCAAATTATTGTATGAGAAATATGATTAAAATGGAACTCAATCTACCCTACTGGCGAACAAATTGGTTGGCAAATGTGGCTGGTAAATGGTTTCCTTTTTAATACAAAAGGAACAGCATGACAAAATTCTAAGTTCTTGCAACATTGTTATCAAAAATGCTTTCAGATAGATGGATGACAGTCGGCATGTAAATTTATGATTAAATTTGTAGATTCTTGTTAAATTTTAAAAGAAATCTATTCTATCTCTCTATCCGGCTGTTCGATTATAAGTGAATACCAAAACATAAAAAGAGCTAGATAGATAAAATTTGGTTCACTAGTTAAGCATCTAAAATGTTGATCCCTATCAAATTGTGATGCAAATCTGATTATGGTTTGACCGTTTGTCGATCCGTGTTTTCGCATGTATATCTATATAGGTATCGATAGTTCAAAAACACAGTGGCGTAAATAAAGGAAATTTTGTATATGATCTTGTGACAACAATTGCAATTCTGTGTCAAAATTTAGTTTCAGTTGGTTGGAAAAGAAGCATTAAACGCATATATTCGAGGTTATGTTACTTGTGTTTAACCTCATGCCAGCGATTAATCACCAAAATTCCATGCTATATTTAAAAAAAGTTATATTAATGTCAAAGACCTATCTTTCTTTATTATTGTTCGCCATGTAATGCAATTAATACACAAGTGGCGGTTTTTTTGAATATTCAGGTTGGTTATAGTTAAGCGTCTCCTATAAACAGCATCATACAATGCAAACGGGTGAACGAATTGCAACGCAATTTGGTATATGTAGATTAGACACAAGATGCGCTCACGGAATATTGAAAAAAAATTTTTTAGTTCCAAAATGTCCACCAGAGTGCACATTTTCCGGAAAAACATAGTAAACATAATTTAGCATAATAAACGACCAAAACGGAATACAGAAACAATATTAACATTTATTGATTAGTTTCTGATCACCTTGTCATCGAACCATATTAAATGAAGGCGAGGAAAAAATAACATTACGCTGTTTGAGAAAAACAGTTCAGTTTGCAGAAACAAGAACAGATTAGGCCGAAATTCCACAAGAGGAGCAGTTCAATCATATCCAGGATGATGTAGGGTAAGGTGCTCCATGTGACCACCCTCATTCACCTGCCAAGTTTCAAGTCGATGGACAGTGTGTTCAACAACAGATCAGAACTGATCAGTTGTGATGCTTCGCACATGAAGCGTTATGGAGTTCTTTAAGTCATTCAATGTCGCAACAAGAAACTGTCATCATTGCAGCCGGAAACATCGACATAAAACATGACAACGACTGCTAACGTTTTCTCATGCTAGCCTGTTTTGCATAAAGCTGCCTCTTCTTCGCAAACATGCAAATCTCGACATTTTTTTCTTAGAATTGACAGCCTTTCCCGATTTTACATTTTATTACTCTTAATTCTTGTTCTGGATTGTTAATATTGTTTCTGTATTCCGTGTTGGGCGTTTATTGTGTTAAATTTAATGTTTTTCTGGGAAAAGCACCCTCTGGTGGACATTTTGAAAGTAAAATTTATATATATATATATATATATATATATTCCGTGAGCGCATCTCGTGTATAGCCTATATACTGAATTTCGCTGCAATCCGTTCATTCGTTTGCGTTGTAGGATGCTGTTTATAGGGGAAGTTTAATTATTACCACCCTGTCCTTTGAAGTACACAAGTCTCATTTATAAAAATAAAAATCAGAGTACTCCTGGTATACATGGCCTTTGCTCACTGCCCATAATTTGATACAGGCAAGAGAGAGAGATAAAACATTTGTTAGAGAGTTTGCGAGAAAGCTTCGGGAAGACTAATCCCACTACTTTCAAAGATACATCTGCTTTTTAAGATTTTAGATCCAAATACACTTCGAAACCTTGCATATATAAGCTAGAAATTACACTTTTGCAGCTACAGGACACTTTTTAAAATCAGCAGTCATTGAAACGAGAGATTTAATTTGATATTATTAAACGAATCTAATCATAATAATCCCAGTGTTATTACAATTGTGTACATTCTGAAAATGCCAAACATTTAATTTCGGCGAAGTTTCACATAATCAGAAGATGTTGTTTCCTTTCAATAAGGTTAAAATGTGATTTAGTTCAAATGAAAAGCTCAGAAAATTGTCAGTCTTATAATTCTAACAAACATTTCGTATACGCTGAAATTGCAAATTATTCTTCCGAAACAAATTTATATCAGAATTCTCAGAAATTTTCCTTTCGGTTTCCGAAAAGGTTAAAAATAAATTTTTCAAAAAGTCCACTATAAACCTTGAATGCAGATTCGCTCTGCAACTATGCTTTTCAAAGTATTCGATTCCACTTTTATACTTAATCTCGCGCATTCCAATTTGATTCGACGCGGGCATTATTAAAGAGATTATTTTGTCATCTATTTACTAAGTAGAGGAAATTGGAATGAATCATTCTGTTCTTCCCGAGTAAAAGAATTAAAAAAACAGAACAAAAAATTATTCTAATTTACCGTGACCTTTTCCTTTTCGAGTTATCCTGCCGGTGATGAGGTTTTGATTCAAAACGCTCTCCTGCATATTCGAGAACCGAAAATCTGTAGAAAATTAAGAAGTAATTGTTACCATGGCAACCGTAGCTGATTTGTTATGATTCAACGCGTCCCGTCTTTTCCCGCGGGAAAACGCGGTGTTGCCAGATCAAAACAAGAGAATTGAATACTTTTTTTTTCTTGCGGTATGGGATTTCAAGTGAAGAGAGGTTATACATCTTTCCTTTCTCTCTCGAGTGATTAAATATATCTCGAAATGTGTATTGATGGTCTCTGATATTGATGTTTCTCTGAAATCAAATCAAATTCGATAATCAATTTATATTTCAATGTTGCGCGCGATAAAGCGCTAATGTGTATGATGATACGGTGTTTACAATACGAAATGACGGTTTATTTAAAGATTAATGCAATAAAAGAGCAGAAAATTTTTGAAACATTTTTAATGTGAAGTTCAAAATGAAAATGTAAGCGGTTTGAGCTATAATAGAAGAATTTTTTTTTTTAAATGAGAGAGAAAACTTTTTGAAAAAGTCTTATTTAAGAAATAACACTACAGAATTTGGTTTTTAAACATTGAAGTAATAAAAAATATTGGAATTTTACCAACCATCATTTTTATATATATACATTCACAAAATTCATCCCGTTAAATATCCTCTAATTTCATTTAAATAAGGATGAAACATGTACATAATGATGGAATAAATTAATTTTTATTAATATAATAGGGGATAAAATTCTCTTTTTGCTCTCAGGTATTATTAATTACATTGTACAAAAAATCAAATCATTCTCTATGGAGTCGAATCATAACGATATGAAACCAGCTGGAGTGGTTTCTCGTATATTCTTCAATAAACCTTTTATTCCCTTCTCTCCGTATAAAATTCTGAACCTTGGTTAAGGTCGAAAATACATTACATGACATTGAGAAGCGATAGTTACGAAATAAAAATCTTTGGCTTGAATCCAGTATTTTTACTTAATCTATCGTGAGAATATGTAATTTGGACACTTTTTTGGCGACCGATTGACTCCAAAATTTAACACGGAATTATAGTAGTAGCCATAGGATAACACATAGAATTCCATTGATTAAGTCATTGCATTTGTCAGTTATTGTGTTAACATGCATGCGAAAGCACAAACCAACAGACTGCCAACCATTTGACAGATATGGGTTAAAATTTGAAAAGAATTTGTATTTCCTATCTACCATATTTTATCTGTCTAGCTCTTTGCATTTTGTAGTTATCGAGTCCCTTTTTACTCTAACGAAAAGTGAGTTTCCCAGTGAATAGATTTCGTTCAAAATTTGATAGAAATACAAAGATTTGGTGTTAAGTCCTTAGAGCAAATTTCATCCGTCATGTTCAAAGAGTTTTGGAGTTATCCTTTCGTAAATCAACAGAACTGACTGATAGATAGACACAATCCAAAATGTCTTTTTCGAATTCGGTGAGTTCTGAAATTTGGAGAATTCGTCAAATCTCAAGTTCAAATTTTTTTGACGATTACAATAGCTTCTCAATACTTAGTGTAAAACGTGACAGAGAATACAAGTTAAAGATGAGAGTACAGTTCACGCAAATCCGAAGTTTGTTATAATTCAGAATAACTTTCAAGGTATTGAAGCTTCGAAACTTTGTTAAGAATCTGAAATATGACTGGAGATCACTTAAACAAGTTTATTTAAAAGATAATTCTAATTTTGGATTTTAAACTTTGCACAGTAAACATCAGAAATAAGACGTATTGAAATTCCAAAGATTGGTAGTTCACAGTAAAATAATATTAAAAAAATAATAAAGTTGAACAAAAAATTTCAATGAGTTAATTTAAAATGCTTCAGCTAATTTTATAAAATTAAAGAAAAGAGTTCAAAATTATCTTTGAAGGAAGGCTGAAAATTATAAAAATTACAAAGATTTAAAATAATTGAAACAATGTACGAATGAAAAAGGAATAAATTGTTATTTTTCATTCAGAATAAGAATTCTGAAAAATATTTATTCTTTATTCTAAAAATTTGTGAACTTCGGTCGAGCATAAATAAGAAAGAAAATATCGTTTGCAAAAATGACAGGTCAGACAAAAGATCTCGAGTATTGAATAAATTTATCGTCTGCAATTAAGATGCCAAGAATTTAAAATCACGAATACGAAGTTTTCTAAAACAAAAATACAGTAGAGAAAGAAAAATGTTATGACTCCTATTTCTATATATTCACAATATTTTAAACGAAAACATAAGAGATTTTAATCCATTATAACCAACATTTCGAAAGAAAAATAACAATAAGTAAAGAGCATAATAAATTATTTCAGAAATGGAAAGTCTCATATTTTTTTTAAAAAATCACATAAACCATAGTTTATAATCCTTAAAATATATGAATAATTCATAAATGCGAAACTATATATGTTTAGGTAAATGAAATACTCAAATTTTAGGAATTAAACTTTAAAAGAAATTCAAAACTTGATGAATATTTATATTCAATTCGAAAGCTAAAAACAAACGAGACGGCATAATGGAAAAGTTTTTCTATATTCTAAAGGAATGCCTTCTTCATTAATATAAATAAAGTACGATGCACACAACCTGAAATTACATTATTTAATCTACAATAAAAACAAAAAAATATTTTAGAATCTTCATGAATTTTAAACTATTCTGACATTGTTTTATAAGCTCATTTATAATTAAACTTTTGATGAATTTCAAATGTCTTTCAGACGTGTATTTAGAAATTTGTCTTCAGTTCAATCAAATAACATAAACATAATTAAAGGACCGTCGATTAAAATAGTTAAGTACTACAGACTTATAATTAAATGCAATCGATAAGCATCCGATATGAGAATAGTTAATTTACATTTGTTTTGTTCTTAAAATCTTCGAGGGATTTATATTCAGACTTTCAATAAAATCTTGATCACAGAAGAATATATTTGATGCCCGATACCCAAAATTACAAACGCTTTGAATAAATATTAAGCAAATAATTATAATTCACATCAAAAATTCGTAATTCAGATTAATTATTACAGAAATAGGAACAATCACAACTTTTGAATGTTTCATGTTTCTAATTAATGAGCAGTTCATTAGAATAAACCTTATATTATAATTAAAGTTGTTGACATCAAAATCGTTCCATTCCATAAATAATAACATTCCAGACATGGATAATTCTTGTTTGACTGTGAACTGTTTTAGAAATTTTCAGGTGTTAATTTTGAAATTTAGTTTGATAATGTGTGGATAGGTGAAAAATTAATTTTTTCGTAATTTTACGACAGTGGGATAACATCCAATGGAGTTCTCTAGAGGTGTCTGCATATCTCGGTTCCAAATCGAAATACAGTTACAATTATTGCACTTCATTTTCATAGTCAAACATGACAAATAGTTCTCTATTTTTATCAAAAAGATTGGAGGTAAATGAATTTTTCCTTCAGTATCTATTAAGAATATCTCTAAATCTGTCTAACATGAGATGAAACTGCTATTGCAGATTCGAAACAATATTTTATTTTTTCACAATTTTCTTGATAGAAAATAATTTATATAAAACTTTAAGAAATTAAATTAAATTATAGACTATAATTCTTGTATTTTCCAGAACCAATCCTTTTATTGCCAAATTCTCCTCTAAGGTATGAAATGATCGCTACGATTCAAGAGATATTATGTCATCTCTACAGCAAATAATAGAAATATCTGAAAATCTATCTTTCAAGAGGCAAGACTGACATTACTGGGAAGCATATTACAGAACTGTAAATCATGAAAGATTCAAAAAAGAATGCTAATATATTCAAAAGACAATTTCGACTGATAAAACTCATTCGTATAATTATGACGATAAAATAATTCAAGGAAGCAGGTATTTAGAACGAAAGGGAAATGTTAAAATCCTTTTGTCTCGCATTCAAATTCTCTCAATTCGATGGATTTCTGTTGTTAGAAAAACTTTAAAAATTCCACTCGGCAAGCTGGAAGCCAAAGGTAGATTTCTTTTCATATAATTTATTATTTGGCAACATAAATTGTTGATGTTAGAAACAGTCAATATTAGGACTTGAAAATCCCCTTTCAGCGCCTACCTTATAAAAAATTGCAGTTATCGGAAAACTCAAATACAAAAGTTGTTTGTCTTAATAAGGCGCTAATTTGGCTAATTGGATTTAATTTTCTATCTTCAATATTATGAAAGTTATAGCGAAGTGAAAATTTCAATCCCCATTCCCTTTGAGCTAGATGGGCCATTTACGAACTCGTCCGAGATTTTACATTCCTAACAATATATTCCAAGTCAGTTAAAATTCAGATTACTCTAGTTGGATAAAGCGTTATTAAAAGCGAAATTGAGCCGAAACTTTGAAATCATTTTCAAAGTCTAATTAATTTTTAAATTTTTAAATTTCCATATATATATATATATATATATATATATATATATATATATATATATATATATATATATATATATATATATATATATATATATATATATATATATATATATATATATATATATTATATAAGCATATTATTTTGGTTGAAGCAGAATGCAGGTTGGAAAAGCAGTGAAGAGACTTTGCATTTTTAATTTCGTTTTATTCTCTCCCGGGAGACAGGCATGATTTATTTACATTAAGGCAAACACGTCCGCCACAACGCAGCACAAAAGCTGAAGTAAGGTAGGAAGGGGACGAAACAAATGATCACTAGTCTTATATAACATGGAATCTCCGGCCATGTGTCAATTGAATACACTTTTTGACCTTTGACACCTTGGCAAGGGCACCGACAGGATCATTTTCACTTGATACGTAGACTGATTGTGCAGTAATTTTTACACAGCTTCATACGTGGAATGAGATCAGGAAATTTCATGGAAGATTTATAAAAGATTAGCCGCTTTCAGAGACTAGTCATTCTAACAATATATTAATGATATTAATAGTCATGTCAATCAAATTTGATTGAAATTTACTTAATTATATTATCATATAGCAATTAAAAATATGACGTTACGCATGCATGATAAATATAGATCATGTGATAATTAAAGATAAATATAGAAATAATATAGATAAATACAGAGCATTTTGATTATATAGTATGTGTAAAAAGTTAACAGAAGTCGATTCAATTGTTGAGGTTGGGGATTCAGTCAATGTTTAATTTTATGATATTTCTTTAAAATGTTGAAAATTGGGAGAATGGACGAGCGATAACTGATGCTATCGAGAAGACATAAGATTTCAAATAAAATAAAATAAATGATGAAATAGGACTTAGGATTAGAATTGGTGGAATGGTTCCTTTCTTTTTTTTTTTTTTTTCGTTTTTGTGAAATGTGCAGATATTTCCAATCGTTTGCCGATAGTGTACGAATGTTTTAAATATGAAAACTATATAATTTAAAGTATCATGCCATTAGTTTAATCGTTTTTAAACAATCGATATTTTCAAAAATAGGTGTTTATAAATTTATTTTTCTTCATCTGTCAATGTTAATTTCTAACTTTGAACAAATTTCCTTCTATATACTTTCATTTAATTTTGTTTGCAGGGAAGAAATTTTGGAAGCGATTTTTTTTTGTCGTCTTCCTTGTGAGTTATAGTCTTAAAATTTTGAGATCTTCCATATTCGAAATGACAATGTCCTATTTTAATGTTCCATGGAATAAATTATCGATTTAATGATTAATTTAATTAAAAAAATATCGGATCATCAGCTCACTTGATCACACATTATAGCTGCGACGCCATCTGTTTATGAATTAAAAAAAAAATTCGGATACTGAAATGATTATTAAAATAAACTATAAATAAAAGACTAAAAAATCGAAAATAATTAAATTCAAATAATTCTGCTTTTAATATTCCAGTAAAAATAAACTTTAAATGTATGATTTAAAAATGTTCGATTCAAGGTGGTTTGAAAAGTTGAGATTCGTCCTATTTCGAATTTTTTCTAGCGAACAGAATATTTTCTCTTTGTTTATTTTGTACACGAGAAAATATAAATGAAATAACCTATGAAATATATTTCATAAAAACGTGAACTTTAAATTATATCTAGTGATTGATTCCTTTTGCATAAAATTTATCTTGTAGCTACGCTGCTTCCAAATGGCTGCTAATTATCCGACAAAAAGATGGTCTCCAAAAAATGGTCCGTCACCAACCCCAACATCGCAGGCATCAACTGAAAATGAACAATTTTTAAAACGCCTCCAGTAATATTTTTATTTTATTTTAAGTAATTAATATCAACGTCCATAATCACAGGCATATTCTTTCAAGAGACACGCCGTTGCCATTAGGAGTGTAGAAATAAGCGCTGTTCTCAAATCAAGATAAATTCCAGCTGGCAGAATTCGCTCGGATTTAAAAATAGAACTTCCAGCACATCTCTCAGGAAGGCAGTTAAATGCGAAAAGGTGCGGGAATCTGGAAGTTACGAATAAAAATGAGTCGCGAAATGTACATATTTTTGCACTTTTGTGTTCTGTCTCTGTGGTTTCGGAAATGACGAATTTCGCTTTTATTGATCGTCTTTGTTGGAGTTAAAATTAGGATGGATTTTCTTAGTTTAAGAGATCTCCTTTACGTGAAAGGGGAAGAAATTAGAACAAAAACTCTTTGGAACGAAATGGAGAATGATTAGTATGCCAATTGCATGTGATAATATCAAACAAAAAATACGAAAGTGCTCAATAAAAATGTTCATAATTTTCAAACTGATTAAATATTAGGCTTAGAGAAGAAAACGAAAGATGAAATGGCACATGTTTCATGGTTATGAAGTCTGCCGTGAACTTGGCACCCGACCAACTATGAAATATTTCACTTTTACATACGCCAAAAATGGATGACAAGCGATAAACACATTAAAATTTATTTTCATCATAAAAAATCATGAGATGATGTCAGTGTGATGCTATAGGAAGCTTATGGAGAGTCTGTCTTACCTATGTTAGAGCTAGATGATGTTTAAAATGGTTAAAGAAGGAAGACAATTCATTTCAGTTATGAACATTGAATAAGGCCGCCAAACCAAGCATGGTACTGGTGAACGATAGTTACAAACCAGTGGGAATGGTCCCCCAAAGCTTTATCGTATATTCTGTAAAGAAAAAAAAAAAAAAAAGACTTGTCACGTCAGAGAGCGCCTTGCGTGACAAAGACGTGCAATAGTTACGAAATATTAACATTTGGTGTGAATTTACCATTTTCACTAACTCGATCTTGACATTCTTGGTGATTAACTCCTGGTATACTGTTAATTGTATCTCACACTCGAATTTGTGTTTTAGACACGCTTTTCTCAACTGAATGAAACAACATTTTGTCCAAAACCTGTACTTGTAGTAACAAAATCGCATACCAAATTTGATATATTTCAGTCATTGCGTTCCTCAATGATCTTGCTTGTAAGTTTCTGAAAGTATGCACTGATAGAGAGACAGTTTCATGTTTGATTTGGCTCAAAATTTGACAAGTATCTACTCTATACATATTAAATCTGTGTATCGACTTTTATCCATCTAGTTCTAATCGTTTTGTAACTGTCGTGCTAATATATTGTTACCAAATTTCCGGGGTTCGTTTGGATAGTGGGGGTTATATGGTGTGAAGAACGCTCAATCACCAGGCGACAGTAGAAAATAAAACAACGACGTTTATTTACACGAAGACACACCGGACAGCACAAAGACGACAACTGTATACAGCACAGAAGACGATTATCTTCAGCCGAGACGTGCAGCATACAAAGCATACACAGCAGCATACAAAACTCTACTACAGACAGTATGCGGGTGCTTCCTTTTATAGGTCTCAGGAGGCGGGGCTAGAAGCCTCTCAGTCAATCAGGAACGTTCGAGGCGTAACTCCATTCCTACTGGACGGTTCGGGAAAATTCTCGATGTTTCGGGTATAATCTATTTTGGCGCCAAAGTCGCCAAGTTTGTCGCCAAGCTCTGGGATCTCCTATGGAACCCACTATGGTGGGAAGCCGCATCAAGGATTCGTAACAATATATTCGAGCAGTCGGTCAGATGAACTTCCTTTGAACATATATCACTCAAATTTTAAGAAATTTTAAAATTTGGTATTAAGATCGTGTACCAAATTTCAACCGACTAGCTCAAAGAGTTTTTCGAGTTATCTTTGTCACAGACAGATAGACGACAGATGGACAATTTTCAGAAATGTATTCGAACTCAGGGAGATGTAAAACGCATAGATTTCTTAAAATTTCTAGTTTGAATTTTTTGTTGATTGCTAGATTTTCTCTATACCAGGTACACTAGAAAGTAAATATATATACCAGCCTTTTATTTTGAAAATGAGGCAAGTCCGTTTTTTGTTATTGCGAGATATTTAGAGGTTTGCGTTTCAATAAATTTAACAATATTGGTAAGTATTAATAGATATATTTTTTGTATTTTGTGGAAACAGACAATGTAAGTTTATATTCCAATAGTATTTACAGTGCTGACTAAAAAAAATAAGAGTTTCATTGGAACTAAATTGACTTGCCTTACTTTCAAAATGAACCTTTTATTTTGAAAATGGGGCAAGTTCATTTTTTGTTATTACGAGGTATATAAAGGTTTGCGTTTCAATAAATTTAAAAATATTGGTAAGTATTAATAGATATATTTTTTGTATTTTGTGGAAACAGACAATGTAAGTTTATATTCCAATAGTATTTACAGTGCTGACTAAAAAAAATAAGAGTTTCATTGGAACTAAATTGACTTGCCTTACTTTCAAAATGAACCTTTTATTTTGAAAATGGGGCAAGTTCATTTTTTGTTATTACGAGGTATATAAAGGTTTGCGTTTCAATAAATTTAACAATATTGGTAAGTATTAATAGATATATTTTTTGTATTTTGTGGAAACAGACAATGTAAGTTTATATTCCAATAGTATTTACAGTGCTGACTAAAAAAAATAAGAGTTTCATTGGAACTAAATTGACTTGCCTTACTTTCAAAATGAACCTTTTATTTTGAAAATGGGGCAAGTTCATTTTTTGTTATTACGAGGTATATAAAGGTTTGCGTTTCAATAAATTTAAAAATATTGGTAAGTATTAATAGATATATTTTTTGTATTTTGTGGAAACAGACAATGTAAGTTTATATTCCAATAGTATTTACAGTGCTGACTAAAAAAAATAAGAGTTTCATTGGAACTAAATTGACTTGCCTTACTTTCAAAATGAACCTTTTATTTTGAAAATGGGGCAAGTTCATTTTTTGTTATTACGAGGTATATAAAGGTTTGCGTTTCAATAAATTTAACAATATTGGTAAGTATTAATAGATATATTTTTTGTATTTTGTGGAAACAGACAATGTAAGTTTATATTCCAATAGTATTTACAGTGCTGACTAAAAAAAATAAGAGTTTCATTGGAACTAAATTGACTTGCCTTACTTTCAAAATGAACCTTTTATTTTGAAAATGGGGCAAGTTCATTTTTTGTTATTACGAGGTATATAAAGGTTTGCGTTTCAATAAATTTAAAAATATTGGTAAGTATTAATAGATATATTTTTTGTATTTTGTGGAAACAGACAATGTAAGTTTATATTCCAATAGTATTTACAGTGCTGACTAAAAAAAAATAAGAGTTTCATTGGAACTAAATTGGCTTGCCTTACTTTCAAAATGAGCCTTTTATTTTGAAAATGGGGCAAGTTCATTTTTTGTTATTACGAGGTATATAAAGGTTTGCGTTTCAATAAATTTAAAAATATTGGTAAGTATTAATAGATATATTTTTTGTATTTTGTGGAAACAGACAATGTAAGTTTATATTCCAATAGTATTTACAGTGCTGACTAAAAAAAATAAGAGTTTCATTGGAACTAAATTGGCTTGCCTTACTTTCAAAATGAGCCTTTTATTTTGAAAATGGGGCAAGTTCATTTTTTGTTATTACGAGGTATATAAAGGTTTGCGTTTCAATAAATTTAAAAATATTGGTAAGTATTAATAGATATATTTTTTGTATTTTGTGGAAGCAGACAATGTAAGTTATAATCCAATAGTATTTACAGTGCTGACTAAAAAAATAAGAATTCCATTGGAACTAAATTGGCTTGCCTTACTTTCAAAATGAGCCTTTTATTTTGAAAATGGGGCAAGTTCATTTTTTGTTATTACGAGGTATATAAAGGTTTGCGTTTCAATAAATTTAAAAATATTGGTAAGTATTAATAGATATATTTTTTGTATTTTGTGGAAACAGACAATGTAAGTTTATATTCCAATAGTATTTACAGTGCTGACTAAAAAAAATAAGAGTTTCATTGGAACTAAATTGGCTTGCCTTACTTTCAAAATGAGCCTTTTATTTTGAAAATGGGGAAAGTTCATTTTTTGTTATTACGAGGTATATAAAGGTTTGCGTTTCAATAAATTTAAAAATATTGGTAAGTATTAATAGATATATTTTTTGTATTTTGTGGAAGCAGACAATGTAAGTTATAATCCAATAGTATTTACAGTGCTGACTAAAAAAATAAGAATTCCATTGGAACTAAATTGGCTTGCCTTACTTTCAAAATGAGCCTTTTATTTTGAAAATGGGGCAAGTTCATTTTTTGTTATCACGAGGTATATAAAGGTTTGCGTTTCAATAAATTTAAAAATATTGGTAAGTATTAATAGATATATTTTTTGTATTTTGTGGAAGCAGACAATGTAAGTTATAATCCAATAGTATTTACAGTGCTGACTAAAAAAATAAGAATTCCATTGGAACTAAATTGGCTTGCCTTACTTTCAAAATGAGCCTTTTATTTTGAAAATGGGGCAAGTTCATTTTTTGTTATTACGAGGTATATAAAGGTTTGCGTTTCAATAAATTTAACAATATTGGTAAGTATTAATAGATATATTTTTTGTATTTTGTGGAAACAGACAATGTAAGTTTATATTCCAATAGTATTTACAGTGCTGACTAAAAAAATAAGAGTTTCATTGGAACTAAATTGACTTGCCTTACTTTCAAAATGAACCTTTTTTTTTGAAAATGGGACAAGTTCATTTTTTGTTATTACGAGGTATATAAAGGTTTGCGTTTCAATAAATTTAAAAATATTGGTAAGTATTAATAGATATATTTTTTGTATTTTGTGGAAACAGACAATGTAAGTTTATATTCCAATAGTATTTACAGTGCTGACTAAAAAAATAAGAGTTTCATTGGAACTAAATTGACTTGCCTTACTTTCAAAATGAACCTTTTATTTTGAAAATGGGACAAGTTCATTTTTTGTTATTACGAGGTATATAAAGGTTTGCGTTTCAATAAATTTAACAATATTGGTAAGTATTAATAGATATATTTTTTGTATTTTGTGGAAACAGACAATGTAAGTTTATATTCCAATAGTATTTACAGTGCTGACTAAAAAAAATAAGAGTTCCATTGGAACTAAATTGACTTGCCTTACTTTCAAAATGAACCTTTTATTTTGAAAATGGGGCAAGTTCATTTTTTGTTATTACGAGGTATATAAAGGTTTGCGTTTCAATAAATTTAAAAATATTGGTAAGTATTAATAGATATATTTTTTGTATTTTGTGATACCAGATAATGTTGGTTATGTAAAAAAATAAGAGTTCCATTATAACTAAATGAACATGCTTCACTTTCAAAATTAAAGAATTATTGCAATCATTCATTTAGTTGAGAAATAATATTTCAGTTGCATCAGCCTTTTTTTAAGAATAAAAACAAAATACTATTCAAATTTTTATAAATATTTATTCATTAGATAAAAAAGGAAATAAAACCAAGAATATTCTTGTAGAAAATATAACATAACCACAAACAATTCAGTTTTATTAAGAAATTCAATGAAATTATATATTTCAGTTTATACGTAGGTAAATCAATTTAAATTTTATTCAAAATTTAAAATTTTAAAAAATTCATGATGAAAGGGAGGTATATATAGTAATAAATCCATTATATCCTTGTATTTTCAGATGTAATAAATCTCCTATTTTTCTTACATAAAAGATAATTTTTATATTTCTGAAATTACTTGGAATTATTTACTTTCCCCGTTGTGTTGACAAATCGATAATTTCAAATCAAAATCTCGTTCTATCGAAGTTTTGTTGAACATTTTGTATGTAGAATCCCTTGTAAATCTGATCAAGCATATAGTTAATCAATTCACTGTTTCTCCATCGGTATTTTTATTTCTTTTTAAAATCGCTTTTTTAATGTCCTGACAATAAAAATTTGTGATCAATGATATTTATTTCGTTGTCACTGGACTGAATAATAGGTGATGGAAGTAAACATTATTACGGACAAACAAAATTAAGATATACTTTTTTATTATTTATAAAATACTGTACAAACACCGATTTTCAATATCAAAAATAGATAAAATAGAAACACCCTAGATTTCAGACATGATGTCAAACGACCACATTTGCTTCACCATAGAGCAACCGGAGCTAAATTTTGCCGTAATATATTCGGTCAAATGTAATTTCAATCTGAGATGGACTTGCACCACTTTCAAAATAAACAGATTTTCAATACTGTTAAGAGCTAAAACCTCCATCTCCAAAATACTAGAATCGAAATATTTTTTTACTATAAATTTTTTACTCATAAAAAGATCACAACAAGTTTTATCTATAACTGCCATTATCTCCATTTTTTTCAAAAATGGACTTGCCCCACTTTCAAAATAAACGGCTCATATATGCATGAATCCAGCATTTTTATTTAATCTACCGCAAGAATATGTATTTTGGGCGCCCTTTTTTGCCGGAAGATAGACATCAAAATTTGAAACAAGTTGTAGTCACAAGATGACATACCGAATTTTATTAAGTTAAATCATTGCTTTACCTTGCATGCGAAAGCACAGACCGACGGACAGAAAACAATTTGACGGATTTGGTTCAAATGTTAATAAACATCTATATTTTAGATGCCAAACTTGCAAATCAAATTTTGTTTACCAGCTCATTGCGTTTCATAGCTATCGAGTTCCTCTGTTCTCGAACTGATAGACAAACAGACTTCTTCAGAATGGAAGCTGCTCTAAAACAATTAAAAATCTACAAATTATGTCGTAATTTCATATCTCTCTACACCAAATTTCCACATACACCAAATTTCAGCCGTCTAGCTCGAAACTTTTTTGAGTTATCTTATGCATTGACAGAGAGACATGATGCCGAAAATGTGTTTTTCGGTCTCAGGTAAGATTGAAATGTGGAGATTTGCCAATATTTCGAGTTCGAATTAATAAACTTTATCCATTCTGTTTATTTACTTTGTTATTACCATGTTAACTTGTATTCAAACAGCCGAAGAAGCTCCCGAATGAATTTCGTTCAAAATTTGACAAAAGTCCACAAATTTGGTATCAATACCGCAAACCAAATTTCTTTCCTCCTGTTAAAAGCATTTTGTGTTCTCGTGCTCACAGACAGTCATAATTCCAAAACTGTGTCTGTCCGAATTTCTTTCGGGGAGTTTTGCAAAGTAGAGATTTGTCAAAATATTCAGTTCGAATTTTTTGAGAATTACAATGCCTTCTCCTAGTATACAATACGTATACGAAAAAGCAAAAAAAAAAAAAAAAAAGTTATGTAAAGAAGAAGTGATGCATGAAAAAGTAACAAAGTTATAAGAAATCACTGACTATATAACAAAGGGAATATATGCAACACAATTCTCAAATTCGACATTATTTACCCATGCGAAAACGGATCTGACACAAAGCAGACTCCAGTGAAAGAGTGATTATCTCGCAGTATCGTTTGGTTGGGTATGAAAATAAAAGCATCGAAGGTTGCTTCGGAAAACGAAAAATAAACCGTTTGGTTATACGGCAAAAGAAGACTTTGACCTTCTCTTTAGATGATGAGTCTAACAGCGATAAATTTATTCCGCTCACATGCAATTCTGACGTCAACTTTCCAATTTGTATCTTGAAAACACCATGGCAGTAGGAAAAAGAAAACGATGTATTTAATATTCATAATATGAAACTGAAAAATATGAGTTGGAAAAAAACGCTGAATTGATATTCTTTTGTTAAAAAGAAGAAAAAAAAATTCGTCTGCAAATTCTGAGTTGAAATAAAACTGAATTGATACAGTTTTATTAAAAGAAAAAAAAAAAACGTCTGAAAATTATGGGTTGAAACAAAACTGAATTGATTATAGATTTATTAGAAAAAGAAAAAAAAATCGTTTTGCAAAATACGAGTTGAAATAGAACAGAATAAAAATAAATTTTTAAAAAGAAAAAAAAATCGTCTGCAAATTATGAGTTGAAATAGAACAGAATAAAAATAAATTTTTAAAAAGAAAAAAAAATCGTCTGCAAATTATGAGTTGAAATAAACAAAATTGACAGATTGAAGATTAGCACATCGCTTGGGATGTTGCCATTAACCAGAAAAAATTTCGGACTCTACCAGAAATGATTTTGTAGCAACCCAATAAAGGAACAAAATTTTTCGAATACGAATACGAATTTTCGTACAAAATAAATAAATAACTTCGGTTTCTATTTGATAGCAAGTTCACCTTCAACGAACTTTCCAGCTAAATTGCTTATTTAACTTTTCGAACAAATTTTCATTTAATCATTTGCCTGATTGATTCATAGTCACTTTTCAATCTGATTTTAAACGAACTTCATCTTTTTCATATTTCAATATACGCAATCAAATCAGGGAATCTGTAGCAAAAAAATAAATGTAACAAACATGCTATAATACATGAGAAATATATCTTGAAACTATCAAGGAACTAATAAAAGACCAAATCAAGAGTTATCTTAGTGTAGTCATTAGTTATCAAACTTCCTACGCCCATTATGAGAAGAAAGCTAGAAACCTATATACGACTACAAAATCGTCTATTTCTTTTAAACTATCTAAATGTGAGATAGTTTTATGAAAATAATTCATTCAATCTTTTATTGCACGCTCAATATTATTCAAATATTTTAACAACAAACGCATTCTTTAAACTAGCTTTTTTTGCAACCAAAGGGTTCTTTATTTAAAATTTTCGCATTTTCACAAGATCTCTTAATACCATTCGAATTGAAGAAAAATGGCCCTGGCAATCAAACATATACGTATGTAATCAAAAATTTTGTTAGATTATTCTTTGCAGTTGAGAAATCAAGGAAAGCATATTAAATTTTCGCAGGAAAAAATTTAAAGGAAATAAAAAAAAGTAAAATTTTAAATCTTATGGAAAGGAACATTCAATAGTTTAGAAAATATTACAAATCTGAGCATCTAAATTATAAAAGCTTTAATTCTAAATATACATATTTTTGTAACAGTTTCTTAAAAATCTGATATATTAAGTATTATTAATTAATTAAATCTAAATTTTGTAAAATGGTCAGCAATTCGCTTCTAGAATGTAAATAAATTGGAAATATCGTTTGCAAAAAATAACAATAAATGCTAAGCAATTTTAATGCACAGTTAAATTTCCGTTCGTTTGTAATGTATTAAGAAGTAAATGAATAAAATACAAATAAAAAAAATAAACGGAAAAAATGAAAATTTCTAAACAAATGTCAAAAAAAAAAATATTAAAAAAAAATTAAAAATTCTGAGATGTGAAGTGCTATTAATTAATGAAATTCTAAACTTTGTCAAGTAGGCAGAAATTCACTTTCAGAAAGGAAATAAACTGGAAATATTGTTTGCAAAAGTAACAACAAATGCCAAGTAATTTTAATGCACAATTAAATTTTCGTTCGTTTGTAATGTATTAAAAAGTAAATCAATACGAATAAAAAACGAATTACGAATTACGAATACGAAATTACGAATAAAAAAATAAATGGAAAAAATGAAAATTTCTAAAAAATATTTCAAAAAAGACATAAAAATAAATGCAAATTCTGACATGTGAAGTGCTATTAATTAATTAAATTCAAAATTTTTAAAGTGGACAGAAATTCGCTTTCAGAATGAAAATAAATGGGAAATATCGTTTGCAAAAATAATAACAAATGCCCAGAAATTTTAATCCTCAGTTAAATTATCGTTTGGTTGCAATATATTAAAAACATAAATAAATAAACATAAACTAATAAAAAATAAATGGTAAAAAATGAAAAATTCCAAACAAAATATTAAAAAAAGACATAAAAAAGAAATTTAAAAAATCTAATTATTAAGTGTTATTGTAGAGTGGTCAGAATGGTCGCTTTCAGAATGTAAATAAATTGGAAATATCGTTTGCAAAAATAACAAAAAATGCCAAGCTTTTTTAATGCACAATTAAATTACAGTTCATTCGTAATGTATTAAAAATAAATAAATAAAATACAAATAAAAAATAAATGAAAAAAAATTAAAAATTCCGAAAAAAAATTAAAAAACAAAAAGACACACACACACAAAAAAAGAATTCACAAAAAAACTTTCAAAATAATTGACTTTTTAAATAAACGCAATAATAATGGATAAAAAAAACTACTATAGAAATATCGTTATTTTGAAAACATTTCCTGACTTTTAAAACGACTGAATAAGAAAAGCATTATAATCAAGAGCGGGAAAAATTATGAATAATTCATGCATACGGAATAGCGCATGTTTACGAAACGAAATGCTAACATCTTAGAAATTAAATTTTAAAACGAATCCAAAACTAGATGCATGTTTATACTGAATGCCACGATTCAAGGAAAATGAGAAAGAATAAAAGGGAAAATACTTAAGAATGCAACAGAAAATTCATCACTGCAAATTTGAATGAACACAATGCTTTGCAAAATTAGTTTATTTAGCTAGATGCGAAGTCATCACAATACCTGAATACTAAGATTCAAGGAAAAGTGTGCAAAATAATTCATTACACACACAATTGTTGCTATGACTTTTCTAATGCATTTTAATCACATGAGCCGTTCATAAAAATAATGCACCTGGAATTCTATTATGGAAAGTATAATTCGTGTATAATTATATGTATTGTTTTCAATCGAATTTTATTGTCTATTTATTGCACCTATTAATAATCAGCTCGTATAATATCTTGAAAAGTATAATTAGCAGATTTGAGATGTTGCTTTTCAAATATTTTCATGAGTTTTTATAGCATTTGTTTATTAAAATTTTATAAATTAATCAATGGTTAAACGTATGTTATTAAAACCAACTAACATAAATAAATGCTACTCCAGAATTTCAGTGGAATAATATTAATATATATTATTACAGAATATAAATTTATTCAAAATTACCAGAAATGCACATTTATTTAACTTTTTCAAATACTATAGAATTCTATACTATAGCAGCTATTGTGTCATTCATTTAATATAAAACGCTGTGTCGGTTTAGATTAAAAATCGATATTTAGTAACGTTTTATAAATTTGTATATAGTTCTGTAAGATGCGTTATGCAACATGCGGGATAAGAATTTCATTCAAAGTGTTTTACAATTCAAATATTTGGACAAGCAGCTACAGATTTTGGTCTATAGTTGGATATAGCGTTACCGATTTTTCATGTAGTTAGACATGCAGGTACCGATTTCGGTAAATAGTTGGACATGCAGTTACAAATTTTGGTACATAGTTGAACATACCGCTACTGATTTTGGCGCATATTTGGACATGCAGCTATCGATTTTAGTACTTAGTTGGACATGTACATATTGATTGCGGCACATAGTTTGACATGCAGCTGCAGATTGCGATAAGCAGTTGGACAAGCGGCTGCAGATTTTGGCATATAGTTGGACATACGTTACCGATTTTGGCACGTAGTTGGACATGTAGCTACCGAGTTTGGTACATAGTTGACAAGTGACTAGATTAGGGATGAATTTAAAAAAAACCCGTTATATTTTGCATAAAGGAGATTGAAAAAAAAATGTATGAAATCAAAATATACCAATTAAGTAACAAATTAAAAGAAAAATTGACTTTTCTTTCCCTGAAAAAAGGTATACAGAAAAATACTTTTAATTTAAAATTTTATAAAATAATTTCAATAAAATATATATAAAATAATTAAAATATATATTTAATAAATATAAAATAACCTAAGAAATATATTACCCAGTTTCTGAATTAAAAATACATTGCATTTCTATCCTCTTTAAATAATGCGTTTCGACTAATAACCAACACAAACTTTTCAATTTTTTTTTCACATTGTGAAGCACTAAAACAACTATAGAACATTCCGAAATGATTAGATGACTTATTCTCTATTCCAGGAACTGCAGAACATATTGTGAAATTATTATACGAAATTTGAACAAAAAAATATGCATTAGATTTTCATTAACGAGGTTTTCCGTATGAAATGATAGAAATTATACATGATGATGTATATATAATGATATTTTAAACTCTTAATTTAAACGAAATTAATTTCCAAAACTTTATCTTAATTTAGCCCATAGTAAAATATTCTCTTATTTTCTGATCTCATTCCACATATGAAGCCGTGTAAAAATTGCTGCGCAATCAGTTCTACGTATCGAGTGAAAGTGATGCTTCCATTGCCCTTCTCAAGGTCAACACGTGTATTGAATTGACGCGTGGCAAGAAATCTCATGTTATATAAGAATAGTGATCATTTGTTTCGTCCCTTCTTCCCTTCTTTCTTACTTCTGCTTTTGTGCCGCACTGCGCCTTTTTGTAAATAATCATGCCAGACACCAGGAAGAAAATAAAACGAAATATATATATATATATATATATATATATATATATATATATATATATATATATATATATATATATATATATATATATATATATATATATATATATATATATATATGAGTTTGTGTATGTGTGTAAAATAGCATTAAAATGTCTATAAGTGTGAATATAAAAATCAATATAACTTTCCAAAAAATGGATTAAAAATAAAACTATGAAGGTTTAATAAAGAAAAATTGCTCAAATATTAAGAATATGAGGAGTGAATATGTTCAAATATTAAGAATATGAGGAGTGAATATGTTCAAATATTAAGAATATGAGGAGTGAATATGTTCAAATATTAAGAATATGAGGAGAGAATATGTTCAAATATTAAGAATATGAGGAGAGAATATGTTCAAATATTAAGAATATGAGGAGAGAATATGTTCAAATATTAAGAATATGAGGAGTGAATATGTTCAAATATTAAGAATATGAGGAGAGAATATGTTCAAATATTAAGAATATGAGGAGAGAATATGTTCAAATATTAAGAATATGAGGAGAGAATATGTTCAAATATTAAGAATATGAGGAGTGAATATGTTCAAATATTAAGAAGTGAATATGTTCAAATATTAAGAATATGAGGAGAGAATATGTTCAAATATTAAGAAGTGAATATGTTCAAATATTAAGAATATGAGGAGAGAATATGTTCAAATATTAAGAATATGATATTAGAGGTGTTAAATTTTTAAAAAAATTCTTATTTTTACAACAAAAAAAATCCGACTTTTAAATGTAGTTATCTACCTATCTTCAAACTTTGTTGAGCAAATCTCATATAAATATATGCAACTACAATTCTTTTATAAAAAAATGTAGTTTAGAGTTATTCTATTTTCTAATTGACTACCTAAATATAACTGAAGGGATAGATCTTCAAAAATGACCATTAAAATCCACAACCACCTCTAAACATCACAGACCTCTTTTGAAAACAAGCACTTTTAGCACAGCGGCATTATACTCATTTGCATAATTAATACCAACAGTCACAATTACAGGTCACTTGCTTGCGCTCTCTGAGGATCTGCGCAATATTTCATGAGACACGCCGTTGCCATTAGCAGAGTCGAAATAAGTGCTTTCCCAAATCAAGATAAATTCCAGCAGATGCTATTTGTCAGGAGCTAAAGATAGGAATTCGGCGTTCCCAAGAAGATGGTTAAATGCGAAAAGGTGCGGAAATCTAAAAGGCATGAATACAAATGAGTCCAGAAATATACATATTTCCTCACTTTCCGCTGTCTTTTGTTATGCTTTAGAAAAAAAAAAGTTTTTATTGATCATTCTTTTATCTCATTCGGATGGATTTTTCATGATTTACGTTGTCTCTTGATGGTAGCTTTAAAATGAAAAGGAGATAAAAGCGAAACAAAACAAAGCGTAGTTTTTAAAGTATATCAGCTAAATTAAGAGAGGATTAAAAAAACAAATATGAAACATTTAATCTAAATACTTAAAAATTCATTGCCAAAACTTTCTGACATACTCTCTAATAAATTTCTCATTCCATAGAACGTCTTCCAAGGTACTGGTGTGCAATAGTCACGAAATAATAACTATTGGCGGTGAATTTGGCTTTTTCACTGAATCAATCGTGCCATCTTTGGCGCGTTTTTCGACTGTTAATAACTGGCACGCTATTAATAATATCCGAAAATCGAATTTGTGCTTTAGAAGGATTTTTCCCAATAAGATTTTGAAACAAACATTTTCCAGCAATAAGATTTTGAAACAAAACCGGACTTGTAGTCACAAAACCCTAAACCAAATGTGATATATTTAAGTCACTATGCATTTGAATTATCGCGTTGACAAATTTCTAAAAGCATGGACCGACAGACGGTCAATCTCTTATTGGTTTTGGCTCAAAGTTTTACAGGTGTTTAGACTATAGATGTTGAATCTGTGTGCAGAAATTTATATATATATCTCTTCATTTTGTAGTTATTGTGTTAACTTTTATTCGAACAGCCGGACAGAGGAACTTCCTCCAAACAGATTTTACTCAAAAGTTGGTAGAAATCTGCACATTTTGTGTAAAGACCATATACCAAATTTCAACCGCGTAGCTCAAAGCGTGTTTGAGTTACCTGTGTCACAGACGGACAATGCGTTTTTGGAACACGGGGAGGTCTAAAACGTGGGGATTCGTCAAAATATCGAGGTTTTTTTTTCTTCTTTTTTACTATTCTTATACTTTTCTATGTCAGTTATAAGCGATGCATATTTCATGCTAATGTCATAAACTATATTTATTTTATGCAAGCTATTTAAAACATTATTCGCACAAAGAGAATATAAAAGAATTTCAGTGGTCTCTCCAATACTTTCTCATACAATTTCCGATAAAGATCTTATCCTCTTTCTACCGCATAAAATTGCGAACCTTAGGTAAGATCGCGAATACCCTTGAAAGGAAATGGTGAACGATAGTTAAGAAATATAGATTTTTGGCATGAATATAATTGAATCTACCTACCTTAATCTATCTCAGAATATATATTTTAGAAGCATTTTTGTCGGATGATTTACATTAAAATGTGACACGGAACAACAGTTGTAGGCACAAAATGAAATATCGAATTTCATTGATTTAAGTAGTTGAGTTCAGGTGTTATTATATTTACATTCAAAATTTGAGAGGAATCAATATTTCAGATGATTAATCAATGTACCAAATTTTATCTATCTAGATCTTGGCGTTTTGTAGTTATTGAATTCACTTGTGATTGAACAGACAGAGAAACGGACTTCCTCTGGAAACGGATTTCGCTCAAACTCTGACAGAAACCTATATATTTAGTCATAAATCCATATACCAAATTCCATCCATCTAACTCAAAGCGTTTTTGAGTTATCATGTTCGCAGAGAGACAGACTGACAGACAAATACAATGCCAAAAACGTGATTTTTGGAATCAAGGAAGTCTGAAACATGGATATTTATCAAAATCTCGAATTCGAATTTTTTGACCATAGCAGCACTTCCTCTATATTTCACATAAAGGAAAATAAAAATGTCATGCTTTGGATTAGAATTTTGGAACCTTCTTTCTTAATAAGTACCTAGTACTTAAGAAATAACTACGTGCTAAATTTGATAACTGTAGTTCCAACAGCTTACCAATACTCTCCACACTCCTGTCGCATAATGCAATTTACAAACAGTGTCACAATATATAAATATTACCATGCTAGAATAGCTGAAAGCAAAATTTTATCGACAGAAAGTTTTCACAATGTAACAGCTAGTAAAATGCTAGTTTACAGGCTAGTTTTAAAAGACACAAGAAACAAAGAAGTCATTTATATGTTACATTTATATGAATTTTTATACATTTATATGAATTTTTATACATTTATATGAATTTTTATACATTTATATAATTTATATGAAACATTTTATATGCATCGAAATACAATATTTAATCACACTTTTTTCTACTTCTGATGGCAATTTTCTATTTAGTTGTATCAAACAGAACAGAACACGGGCATTTATCCTCCCTTATCCGCCTCTCCCACTTTCTTTTTTTTTTGCTTTCTTTTTCTTTTTTCTCGCATTGTTGCACCCGAAATTATCTACTTGGTAAAAAGCATTTTTACATCGTTACGTTGGCTTACAAAAACTGCGAGATTTTTCTCGCCAAAGAAAAAAAAAGTCGCCAAAAAGAATTTTTATCTTCTGTGAGAAGCCAGAAGATATTCGATCAAGTCATTTACCCAAGCGAAAGTTGAGCCCTGATAAGGCGGACAGCATCATAAGACGGATTATCTCGGAACGTGGCTTTGTTGATTATGAGAATCCAGGCCCTCGATATTCCATAAGGACGTGAAAAAGAACAGATTATGACACATAAAATAATTTCGGACGTTTCCTTCTGGTGCTGAAAATTTAATATTTATATATCTCTTCTGTTTCCAAAAATTTCTGAAATCAACTTTTAAACTCCCCTCTTAAAGAATTAAAATAAAGACGTAAAGAATTACATTTATTTTTAAGCTAGAATTGAGTTGTTTTCTTTCTGAGTTTGGGAAAATAAACAATACAAAATCAGTGTCATCTGGAAAATAGTTGAGACAGAACAGTTATGAAACTTTATTGAATTATCGTTTGCTAGAGAATTAAAAAAAAAATCCAAATTCAGTAAATTAAGTAGAAGTTAATAAAAAATTGAAAGGAACACTACATTAATAAAAAGAAACTATCGTAGCTAGTTTGCATGCTTTTATAGCATTTTTTATAAGAATATATTTTAGTACGATAAAGCTTATCGATAATTATTCCTCATTAATAGCATTCATGATTTTTTTTTTTACAGACGATTTTTTTTTTTTTTACAGAAAGAAAAAAAAAAAAAAAAAAAACAAGAAATATCGTTTGCGAAATGAAAGCTCAAGCATATTAAAATAAATTAAACAAGTTAAACATAAATAAAATAAGTTAACATACTAAAATAAGTTAAGAAAATATTAAAACATTTTAAGTTATTTATACCCTTATTTTAAGTTATTTATATGTTAGGGAAAAGTAAAATTATACAAAAAGGATGCATATAAATTCATAATTATAAAACAGAATCTATACTCCTGATTTGCATACTTTTATGGTATTTTATGGAAAAATTTAATTAACTGAAATATGATATAATAAATATTTTTTAACAATAATATTACTTTCAAAAACGCGAATGAAAATCTGTAAGAAGTTGAACAATCCAATGTTTAAAAAAAATCACTTTAACCTCAACTGATAATCATGACAATACAAAATATGAATAATTCATAATCGGAAACACTAACAATATGAAATTTTAATATTTTACGTACTGAAATTTAAGCCTTGGAGAATAGTATTTTACCTGATTCCAACATCGAAAGAAAATAAAACAGAATAAAGATTAGAATAAATACATTTACTCAGTTCAAAATAAAGCCGAGAAAATATTTCAAACATTGGGAAAATGTCAAGTATGTATGATATATTATACAGCATTTTATGCTATGTAAAACGATTTCGATTACTTTTTGGATGAATTTCGGAAAAAACAGTCATTCAATAAAATATTTGTCGCAAATTACAGCAAAAGATAAATTTTTCGGCAATTTAATTAATAAATTTTATGTTCTGGTCACGTGCTCAGGTTCTTTTTTATAAGTCACTGAATACAAATCGAATGAAACTAATTCAGTAATGCTTTTCATAACAAGAGAAAGTTGTCTCCCAACAACTCTCTACTCTCTAAAATAATACTCTCTAAAAAAATAGTCATGCCAGAAAATGCCTTGCATGGCATTGGCGCAAAGTAGTTACAAAATATTAACCTTTGGCGTGAATTTGGCGTTTTTACTGAATCTGTCGTGTTATCCTTGGCGAGTGATTAAGTAATTAATCTCTGGCATGTGGTTAATAGAAAATCGGATTAGTGTTTTAGACGAGTTTTTCTGAATCGATTGAAGCAAAGGTTCGACGCAAAAATGCAATTATAGTCACAAAATCCCACACCAAATGTGATTTATTTTAGTCATTGAGCTTTTGAATTATCACATTTAAAAGTTTCTGTAAGTACAGACCGACAGACAATCACCCTTTTGTTGAATTTCGCTCAAAATTTGGCGAGTGTCTACACTATAGATGCTAAATCTAGGTATCTAATTTTATCTCTCTAGCTATATTCGTGTTGTAGTTATTCTTTTAACTTATATTCGAATAAACGGACGCACAGACTTCTTCTGAACAGATTGAATTCAAAATTCGAAAAAAAAAACCCACTGAAAATTTGGTGTAAAGATCGTGTACCAAATTTGAACCGTCTAAATGAAAGAATTTTTGAGTTATCTTTGCCACAGACAGATACAGACGGACATTTCCAAAAATGAGTTTTTCGAATTCGCGGAAGTCTAAAACGTAAAGATTCATCAAAATCTCGGGTTCCAGTTTTTTGACGATTACTATACTTTCGCTATACTACGTATACTAGAAAGTAAAAAGCAGTACCTCTTAAAAGCTATAGAGATATCGTCTACTTGCCACTGACGAATAATAACTATAGATTGAATAATTTCTGTTAAGATTTTCAGCAAATATATGTCATTTAATTTTCCTTATGTCGTATAAAAGTTTGTGGTTATATCGGTTTCTTGCGTCTATTCAGTCGTATTGTTGTCAAACTGCTTGAAAATAACGTATAGTGTAATACATAACCGCATACATCCATATAAGGATGTAGAAATTACAGTACTGTGCGAATTAATTGGGACAAACACACAAATTTTCACAAATGTTGTTTAATTAGTATAGGTTAACTTGCATGCACGGTATAGTAATCTAATAAAAAATATGTCCTCCTGTAGCTTGAATGAGATCCTGTACACGGTTTGGCATGAATTCCACTAAATTAGAACATAATTTTTTGATCTCATCATCACGAAACCAAACTTTTACAGCATTCTCAACCACTGTTTTCTTTGTTGAGCAGTCCACTTTACTCAAACGTCTCTTTTCAATGCTCCACAAATTTTCGATGGGATTTACATCAGGAGAATTACCAGGGCAATTCAAAACCGTTATTTTCTGTTTTTGAAAAAAAAATTCGTTGTTAGCTTAAAAGTATGGCATGGAACAAGATCTTGTTGAAAGATACCAACACCACCAGCGAACGTTTGCATCAAAGGCACAATTTTATTTTCTATTATAGAAATGTATTGTTTAGAGTTCATCATCTCTTCAACTGGAGCTAAGCTGCCAGGTCCTCTAGAAGTAAAATAACCCCAAAATAAATGTTTCTGAGGGTGCTTGACTGTTTGAATAAGATGTTGTTCCCTGATAAGTTCTTCACCACTTCGCCTGACAAATCTTGGTCGAAACCCTTGCACAAAAAAAAAATGCGTTTCACTGCTGAATACAACCTTCTTCCAATCTTGTGCAGTCCAGGATTGATATTTCTTGGCCCAGTCCAAACGTTTTTTCTTCATTGCAAGTGTTAATAACTGTTTATCGACTGGTTTTCTTGCAAATCTCCCGGCTTCAATAAGCCTTCGTCGAACTGTCGATGAATCCACACTCACACCAGTAGCTAATGATTTTCTCTGAAGATCTCTACCTGTTTTGTAAGGATGCATTGTACTATTTCGTACAAGAAATTTGCCTGTTAGAGGTGTGATCTTGCGTTTGCGTCCACATTTACTCTTTCGTTTCGGAGACACTGCCCGAAAATTCTTTTGTCGATAAATAATCCTAGAAACACTAGATTTTCCAACTCCAACTGCTGCAATATTATCCATAACAGTCATAGAAGTATGCTGACTAAGGGTAACAATTCTTGTCCTTTTTCTGGGTGTGATATCCATTTTTTAAATACACGTCAGAAGGAGACAATTCACGCAAGCGATCACTTCTTACAGCAACTTAAGGGAAAAAATTTTGACATGTCATGATCACATGGTCAAACCGATTTAGAATAGTCAAGGGCAGTCACAGGTTGTAAGAAAATACAGTTGAAACCGGTGTAAAGCAGAACATCCCCGAGAAAGGAAAAACTTTCTTAAAAAATATCTTTGCCCCAATTAATTCGCACAGTACTGTAGATTTCTCTAACATAGAGGTCAGTGCAATCGTTGTATGGGTTATAAAGTTTTTACAAGAGACACTCCAGATTAGAAGCTCGACTTTTTGGTAAAAATATGTATATATATATATATATATATATATATATATATATATATATCAATTACTAAAAGTCACCAATTATTGACAGGAGAGTCACAAAGAATTAGATCTTCCGAGGACAACCCACAATATTGGCACAACCGAAATTCAGCATTATTCGGCATGTTTTTAGAGTCAATGAGGACTCATTGTGCTTCACTAAAGAACACACTCTTGCGCGATCTGGAATTATTATGAACCACAGGACTCGCATAAAATTTCGTTGTATAACGTTTTGTCACCCTGCATTGTCATCTATCAATGACTTTCTGTACTTAATTTGTTTGCCAATAAATCTCGAGTGCATGATTTGGAGCGTCTATCGTCCCAAGTTCATGCCATTTTGACTCGTACAATTTCCTACAATACCTTTGAATGGGAGAAGACTAACTTTAAAAACCTTGGTAAGAATGTAAGAAATTTTATATCTTGTGTAGAGAAAATATTTTTGATGAATAGTAATATTTTCATTTTTTTAACTGGACTCGGACGCTTAATTGATTATCAGCACTGATTGATTGATTCAACACTGGCAGTTTCAAAGATATTAACGATACTGAAGGCATTATTATATAAAGTTTAGTTTATGACTGATTCTTTTTATTAATCAACAAGTATCTAATCACCATCGTAGATGGCAACGATAAATGAATAATAATAATGCTCCAGACAGTAAAAATTATTCACTTTTAAATAATTAATATAAACTGCTATAGTGCTAACAACAACTGGCACACCATTTCGAGAACACTGCCAAATATTTTACGAAATACGCCAATGTCATTAGCGGAACATATATAAGCACTTCTACAAATCAAGACAAATATCACCAGAAGGGGTCTGTCAGCAAGATGAAAATAGAATTTCTATTTTAACCGTAAGGTTGTTAAATGTAAAAAGGAATGGAAACAAGAAAGGTATGAATAAAAATGAGCCGGGAAATGTACATTTCCCCCCATTCTTTTCTGTCAGCAACTAGTTGCAGGAGAAAAAAAAGGGGGAATGGATTTTTCTTTTTATTGCTTTTGTTTTATTTCATTTGAGGCGGATTTTCATATTTTAAGGGATCTTTTATGTTTTCTCGTATTGTTTTGCAGTAAAAAGTGAGAGAACATTCAAAGAAAATAAAGTATGACGTCTTCGTCACCTGACCGGAAGGAAGGAAATGGGATGAAGAGTGGCAAAAGGCAGATGGGATCGGTAAATGAGCAGTTCTTCCCAAATTATTTTTCAGAAGAATAAAATTAAAAAATTCCTTACCTCTTGAACCCCCAAATTTTTAATTCCTAAACCAGACATGAAGCTTGTGTTGTATTAAATATATCTTGTAGCGGTTACATAACTCTACAACCATCTCTTTTGATACAACAGATGGCGTTATTATTATCCAGATATATTTCTCCTGAACTTTCTTGAGGGTCGTTATTAGATTGTATTGGTTTGACATATATAATTTCTCCACTTCACAGTCTTGAAATTAATATAAAGCATCAAATAACATTTTTATTATAAAATAATTTATTCATTTATAATAAAATAAAAAAATACCATTATGTATGACAAAAATTATCTATATCATATAATAAGTCGACTTTAATCATAGCATCAGAGATTTTTTTCACTTATTTAAGCATTTATCGTAGGTGCATAGCACTGCCAACTGAATGAAAAACTTTAAATAAAATAGTAAATTGTATGACTATAAGTAACTTCAGTTTTTCAAAGCGTGTTAAAATAAATTCCACACTGATAAAAAGCTAAGCAAATGATAGGACAGTGTTCAATCCATCTATAATTATCCATTTCTAAAACAGGTTTTTTTAAAAAAAATTCTTTGATTAATTATGTTAAGAAAATCGTTGAGAGTTTTAGAAACAAGTATTAATATTTTACTAATTCAATACATCTAAAACGAATTTTGAAAGACAGTAAATATCGTTTTCTGCTTCAATTTAAAGATTTATTTTAAATTCATTATTTTGAAATATTTTAATATTAGCTAATCTATTTACTCATATTTTATTTGTAATTCTGTCCCTCATTTTACATGTAATTAAGCATTTCCGTCCAGAATATAAAGTGTGTGTTTTTTTTAAATCGTCTATGATAACATCAAAGAAAATGAGAGGAAAAAAAATTAAGATTACGGAAACGTTTTTCTTTTTTCCATCTTTTCATGTAAGCATCGACGGTTAGATAATTTAATCTGCATTATTTCTCGAGAGCAATTCAGGGTTAAGATGGAAAAATATACAACTCCATCAAATCCAGATATAATAGTTATTTACCCCTGCTATTTTGTAGTTCCGATGGTAGCATTCCATTTAGCTAGAGCAAACAGGTTCCGTTGGGGATTGACAAATCCCAAACTTATTTCCTCTTTTTCTTTTCTTTTTTATTCGCATAGTTGTCCTTGACATCTATCCCATACAAAGGATTTTTGCATCGTTAGATGCTCTGACACAAACACTGTCGGCTTCTTCTCGTTGCAGATTAGAATAAAAAATCACAAAAAAAGAATTTTTATCTTAAACAGGATGTCGGATATTCTATCAAATCATTTACCCAAGCGAAAGTTGAATCGAGATAAGACGAACTCCAGCATAGCAATGATTATCTAGCTGTATGGTTTGCTTAACTTGGCTGAATATAAGAATACAAACCCCACATACTGCTGAAGAATAAGAATACAAAAATCATTCGTTTAAAAACGAACACAGAAATCTTTGACGTTTCATTCTGAAGATAAATTCAGTATTTATAAATTTATTCTGTTTTCAAATATTTTCTAAACAATGCTTAAAACTGTTTCCAGAAGAAGTAAAATAATGCAATAAAGAATAACAATGCATTTTGTATTTATTCTTAGCGAGTTGATTTAAAAGAATTGGGATAGTGAAAGAAAAAAAAATGTTAAAATATCGTTTGCCGAATGATTGTTGAAGCAAGACGATTTTTTTTTAAAAAAAAATGAATAATGTTATTTTCTACTTTAAGCTCTTAAACTTGCAGCTGGATTTTGAAAAACATTGGAAAAAGAATTTTTTGTTGTTGTTCATAATGCTTTTTATTGCAATTTTGTAAGTCGTAAGGTATTTTAATCCGATATAACGAGTAACTCGTTATTATGGAATTAAAACACTCTTCACTTTGAATTTATTTGAAAAAGTTGTATCATTTTGTTAAAAAATAATTTATAAAACCACCAATTTCTGAATTACATGTATTTATAATTTTAATCGATATTTTAAAAATTTCTCATATAATTTTGAAGCAATTTTCTGGGATTACTTCAGTTGATGCCTTTAGAACTGGCACTTGAACTTGCCCTTCAACTGAAATTTTGTTTATTTTTGAAAAAAGATAAAATTAATTGCTAGCTCCAAAAATATATTAGAACTTTGATAAACCCACTATTTCCATGTGTAGCTAAACTTAAATCAGTGGTAATAATAAAAAGCACTGATTGTTTCATTATTTTCTACAAATTTCCAAAATTTAAGGTAAAAATTTATTTTAATTGGTCAAAATAGGACTGAATGAATTTCGTTTGATATTTTAAATAAATATTTACAAATTATGAATTCTTTTCTCAAGCGACATATTTGCGATTTTTATTGTAATATAATCTCATTTTTCTTAACATTCAAAGTTTTATTTTATTTTCCCTCTGAAGTTTGTATAATCTGAATTTTCAATCTTTTGTTTCTTCTTTCGGTTAAGTTTAGAAATCGTCTGCTGTAATCACGAAAAAAGAGTACTTAACATTTTAGTATATTTTAATTGTGGGTTTGGCAACACTCATTCAGATATAATATTTACTATTTACGGTTTCAGTCTTTTAATATTATTCCATCGATATTGGCATTACAAGGTGTTTTGATATTTATGTAAAATATAATTATTCATATTATATTAATGCGCAATTTTGATTCTAAAGAAAAATTCTTATATGAAAGCTTTAATTGAATTTGAGTTATATTTTTAAGAAAACGAAAACTGTGAAATGTATTATTTATATAACAGAAACGTATTAGTACTTGATTAAGGAAAAATAAAGGTCGTTTGTTTGAATTCTTCGAAAATAAGTCTCCTTCGTTATTTTCTACAAATTCAGTATTTCGATTTTGGCATTGAATTCAATTTCTTTACCAGTAATTTCCACAAATTTCACATTCAAATTCATATTTTAGTAAAAACATTGATCTCAAATAGAATAATTAATGTACATACAGTGGCTCAAATAATCGAGAGTACACCTTACTTTTGCTTGATAAATCCGACTTTCAATTTAAATAACACATTGCCGAGAAGTGCAGACATGTTTTTATTTTTACACATAAGAAATGGTTTAATTTAGAGTAAAAATAAAGAACAATCAACGAAAAGATTCCGAATTGAAAAGCTTCAGAAGCATTTTAAATAAACATACGCAGATTTTTGTCTCAAAACATTGAGGATACACCAATAAAATTTTTAGAATGAAAGTGACAATATTTAGTTGCATGTCTTTTGACGTCTAAACGTCGGGTTACCGATTCGGCCAATTTTCGGTGTTATCTGAAGATATTTTAGCCTATTCTTCTTGCAACACTTGTTTTAAATTGGTTTTGTTTCTAATTTTGTATTTTTGGACCACTGTTTCGAGTGTGGCCCTCAGATATTCAATGGCATTGATGTCAGCGGATTGTGGTAGTGTGTGTAACAGCTGTTTACAATGAAAAAGGCACCACATTTTGACGTTACGTGTATTCTTTTTGGGATCGTTGTCTTGATGGAAAAGGAAATCTCCATCTAAACTCAAATTTTTAGCACTTTCCTGTAGATTGCTGCGACCATCTGGTTCATCCAACTTGCTGCAAAAATTTCTCAAATCATAGGCAGAAATGAAAATGCTGAAACTGTGCGAAATGTAATTAAACAAGCTGGATATCAACATCGAATTGTTAGAAACCGTTCATCAGCTTGCATATTCAGAAAAAAGCGTTTCAATTTTGCAAAAATTGAAACGCTCCAACTAAAGACCAATAACTTTTAGAAGAAAATTATATTTAGTGATGAAAGAAAACTCAACATTTTTGGCAGTGACAGTCGTCGCACTATAAGGAGAAAGCCTAATACTGCTTTGGATCCAAAAAATTTACATCCTGCAGTTAAACACGGTGATGACACCGTCGTGGTTTGGAGTTATATGGCTTCATCCGGGATAGGAAATTTATTTTTTATATATTGCATTATGAACTATATGGTTTACTTAGATATACTTCACAGAAATCTTCAGAAAAGTGCTAAAAATTTGAGTTTAGATGGAAATTTCATTTCCTTGCAGGACAACGACCTCAAACAGAATGCACGTAGCATCAAAATGTGGAGTCTTTTTCATAGTAAACAGCAATTACACACACTATCACAATCCGCCGACATCAATCCCATTGAATATCTGAGGGCCACACTCGAAATAGTTGTCCAATACTACAAAATTAGAAACAAAATCCATTTAAAACAAATGTTTCAAGAAGAATGGGGTAAAATATCTTCAGATAACACCAAAAATGGGCGAATCGGTACCCCGACGTTTAGAGGCCATTATAAAAACCAAAAGACATGCAGCTAACTGACACTTTCTTTCTATGCGAGATATTACAAAAATGTCATTGGTATACTCTCAATTTGGTAAGACCAAAATCTGCGTATGTTTATTTAAAATGCTTCTGAAGCTTTTCAATTTGGAGAGTTTTCGTTGATTGTTGTTTGTTTTTGCTTTAAATTAAACCATTTGTTACACATAAGAATAAAAACATGTTTGCTCTTCTCGTCAATGTGTTATTTATATTGAAAGTAGGATTTGTCAAGCAAAAGTAAGTCTCAATTATTTGAGCCACTGTATATAAATTTAAAAGTAAGCGATAGACATCCCTAACGAAAAGAAAAGAACAATTGGATTTGTTGCCACCACAACAAATGAAATTTCCCTATTAGATTAATTCAGCTTCCGTTAGCACATGATAGTGTAAAATATCTTCATGGAGTTTCTAACTTTATTTTTGCGCATTTTAGCCAAATAAATCAACAAGGAAAATACAATTTGCATAAAATATGAAATTTGTTTTATGACTTAGCGAAATGATTTCAAAATTTTATTATTATTCGCTATAGGTTAGGGTTACGAGTATACTAAAGAAGAATGAGAGAATTTAAATAAAAAATTTCTGAAAGAATAAGATTTATATAAACCAAACATGATTATCATGACAAAGGAAAACATGAATAATTCAAATCTAGAAAATTATACCTCGCCAGAAATTCAAAACGATAGCATGTGGGGAATTAAATTTTAATATGTATCGGAGACATATAAACACTTAATCTAAATTTTAAAGTTGAAACGAAATGAAATTGAATGAAAGAATAGTATTTTTGTAGTTATGAAAAAAAGCATCTTGGTGAATTTGAATATAGACATCACAAAAATCAATTTACTCAGTTTAACATAAAGTCTTGAGAAGATTTTAGGCTGTAGCTTAGATTTGAAAATTCAATGAATTAATTTCTGATTCGTTTAACAATTTTATGAATTTTAACCCTTTCTAGGGCCGTGGGAAGTATGCCTCCTACCAAATTTATCAATCTTTGTATGAATTTATGTAGGTTGGCATAAGTTCTGACACATTTTTTTAGAAAGACAGAAACTTAGATGCTTTAGTTCTTTATTTTATACAAAATGATGCGCCTTGATTTGATACTTAATTATTAATTACCAAATCAATTAATTAATCAAATTAAATTTATCTAATAAGCTAAATAAATCCCTTTTCTTATTCTAATTTCAAGCCTAAAAACATTTTAACATAATATGACTAGAAAAAATGACCCTTTAAAAGTTACAGTTCATTCCAAGTACCTGAATCTTTCATTTATTGTCAAGTTCTATCAAACTTTTTACTTGAATTCTATTAAAAAACATTTCTATATAAAGTGTTTATTTTAGTTAAATATTGACTTAGAATGAATTGTGGGTAACAAAATAATTTATTTTAATTTCACGCACACAGGAAAATGGAGAATTTTTCTAGGATTATTTCTGCGTTACTTAGAATTTAGGGTTAAATTTAAAATTATAATACAATTGCCACACGAATTCATTTCAAGCAATAAACTCGAAAAATAGGGAAATACAACTAAACAATTTCAATCGGAAAATGAAATTGGCGGTCATTTGGCGAAGATTTTCGTCTTAGGTGAGAGTTTCGCTGGCTTGGCGACGAAACTTTATTATCATCTTAAGTCTAATCAAATTTAGTTTATCGAATAATGTATTTCAGTTTGTTGATAAAACAGTCGATTCGTAATTGGACTTGACTCAAAATTTTATAGGTATCTGTCTATACTATACATGTTAAATCAGTGTACATAATTGTATCCATCTAGCTCTCTGCGTTCTATAGTTATCGTGTTAGCTTCTGTGCGAACAGACGGACAGACAGACTTTCTCTGAATGGAGTGTGCTCAACATTTGATAGATATCTGGAAATTTAGAGTAGAAACCGAATATCAAATTTCACCCGTCTAGCTCAAAGTGTTTTTGAGTTATTTTTGTCACAGACAGAAAGACATTTCCCAAAAACTGAACTCAGAAAGGTCTAAAACGTGGCGATTCGTCAAAATCTCGAGTACGATTTTTTTGGCGATAAATATACTTTTTCTAAACTTCGCATACGAGAAAGTAAAATAAGCGCAAAACACAAACCGTCAAATCCTTTTTATTGGTTTCTCCCATTCATGCGCACTAATTGTTTGGGTAAAATGAAGAACCTAAGAAAATCAAGAATTTCAGAAACATAATTAGAGACTGCTTCTCATATCGAGATAGTCGTTAACTATAATCGTTAACTAAAACAATTCCTAGACTATTTGTTTGGAAGATCTTACGTCAGCAATTAGATCTTGAAGCGTATTCTTACTTAACAAAAGACTGTTAGTTAACAAAACTGTTAACTTACTATCACTTAACGAAAGAAAAACCTAGGAAAGAGTCTGAAGATCTCAGGGGAAATACGAACCACCATGAAATCGTGTACACAGATATCAGTAACTATTTGGTGAAAAAGAAATCATATGCTTTTCTTTTTTAAACCTTTTTTTTTTATAATCACAATATTTCTTAAAATACGAGTATCGAACTTGACATGATGAAAGTCAGCGAAATCAAAACCTTAAAAACAGTAAGAACAGCTGCGAAAAAGAAGTAAAAAAAGAACATTGATTTTTAACAATTATTTTTTTCCTAATGAATTGCAAACGATAAAAATTAAAACAAATAACGGGAAATGTAAATATTTTCAAAACAAAAGAAAGAACGGAGAGAGAGCGACAAAGAAATTACAAAGTTCGCTGCAAGTTATACAATTATAATTAAAAATATATAAAAATAATTTTGCCGGTTCTTGATTTTCTAATTTGGCTAATTGCCAAATCAGACTAATAATAATTCTCCGTACGCATCAGAGAAGAAAGTATTTGAAGTCGTCAGAAAAACAGCTGCTTAAAAATCCATCAAAACATATTTGGATCGTTCTTGATTTAAATTAGAATCTTAGAATAATTACCTCAAACTATTTGAAAAAAAATAATGAAATTAGGATGTCATATGCAAGAATTTTAGTTTCAATTTTCTTCTAATCTTTCAAAAGAAGTTATTTTTAGAAACATTTCTCAAAACTCAGTAAATTATCAAATTCTTAAGAAATTACAAAACAAATTTCATAAGAATGAAAATTATTAACTTTTTTCGCCGTTTCTTATATTTACCCTATCTTTCACACTCCCACGCAATGATCAGAAAAGATACTACAAACAAATACAGGCGAAAAATCCGCCAAAATGACACAAAATATTCAACAAAAATCTTTCTAAGGGCTTCTAGCTTTATTGAGTCGCCATTAAGACTACATGTGTGCCAAATTTCCCGGCCATAAATGCAGCAGATTTTTCTGGACATGACAGACAGCCACATACGCAAGTATACTAATAAGCTTTTGTTAACAACTTTCCGTTTCTAATGTACAACCACGGATTCAACAAAATGCAGTATCTCCAGAAATAGAACACCGAAATATATCAACAATCTCAATGAAATAGACCTCAGCGAAATATGACCGCTTTTAATGCCCGTACCAGCGATTTTATCCCCCTCTTAATAATTAATATTAACAGTCATGGTTACAGGCAATCTGCTTACTCTCTCGGAGAATCTGCGCATTTATTTCAGTGGACACGCCGTTGCCATTAGGAGAGCAGAAATAAGCGCTTTGTCGAATCAAGATAAATTCGGATAGGATGGAATTTGTCAGGGCCTAAAAATAGAACTCGAGGGTGGTTAAATGTGAAAAGGTGCGGGAATCCGAAAAGGTATGAATAAAAATGAGTCGTGAAATATACATATTTTCCCACTTTTCGTCGTCGGTAGTTGCGGAGAGAAAATGTATTTTGTTCCTTTATCGATTGTTCTTTTGCTTTATTTCAGATGAGTTTTCACGATTTAAGGTTTTCTTTTTTTTATAAAAGGTGTATTGTGTTGTTTTGAAGCAAAAAAAAAAAAAAAAAAATGGGGAAAGAGGTGTCTTTAAGAAAACAAAGTTTTATAGGCGTTTCCATTATTTTGAATAATGATGGTGAAAGGATGAAAGGGAGGGGTGGGGGGCGATGCTGACAGATGACACATTTAAATATAAAACCAGCTGGAGTGGTCCCCACAAAACTTTCTCGTATAATTTTTACTAAAGGTGTTACCTCAGAGAATGCCTTGCATATCAATGGCATAAATTAGTTACGACATATAACCTTTAGCATGAATTTAGCATTTTTACTTATCTATCGTTTGTCATCGTTGGCGATTTATTTTTATTATTAATCACTTCTTTGTGGTTAATAGTGCCCGAAAATCACATTTATGTTCTAAACGCATTTTTACCAACCGATTAGAACAAATATTCGATATAAAACTGCACTTAAATTTTCAAAATCACATACCAAATTTTATATATTTAAGACAATATTTATTTGAATGATCGCGTTTACATGTTTCTGAAAGTGTAAAACGATAGATGGTCAACCCTTTTCTGGATTTGGCTCATAATTTGGTAGGTATCTATGTTAAGGATATTAAATCTATGTAGTAAATTTCATCTGTATAGTGAATTTCATGTGAATTTCATTTTGTAACTATCGTATTAAATTACATTCGAACAGCTAGACAGACAGACTTCCTCTGAACGAATTTTTCTCAGAATTTAATAGAAATCAGTAAATTTGGTTTTAAGCCCGTATACCAAATTTTATCCGTCTTCTTCAAAGAACTTCTGACTTATTTTTGTCACTTTTGCCACAGACAGACAAAACAGACATTTTCCAAAAATGTTTTTTTTTTCGTTTATTTCGTATACGGAAAAGTATAAATGATTTATCTCGGCCATTTTATGTAATGAAAAGTTATGTAATCTCGAAATGGGCAGAAACTCAAGTCGCAGGCTATGTTAACATCAACAATTAATTATGTAAGAAATGGCTTGTTAATGCCATTGTTAACTGATTTCGACGTACGCCTGCTTTTACCACTATTGTTTAATTTTTGGCATTTTGTTTTTTTGATGGCATTTTTGACATTTTTTGGGGCATTTCTTTTGTTGGAATACATTTTAAGTAAGGAGATAGTTAATAAAGTTCCAAAATAAATAAAAAGAATATTTAAGAAGACTTTTCATTAAACTTTCCTTACAATTTCGAATTATCCGTGTTTGTGTAAGGAATTCACAGCGATGGAATAATCACGATATGTGTTTAACTATTTAATTTAGCCATTTAGAAAGTATTGAAATTAACGGCAAAATATCTATTAAAATGATAATGATCTTAAACTTGCGAATTCGTCAAAATCTTCTTCAGTTTCGGATTTTTTTTAACAACTATTATGCTTCCTCTATAATACGTATACGAGAAAATAAAAGAGGATTTATACATGCTATAAATTTATAACTGAAATCGAAAGATTAATCAATGCTAGACGGATTCGAACATAAGCATGATTACCCAGCATGCTAGTTTTGCCGGCTATCAAAATAAAAGCATTGAATGATTCATAAAATAAAACCCCGTTTGGAATATAAATATAAAAATTTATTTTCGTTCTGTTGAAAAATTTAGTTATTATAAATTTTCTGTTTTCATATCTTTTCAAAACGAATTTCGAACGTTTGGATAAGGAAAAAAATGATTGCTGTAAAAAAATAATATTTATGTTAAAAATCGTTTGGTGGAAATTAAATTGGTTGATATCTTTATGAAAAGAAAAAAAAATCTTGTTTTTGGAATAACAGTTGAAATGCATTTTGAAACTGAATTAGATTATCGTTTGCAAATGATGCGCTAAAACGAAAATAAAATAAAATAAATCTGCTTAAAAATAAAACAAAAAAAGCGCACAAAAATCATAAATCTTCTAAATAAAATTAAAAAATTCTTTATTTGAATATTTTAGTAAAATTTTGCACGAATTTGTAAATGCAATATAATTTGATATATTTAACACTATTCCTTATTTAGGCTTCAGACGATACCGTTTTTTTTTTTTTTATGAAAAATAACTTTAAAATATTATTGTTTGTAAAAATGACAAATCCGAAATAACAGCTTTGGTACCGAATAAGATAATTTTCTAAAGTGAAAATGTATTCGCAGGAATTTAAAATTACTCAGGATATAAGGAAGATATAAAAGAATTCGAAAAATACTAAATGTAAGCTAAGCGGAGAAACTATCTCAGATTTGCAGATAGCAAATATTGCGAAAATACAATATAATATACTTAAAGCCAGATGATTTTCGAAAAAAAGTAAATGCTGAAAGAAAAATACTTCAGGAATGTTAAAGTTTGATATTAAAAATAAAAATTACACGGTTATTATGTAATACGAAAATGCACTATAATAATAAGAAGAATATCTATTATCTGATGAGTTAAGATTCAAAATAATTGCAAAGCTATAGAAATATGTGCAAATATTTTAAAATTATATGAAAATGATTCAGAATGAAAGAAAAATTATTTTTAAATGTTATAGAAAAATCCTTTTTATAAATTTAAATCAAGCATAACGAGTCACATAATCAATTTATCAAATATCAAATAAACTCGTTAGAGAATTTTTGAATTTATATAAATTTTAATAATATTCAAGGAAAAATAAATTAATTTATAGTTCAAGAAATTAGCTTGATGAGTTTTCAAAAATCTACCACCTGAATTTGTATATAATTTACTAATTAGCTTTGTATTCTATAAAGCAACGTAAGCAATATTCCATATAAATTGTTTATTCTAGTCAAACATTGACTTATTAAAGTCACTAATAAATTAACTGCTTCAGTATCAAGAGAATGGACCGATATTCGGCTCATTTTAAATTTTATCTCATGCAAGCGATTAGTTCATCAAGAAATCTGTTTAGAACTTGTTGACTTAATCAAATAACCCTTAATTGCTTAAAAGCTTTTTAAGATGAGAATTTAAATGATAGAGCATCGCATAAAGCTAGAAGTATAAAAGAAAACTACCGGATTTTTCCTTTCTGAAATTTAGTACCATTATTAAACATGTAATGAAGTATTTTACTCAACTAAATTTAAAAAGAAAACATATCGAAATGGCTAGAGAAATTTTTCTTATCTCACATTTAAAGTCAGTTATCTGTTTATTCGTAAAACGGAATAATATGGAAAAGCATGACTTATTATTGCATGCAAATAACTTAAATGATAATGACATTTTACCAGCTAAATGATTATAAAATGAATGAATGTTTTTCACATAAAACTTCTATTTAATAATTTAATTGATATTTGCCAGTATCAAATTAAATTATCCCTTCGGCAAGCAATTAAATAAGTCTTGAAGCGTTAATCGATTATGCGTTATTTTTGTATCGAATTATAATATAACATCTATTCAAAATTTCGATGCAAGGGTGGTGTTAAGGCACCAGTGTTAAAGAGTTAAAAATTTCTTGCATAAAATGAGGTTTTATGTGTCTTAATACTAATACAAAAATAGGATATTTTAGTCCACCTGTATAAATAACATAACTCAAATAAAGGAATTTGCTAGTTGGATGAAATTTGGTATGTGCTTCTCACTCCGCATTTAAAGATATGATTTGGATTTATGATGAAATTTGCTCCAGGAAAGACCATCTGGTTCTATCTGTGAACTGATGAATTGATCTCTTGTCTCTTTATCTAAGTACGAAAGCCTTAACTAAAAAACACAACAGGCAATATAATTAAAATTTGACATGCTTTCACTGAACTGATTGTAGATTTGAATGACATTCTGGACTAAATCCATGAAAGAAGAAACTGACTGATTTTTTTTCTGATACAATTGTAGATGAACAAAATATTTCTAGAAAGGAACATTTTCGAAAAATGTAATTTGGTATCCTATAATTGTGCTAAAACTTGCAAACATGCATCCAGTTTTGACCAGAATATATCAATGGGTAAACTGTCGTTTGTCTGTTTTTAAAATCAAAACATAAAACAAAAAAATTGGTTTTAAAAAGGGAAGTAAAAAAACAGATAGGATAAAACTGGAAAGGTGCCAACTTCTGATTTTCCCTGCACTGCTATATGGATTCTTGACTAGTAGCTCCAATAGGTATGCAAAAAAGGCCAATCCTTTATCTGCGTATCATTAATGCGCATGCGGTTAATAACATCCGGAAGTCGAATTTGTGCTTTAGACACTTTTTTCTCAACAGATTGAAACAAAGATCTGAATTAAACTGCACTTGCATTTACAAAATCCGATACCTAATTTCATATATTTAAGGCATCGCATTTATATGCTTTTAAAGTACAGACTGACAGACAGTCAATCCATAATTGATTTTGTCTCAAACTTTAACTGACGTTTATAATACAGATATTAAATCTGTATGCGGAATTTTATCTATCTAGCTCTCTCCCTTTTGTTGTTATCGTGTTAATTTATATATATTTTTTTCTGATGGCACTTGCCATGCACAAGCCCGCTGATTCCGAATTCAGTGATTTTAAGCCACGAAAGAGCGTCTCTTGTTTTTAGTAGCGCCAACTAGGGTCAAGAGTACGATTGTGCTACTCACGCATCGCATTCGCTAGCACAGCCCCTTTTTACAGGGGGGGGGGGGCACATTCGCACATCTCACAGATAGAACGAATGAAGAACAGCCATGCCCGAACCGGGCCTCGAACCCAGAACGCCCTGCCAGCAATATCCCCATGCCAGGACGCCGTCTTACTAATATTTAAACAGCAGGGCAGGAAGACTTTCTGTGAACAAATTTTTTACTCAACATTTGATAAAAATCTGAAAGTTTAGTTTAAAAACAGTTAATCAGATTTCAACCGTCTAGCTGAAAGCGTTTGTCACAGACAGACAGACGGACATTTTTCAAAAATGTGTTTTTCGAGCTCAGGGAAGTTTACAACATAGAGATTCGTGAAAATCTCGAATTAGAATTTCTTGACGACTACTATACTTTCTCAGTACTATGTATACGAGAAAATAAAATAAAAAAAAATGTACAGTAAGCAGAACAGCTCGAAAACTGTTTAAATCAGCATACAAATTTATGTAAACCTCTATTTTCTATTTCCTACATTAATTTTTCACTCGCTTGAATCAAACAGGTTTCTCTAGACCGACTTAGACCAATCTTTTAGTATTCTTTTTTATTTTATCCAGGCAGCTGCATCCAAAATTATCGTTTCTTTTTACAACATTACATATCCCGACTCACACATCGTCAGTGTCTGCTCGCCGAAGATATAAGAAAGAATCAGAAAAAAGAATCTTTATCTTAGGCGGGAAGCCAGATATTCAATCAAATCATTTACTCAAGCGGAAGTTGAGCAGCGGATAAATCGAGCTGTAGCATAAGAGCGATTATCTCACTGCACGCTTTGTTTGGCTTGATTGGAAATTAGAATGCAAGCTTTGAACAATAAGTAAGGAAATGATAAAAAGATAATGTCGCTAGCTAATGCTTAAACATAGAAAGTTTTGACGTTTCATTAAGAAGATAGTACATTTATAAATTTACTCTATTCACATGCATTTCTAAAATTTGACTTTTAAATATATTCTAAAACAAGTAAAATGATTGAAGGGAATAAAAAATAAAACAGTTGGGGAGTTAAATGAATAGATTTTGAAAATTTGTCTTTGAATGCTTAATATAATAAATAAAAAAAGTGTATTTATTATTTTTAACTTGGAATTAATAGTTTTTTTTTTTTACTTATAAAAAGAAAACGAAAGTAAATAAATATTATTTGCAAGATGACGGCTGAGGCTAAACAGTTTTGGAGTTGAATTGGGAACTGGAAAAGAAAGAATTTTAGTTCGCTTACAAATCGAATAAATAATGATTGAATTTTAAGAATGCAAGCAATTTTTACAATGCAAGATTTCAAGAGAAAGTAAAGAAATAATGATATGTTGTCAGATAATTGATACACGTAGAAATTTTCGGCATGTGCTTAAGAATATATAACATTTATAAATTTATTCTATTTACATGTAGTATTTATAAAATTATATTTAAATGTATTTAAAATCGGCTCTAAAACTAGTAGAACTAAGTTGGGAATAAAAATAAAATAAAATAAAAACAGTTGGATTGTTAAATTAGTAGATTTTGAAAATTTATCTTTTGATGTTGCTTATAATAAATAAAAAAGTGTATTCATTATTTTTAACTTGGAAACAATAGTTTTTTTTCTTCTGGAAAGAAAAGCAAAACAAATAAATAGCGTTTGATGAAAGGAAATAAATATCGTTTGATGAAAGGCAATAAATATCGTTTGATTTCGCTAAATGACGGCTGAAGCAAAACAGTTTTGGAGCTGAATTAAATTATCGTCTGCACTTGAGACTATAAACAAAAGAATTTTAAGCTACTTTAAAGTCGGAATAAATAAGGAATAAATAATTCATTTACATGAAAAATATATCTTTTAATTCGTTCAACAAATAATTTAGTTATATCTAAGAATATTATAATCTTCAAGTAAGATTCATAGAATTTTTGTTATGAAAAATAGAAAGAAATTTCATTTAGAAAATCTACAACATAAACAGAACAATTCTAGTTCAGAATTTTATCATCTGACGTCATCGGAATTCTCTAAAATATTAAATAAAAATTACACGAACCAAATAAAAAAGGAAAATACCATAAAAAAGTAAAACAATGCGCAAATGCAAATACAAAAATCTGAAAATAGCTAAGAGTAAAGTTTTATACTTCTGATTTTTGTGTATTTTGCTAAGTGATTGCACAATATCTTAAAGTGATATATCAGATATTTTGGATAAAAATCAAAATATATGACGTGAAATCTTCAAATAAAGATATTTCTATACATATTTAAAGTAATATTTAAAACTCTCGCATAAATCCCGTATGATTGATTATTGTGAGAAACTGCAAAGCATGAATAATTCATGCATGAGAAACTGTACATGCCACGGAATACGAAATGTTAAAAATCTGAAAAATTAAATTTTAAAACGAAACTGAAACTGAATAAGAATTTATGCTAAATTCTTAGATTTGAAGAAAACATGTCGGATCTAAGGAATTTATTTTAGTATGATGCTGAAAATTCTTTACAAATTTAAACATGCACAATGCATCACAAAATTAATTTATAAAATTTAAAACAAGCCATAATATTTTAGATAGAACAAATTCTGATTATTCAAGGAATAATACGAAGAATAATTTATAGTGGTGCACTAATCTATTCTGATAACTTTCCAAAATGCATTTCAGATGCAAAAATCTTTATTTTTTTTTCAGTAATATTTCTGGAGTAAACAGAACTTTAATTCAGTGTCTTATTCTTTGTATAATCATGCTTTAGCAACCTCATTAACAAAATAAAACCGATTTATAATCTGCCTATTTCTGAGAATTTTGACTTGTTTTATTTTGGAGCTTTGAATAAAATATAATAAATGCATTAGGAAATTTCCAGATAACAAACTAGAAGGTTCTTTGTAAAATTTCGAAATATAGATATTTTGAAATACAGAAGTACATATTGCAAAAGTTTCTTCATTTTCTAGTGAAAATAAAATATAAGTTTACATTTTCAAGGTTACTTCATCGGTCTTTACAAATTTCGAAACCACTTTCGATTTCTCCACAAATATTGATACCGTCTTTGCCGAAATTTAATTCTTTCTTGCAATGCTTTTGCTTCTAAACTCATTCTGTAAGTCTTTTATATGGCTGTATTTTCATAATACTTAAAAATTTCCCTTAACGATCATCATCTTAAGAAATCTGAAAACTGAATTTAAAATACAAATCGCATTTGAAGGTAGGAAATGCTATCTAAAACTCTAAGATAAGAATAGAAACATCTGATAATCCATTTATCGGACTTCCAAGAATTTTTATTACTGTATGAATTAGTTAAATCGATTTTTTAATTCAACTTAATTTATAATTATTTATATCAGCAAAATACATAGACTCTTTTGAACGGAATATATATGCATTACTTTTTAAGCAAATAATTTACTTCATATAAAGATATGTTATTCTATTATTTTTCTAAAAACATTCGATAAAAAATTTTTTTTTCGAAGTGGAGATTCAACATGTGGATAGTATTTAGATTGCTTTTGATATATACCCATAAAATGTCTGTCGGTCTGTACATTCGCAAGTATGTAAATATGATGACTCTAAAACATAACAAATTAGATAAATGAAATCTGGTGCGACATTTTGTCTCTAAAAGTGTAATTCTTTGTCAACTTTTGATTTCAAATGCTTTAAACCAATCCACTAAAATACAAATTTGTTTTACAAAATACTATTGTATACTATAGTATTTTGTAAAACAAATTACTATTGTATACTATAGTATTTTGTAAAACAAATTACTTTCATATACAACTTTAATTTTACTACATACATGTAACTTTACTATATTACAAAATACTATTGTACAAAATTCTCGAATGTGGGTCTATAAAATTAACCAGCGGCCGTGGTCTCCCCCAAACTTGCTTGCATACAATCTAATAAAGATGTTGTCCCAGAGAACGCTCTGCATGGCAATGGTGTATATTAATTATAAAACATCAACTTTTGGCGTAAATTCGACTTTTTTATTGAATCTATCGCGTCATCCTTGGCGAGTTTTTTGGCGATTAATCCCTGGTTTGAGGTTAATAGTATCAGAAAAACAAATTTATGCTTTAGACACGTTTTTCCCTCAATCGATTGAAACAAAGATTTGACACAAAGGTGCAGTTGTTGTCACAAAATCCCGTACCAAATTTGAAATATTTAAGTCCCTGTGTTTTTGAATCCTCATGTTTACATGCTTCTGAAAGTACAGACCAGCGGACGATCAACCCATTGTTGGATTTGGTTAAAAATTATAAGTTTTCTATATTATAGATTTTAAATCCATGAACGAAATTTTATCTATCTAGCTCACTTTGTTTTGTAGTTATAATGTTAGCTTTTATTCGGACTGACGGACAGACAAATTTCCTTTGAATATATAATTTGCTCAAACTTTGATAGAAATCTACAAATTTTATCTGAAGACTGTATGCCAAATTTCATCTATCTAGCTCAAAGCGCTTTTGAGTTAACTTTGTCACTAACAGACTGACAGACAGACGGACATTTTTCAAAAACATGTTTTTCGACCTCAGGGGGATATAAATACGTGGAAATTCGTCAAAATCTTGAGTTCGAATTTTTTAATAATTGCTATACTTTGTATCAGAGAAAGTAAAAATCAGGCCTTTCGAGGCATTCATGATTTGTCCAGTTTTATGTATTGCCAAAGGGGAATAATAAATTTATCGGAAGGTATGCAAGATATATTCAAGGAGACGTCTTCCATATTTTAAATATAGTGATTTATGTAAAAAACATTAGTAAAAGTATGGCAATTTCTTTAAGAATATTTAATAGGAATATTTTTATAAGGAGCTTTTTTAATCTTATTCTTTATCTATTCAAATAGTGAAATATTTTCTAATTTCGATGTCTGATTAATTTTTTTAATGTGAAATTGAATGTGACAACGTTTCTCTTGAACACTTGAGGCAAAGGTGGAATAATCCTCAATAGTTTACAATACAACAAAAGTAGGAACATTGTTAAATTAAAAAACAAACAAAAATATTGATCCACTACGTGATGGCAAAGAATCAGATAATTAATTTAAAAAATAATATAAACGAATGACCCTCAGAATGCAAACGAAATGCTGTATACAGATTCTTCTATTTTATTTTAGCCTAAAATATATCGAACGCATTCTGTGACTGCCCCGGGAGATAAAGCAACAACAGCTCGCAAAGAAAACACCTGCAAATGATTCTCCGCACGCATTTCGAGAGGGGGGGGGCATTCAATGAACGCATTACATAAACGCCTTTCAACGATTCAGCAAATAGAATGGAACCTTTGGATGGAAAAAGGAATATTTATTCAGAACTCCCATAAATCGTCTGCGTATTACCTTTAATAAAATCCCGTTGAAAACGCATTATTCGAGAGAGAAAAAAAGTGCCAAACGATTTTAATAGTTGAAATAATAAAGAAATGAAATGGGTTAGAAGGGAACGAATGGCGGCCAGACAAACGATGCATGCATCTGTTAATGAAGAGATAGTGTCAGCGCAAGAACAGGTGGGTATTCATTAGTTTACATTAAGGGGTTGCTAGGATGTTATTGGTAAATCTCCCAGTTGTGTGATGTGTAAGCAGAAAGGGGCAAAAAGGTAATTAAGGCCTCCAACTCTCTTTTTTTTTAAAAATAAAGATGAGTATTCTAGAGCAAGCAGTAATTATGGAGATAAATGAAGCGTAAGCAATAGCACAGGGATTATGAGATTTTGTTCTATAAAAGCCTTTTCGGTTTTCCGAACTAATGAATAGCAGGTGGGGTTCATCAATAAAAATGTGGACTTTGTTAACAGGCTGTTTTCGATATCGTTTTCTGGGTTTCACAAAAGGAAATAAGGTACTGTTGTTCAACGTTCTTTTTCCAAATGTATGTCAAGTGATAGATTGATTTTTATACTTTTGAAACGGAATTCTTATTGTTTATTTGTTTAGAATGTTTGAATTTTATCCTTTTGCTTTTGTTCCTAATCTTTTTCGGGAGGCTCATTAATCGAATCTTAACACCAAGGTTGGTTCGAAAGGGTTGCGAATGGAAGGGATGCACAGGGCATCAAGTTTTTAATGGCCTTGCACTTTGACTGATTTTTTAGAAGGAAAATACTTTTGATAAGATATGTGACCATGTTCGGGATGAATTTTTTGAAAAAAATGTTCGAAAATAGTTACATGTTTAAATATTTGCACATAAAAGATTGAAAAAACATATATAAAACCAAAATATTTCTGATAGGTGGCATTTTTTTAATGGAAGAAAAGGATTTTATCTAAAAAGTGATATAAAGCAAAATTCTTCTACTTTTGAGATTTATAAAATAATTTGCTTCAAATTTTACGGATGGCTTAAGAAATATATTATCTAGTTCCTGAACTAAAAAATAAGTTGTATTTCTATCCATTCTTTAAATAATAAGGTTAAGCTGATAAAAAACGCGAAATGTTTATTCTTTGCCACATTTTGAAGCACTAAAACAACAATAAAATATTTCTCAATGAATAGAATACTTATTCTCTGGTTCAGAAAATGCAAAATACATTCAGAAATTATCATACCAAATTGGAATACAAAATATGCATTAGATTTTAATTGATGAGGCTTTTCGTAAGACAATTCTATTAAAGATTGAACTCTGAGAATATAGCATCTCGGGATGTAAAATAGCATTAAAACGTATGTAAATTCAGTGTCAAAAATCAATTTAACGTCCCAAAAAATAGAAACAAAATTTTAACAATCTTATAAAAAAATCTGTTCAAACATCAAGAATATTAAAAAAAAAAAAAAAATCATAATTCCGCAAAAAATCGACTTTTCAACTTAGTCATCTACTTTAATTTGAGCTTGAATCCAATTATGCACGCATTTTAATATTACGACATGATTTTTAAAACGTTCAAGTGAAACAATCAAAGGCATGATATTCAAAGTACCTAATAAGTGGGAGCTTTGAATTTCACAGCAAGATTGGAAATAATAAAAATTACTTGAGATCCAGCATTAGTTAAGATCGAATAACTTCCTTAGATATTTTATCAAACGGATTCGAATCAGACAAAATTAAATTATGATATTATCAACGAATTTAATATTAAATGTGTAAAAAAAGTTTACAGATTTTTATGATCTGCCAATTAAGTTGTATTTTAGTAGTATTAAGTATTGCTTTAGAAGTTATAAATGATAATTTTTGTGCCTGAAATAGTAACTTAATTCTTCATTTAGGAAGGTTTCTCAGAATAACCATGCAATTGCAGTGGCTCTTATGGGAAGCATTTTATAAGCTTATGGAATAATCATTTTTGTTTTAGAATTTACAAATGATAATTTTTGTGTCTGAAATGCCAACTTAACTCTTCATTTGGCACGGCTATGCAGAATCAACAGTTTATTTCATTGGCTCGTATGAGAAATTTACAATACCAAATACTTTACTACTTGCATTGTATGTGTATTCAAAATAATTTTTACTATAACTTTTCACCATTTGCCAACTTAAAAAATTGTAAAAAAGTTAAACAGTTTGTTATTTTCATGTACTTCTTAAATCCTTTACATGCCAATTCCTGCAATATAATAAATAGTAACATACAACGTGTTATTACTTAGTTTGTACAAATAAGGTGGTTCCGTTCAAGGCCGTATTTTCGTTCGGATAGCCCTGGTTAACGTCTTTTAAAATGCCGATTTAATTAAAGTTTCCATTTTTTTAAACATATAGTTTCTTCTTTAGTAATGGCAGTCACTTTGGAGAAAAGAGGAAATAAACTGATTCTGTCTGTGGCAATCGATAGTAACAATATAAGTTCAAGATCTTTTTGAAACTAATCATATTTGTACCAGCAGTTTAAAACTGTTTCTTAATAATTTCCTATATGTATTTAATGCTATTTTTCAAGAAAAATATTAAATGTTGCAGAAATATATTGCCAAGAATTGGAATAAAAAACTTTACAAATTATTTTACCACAATTAATGGTCGACGGAACTGAAAAACAGACAATTAACTTACCCATCAGCAACAACTATTCATAATAAACAAAAGCATCCAGTACTTACCTAAAAAGCAAAGAAAATACAAATTAATGAAGTATATTGGAAAACCTTAGAAAAAGATTTCAAACTTTTATCCGCATAAAAATATTTCTAAAAAAAAAATACATTGTCGCAAACGCAGCTGAATCAAATACAATAAAATATTCCTAGTAAATAAATAAATAAAAATAATCATCTTTTTTTTTTCTTTTCAAACATTATTCTTAGGATATTTTATTTGCCAGCTAATTTTTATTTTTCGTTTTCGTTTTCAAACATTATTCTTAGGATATTTTATTTGCCAGATAATTTTTATTTTTCGTTTTCTTTTTCAAACATTAATAGTAGGCCAATAAATAATTTAAAAAATAATTTGAGATAGACATATACTTTCATGTAAATGCTCAAAATTGTTGCTCGGATAGCCCTGGTTGTTAATAAATAAGTGAGAATGGTTTACACAAAATTCCCTAAAAATTTTGTTATCTAATCCCGAGCATGAACAGCATGAATGTTCAGATTTTTATTTTTAGACTCCCGCACATAAGAGTTGCATGCTTCATAATAGAAAGAAGAAAAAATTATATAATCACATTCAAGATAATGTGCATATGTTACGGTTATAATATCTTGATCCTGTCCCATCATATAAGAAAGTGGCGTAACAAAGAAAATTCTTTTATTTACAGCCTTATATATGTACACAAAAACAATTTGTTCTCATCTAGGTTAATATTATTTACAAAATTCACATAACAGTTAATAGCTTAATCATAAAATAGTTCCTCGATCAAATTGGGGAATAAACACCAAAAGACGCTAACAGGCTGTGAGCTCAAACGGCTACTCCAAGGGGTCGCTCTAGAAAGCCACTGATCTTTATCTGATGGATCCTAATACAGAACCCCGAATCACACGGAACTTCTCACAAAATCAGGTACACCTTCTAACACCGACGTCTCTCCGAATCTCCTCTCTTCTCTCTATCCCAAATAAACCGCATTTTATTCAATCACTTCAAGTGTGCGGAATGAATGAATCTAGAAAATCCATGTTTTTCACATAGCCGGTTGTATGTCGGATGCTCACGAGTTGGACAGCCAAGCGATTTATTTGTTTTTGCTGAAGACGGAAAAACAAAAATATATTTTCTACCCTAAAGCACTGGAATAATAAAGTCAAAAAATAGAATAAGTGTTATTTGTACTTCACCGTTATATATCATTCAATTTCAATGAATGTATTCCTTGCTGATAAGAAAATAAATATAATTCATTCTATAATTCATTCTATTCATTTCTACTTAAACAAGATAGCTCTTTCAAATTTCAAACGATATTTCTAAAATTATTTCTTCTGCAGCAGCAACGCGCCGGGTATTAGCTATTATGAA